>NC_061115.1:204811367-204947976 GCF_002878395.1 Capsicum annuum | reverse complement strand
CGAGGTCTATGGTCTGAATTTCGTATTGCCCTATATAAAAATATAAAACAATAATTTACTCTTAACCCCATAAAGTTTCACGATGCAGTCCTGAAACCTTCTTTAATATCAGGATGTAATGAGGCGGCATCAAGACGTGAGTGGTGGTTACATATATAGGTGGCTTCGTCGGCTTGGATTGGTCTCATCGCCTTTGAGGCTGGTTTGAGATTTCGAGAGAAACTAATACAGTTCTACTTTTCATTAACCAAGAAAGACCACACTTATCAATCAAGTTGATCAGGCTTGACGATCGGAGGAAGCAAAACAAAATCATACATTTATAGTAGGACTATTTTAGAACAAAATGTTGTCAAACCAATTCAAAATATTTGGATCTCCTTAAGAGAAAAAAAGAAGAAAAAGAAAAATTACATTAGGCATTGAAGCACACGTTTTTATGAGATGTAAATAGTATATGCTAAAAGTATCATGGAAAGAAAAGTTTAGCAAACAAAAGCTCATTCCAAACATCTTGAAGTCCAGGCAAACACCAATGTATACAATCAGCATAGCTTGAAGGATTTGCTTTTTCTTTTGGACTTAAAGGTCCCCATCTTTTCTTGTAAATTGATGTATGTGCATCCCTTCTTGACATTGACAATTGTGTTATATTGAGAAATATAATTGGAAAGTTGGATTTGTCAAATTCTTCTCCAATCACTTGCATTATACTTTTTCTACTATCTGATCCCCAATAATTTGGATCATCTATCAGTTTTTTTTGATTGTAACAGCTTCCATTTTGATCACCTCCCCACTCTTTGCTCCTAATAACAAGCAAAATAATTTTGTTTGTAGTGATGGAATCAGAATTAGACAGTAGAGATCCATTTAATATCTATAAATAATCTATTGAGAACATAGTAAGCAAAAGAAATTGTTCTTGAGACTTTATAAATCTAAAATCCTGAATTCTGAGTTTTTAGAATGAATATATCTAAACTCTATCCATGTTTATTTCTGCAAACAATAAGCTTCGACTAGGATGTCAAATGAGTGAGTAAAAATAAATCAAATTAATAATAAATAGACAGGTCATTAACCCGTACAAAGTTAATTGCTCTAAAATGAGTTGGTTCAAGATGGGCTTTAATGAATCACAACTCAACCACACAACTCTTACCAAGTTCTAATCTCCCTTTCTTTATTTATTTTCTTATAATTTGTTTAACTATCTAAAATAACTCTTTTTCTTATTATAGCTATATATAATATACAACATATAAAAAAGGTTATTCATGTCTCATGTGGCCCGCATATCGACCTACCTTTTGAATAAATTGATTGGACGAACTATACTTTTATGGTAAACGAGTCGGAATCAACTATATGAATTTCTTCATATATTGGGTGAGACCCTCGTATGAATGCTAATATTATGAAAGTTTGTATACTTACCATGCATGAGAAGGTGACATGCTTGTAAAAAATACCCTATTTCTTTTTGGATCCATATTCTGATTTATCCACCTCAATAAATTCTTCATCCCCATACGATAGGCATCGTTAGTTGGCACATCTACTATATCTTTTATATTATCATCAAATGTCCCATTCCTGGAAAAAAAAAAACCCTTAAATTATGAGTTAATTAATTTAGAGGCCTATATAACAAAACAATATTGATAATAATAAAAGATGTTAATGTAAGAAGAAAATATTTATGTAAAATTTACAGAATCTTGACTGTTAGGCCAGACATCCACCATATGTAAGTATTGAACACCATAATATCAACTCCTTTCCAATGTTTTCCATGTATATCGATCGAATTTTTTCGAACAATTCGATTGGGTACTCTATGTTTTCCAGGATTATCTGCATTTGATTCTAGTAAAAATGGTGCCCAGTAGAATTCAATTGTTGCATTATAGTCCTGGTATGATGACCAACCCAAGTGAAAATAATGTTAGTAGGGAATCCACGTTGAATATGTGTACTACAATTTGCATGAAAATAGATACGATGCAACAATATTTATACTTCAAACACTTAAATTTGTATAAAGCTGAACAAGTAGACATACGTATCCTATCTGATATAATATATGTAGCAATGCCAGTTCTATAGCTTTCAAAAATAGGCAACCGCCTTAGGCTCCAAAATTTGAGGGCCACATTTTTTTAGCAATAATAAATTCTAGTTTTTCGTTTTAGAAAAAATTATTGAATGCTAATAGAGAAAAGAGACTTTCTATATAAGAGGAAAGAATTATTGAAAGAAATGTCATATATATGGAATACTCAGTCTCAAAAAGATTAAATGCATTAGTTGTATTATATAAATTGAAAAAATTATCAACAACTTTGCATATTAAGAATTTAAAAGGAAGACAAAAGAGATTAAGTTTTTATAAAAATTTAAGGCCTTTGTTCGATTTTGGTCTTTGACCATTAATATGGTTGAGCCGACCCTAACATGTAGGACGCCACATAGGACTGCATGTGTTTACTTGTTCAACTTCATATAAAAGTTTAATTGTCGTGCACAGCTGCAGATATAGACAGTTCAGGCCTGATTAAACGAGACGTGTACGTATTATGCCTTAATTATGTAAGAAGTTCTTTATATTAATCAATGTATATTACATACCTTTGCTGTGAAGATGGTGAATGAATCTACCTCATGGAGGGATTTGGCATCATTTGGTATGACTTTATGGATGAGGCAAATCATAGAAATATATTGTCCTCTATTTAATGAATCACCAACATACATCATCCTCTTTCCTCGAAGACTTTCCAGCATCAACGATGCATTGAATCTGAATATAAAAGTCAAGTTCAATTGTCATAACAAATGACGTTCAATTTAGTAATTTTAAAGTTATTGCGTCCAAATTTCTATGGTAAGTATTAACTGGCAACTTGAAAAAGAATTCTAATATGCTAGTATAACATATATAATTAATTAAGCTACACAAATAGCGTAAAAAGAATTTATACCATCAGAGTATATAACTTAAATCACATATTTTAAGAAACGAAAACATAGTCCTATGATTAGTTGGAAAGATAGCTACATAAGCGTCCTTCTCTGAACCCTACATAAAGGTGGGATACTTTGTGTATCGGATCTTGACTTAAACTCATTAAAAGAAAAGGTTATAAACCTGGGAATAATACAGTCAGGTTGCCATCTCCAATAGAGGTATTCCTTATCTGGCCTGCCATATTCTTGACAAGTCACTTGAGGAAGCAAATATGGACATTCTGATTCATTATATAGAGGCCTATTTATCTCATCCCACATCCATTTTCCACTGAATAAATTGCACTCTTTATCACCTTCTCCAATTGCAAATGGTGGCAAATCATCATAATCCTTGTTCTTCTCTAACATATCAAAATCAAACAACTCAAGATTAGACATATATGACCAAGAATCCCCAAGAAAATAAATTTAATTTATGTACAATGACGATCGTAAAAGATATCATGCTATCAGTATGGTTTAACGTGTTCTAGCATGATCACTCGCTTTATTTATTTTTTCAGATCACTAATCCACTTATTATGAGTGGTTATTTATATGTAGTCATATTTTAAGTGACCAAATTGTGTAGAAATTCTTTTCACTCTAAATTTGGAACAACAGGTGAAACCTATTATTATTATTATTATTATTTTTTATAATTTGGACAATTAGATCAAGTTGGAGAATGTCTAGATTAACATACTTCTCGAATTCAGACTATCAAGATCGATTGAATAAGAGTGTGGACACCAAACATGGTTTAAAAACTAATAAACCACATTTTTTGGAGCTCCTTTTTTCACAAACTAGAACTCAACTTTCAACTCGACATAAGCTTGAACTAATTAAGAAATAGACCTTAGAAGCTAAACAAAGGCTATACTAATTAGAATTACATTGGGAAACATATGATTTGGCGTAGAAACCCCATATTTCTTAAATTTCTTGATAAAAAGCGATATGACCAACAATAATTCAAATGTACGTGGAAAAAAAATGACAATACCAAGAAGACAAAAATGTGTTAATTAAACCTACTTGAAGTTTCAGGATTTGGCCAGATCAAATTGGCCAAGGATGTGACTGATGGAGAAGATGGAAGGAGATAGGATGAGTAAGTTATCAAAAACACAACCAAACCTATTAATAAGAATAGATAATTATAAAAATGAATTTTTCTAAAGATGGGCAAAGAAGGAGGCAATTCCATCTATCAAAGCTTTGTTCTCACTTTCTCCAAAAATTTTGAACCATTAGCAAGTGATAAAAATTTGAAGTCAAAAATCAAGTGTCATTTGTATTTTTTTTTTCCAAGTTATGTGTATCGACTTGTGCAGTGTTGTAGCTAACGCGTTTAGTAACCCACCTCGAGTACGTTATATGATGAAGCCTCCATAGCACGATTAACACATTGAAGAAAGGAGAGATTAATCAGATTCATTGTCTTTAAGCTTGATCATCTACTTTCCAAATTAGGCCATATTTACCACTGGAATATACAAATGACATATATATATATATATATACTATCATTATGTTCGTTGAATTTGTGACAAATATGAATTTCCATAACTGTGCTATTTCTGCAATTGATTTTAGGTAAGTAATTAACCAAGTATCATGTATGTATATACCTAATTAATTTTCTCAAGGGATATAATCTTGTAATTATTATTTTTTTAGAAGAATGACACTCCGAATGATGATATATCTACCACTCGATAATGAAGAAACTATTTTGAAATCGTATATTAGCATTTTAAAAGGCGCTTTATTAATAAACTAGTAAAATAATTCGCGCTTCGGGCGGTTATAAAAAGTACTTATTAACAATTTTTTTTATAAATTTGGATAAAAACGGAGATAAATTTTTATATACACATATAAAACTTAATTATGTATGTTGACGAAATTAAAAATATAAAATATCTTTATTAAAAAGATAGAGTTTGGAGAAACATTTTTATTTTTGATTTATATATATATATATATATATATATATATATATTGGCACCTATACATAGTTACTTCATTTCATTTATTAGATAGTAATCATTTTGTTTTACTAATATTTTCTTATCAATCAATCAATATATATATATATATATATATAAAGGAGATCAATAGTGAATCCTATGTGGTATGCCTTAGAGGCCTCCAAAGCTATTTATCCTTTTTGTTGTTTTCTTGAACATTAATTAAGTTTTCTTCTATTTTAAATATTTATGTGTATAAAGAAAACTAAACCACTCTATCATTTATTCTATAAGTATTATCATTCATTGCTCTATTAAAAAGAAAATACATTTAAGAGTATTAAGGCTTGTTGAGGAATGCCAAAAATTTCTAACAATTTTAAACTGATTTCATGATACAAAATTGATAGAGGAAGTCTAAAAGTTTTTTCTCTTTGTTGGTAGTAATAAAAGAAATTTTCTTTCACAACTCATACATTTTATGTATTGTTAGGTTTGTAATTTTTGTTAGTTTTTCGTGTGTTTTTTTTTTCATCGTCATTTATGTTTTCTTTTCATCAAACTAACATGACTTGCTTGCAAAAGAAGATTCATGAGAGCATTAGCAATAATTTGGTATGAAGAGTGTTACAACATCAAGTACAAGATTATTCTGATAGAAATTGAAAAAGGTATAGTTCTTCAGTATTTCAATTTGTATGATATTTTTCATTTCTCGATATTTAAGTTATCTAAACTTTAGTTAATATTGAGAAGAATTGCAATTTTTAATAGTTTTTATATAATTTTTTGTCTATCTTTCAATTTTATAATATTGAGTTACTTTAATCAGACTTAACTTTAAAAAATTAATTAATTTGACTCTCAATAAGTCAAAACATCACCTAATTTGGGATTAAAGGTGTCCCTTTTAATTCAACATATTAAATTATAACATGGAAGGAATTTCATGTAAGGGATATAAAAGTTTGATTATATATGTCTCTAAATACCTTTTTGTGGCATTGCTTATATATTTTTTTGCTTTTACGCATTGTTTTAATATATTTTTAAAATTTTAAAAATCAAAAAGCCATTGGTAAGTTACAAACAAATGTTAGTTGAGAAGTCTAAGAGTAAAAGTCTAATTATTAATAGCGGTAGTTAGATTTATACTACACATTTAGTTTTTTGTTTGAGATTCATTTTCTTCTTTTAAATTCACTCATTCTCTTGTATTTTCACTCATTTGTAATATATGAGAAGTACATATTATTTTTTTTGTTGATACTGTTTCACTTGATCAGTCTCTATGATATGTATGTTATATCTTTGACAAACACCAAAATTTAGATATTTTTATATTAGTTCTATTTCTATTAGACGAGAAATATTCTATATGATTCGAAAAAAAATGTTGAATAAATTCTACTATGATCTAAAAGAAGCCCCCAAGTAATTTTTATTTCTACCGATCTATTTTCTTTTTTGGTACCTTGACATGTGAGTTTGCTTTTTGACTTGGAATCATTATCTAAAAAATATTGATATTTTATTACGTACTATATAATAGTTGTAGTTATTGGGGGTATCCAATCTTATAAATATTCCTTATTCACTAAGTTTTTGTGATTTCATTTCTTTTTTGTTTCAGGTTGAAGCGCTTAGAGAAAGATTCCCGACTAACAAGATTCTAATCTATTCATGACTAACAAGATACTAATCTATTTTAATATTTCTTCTCAAGTCCATGTATTCATAGTTCATGAACATCATATTCAATACCAATGTATTAAAAAGATATCATGAGAACTATAGAAAAAAAAAAGGGATGACAAGCTTTAAACTAAATGTGGAGATTATTTATATTTTATACATTTATTTCAACCTTTTTATTTTTCTCTAGTGGAATCTAAATATGGAATACTATTTTTTTAATTTATTTTATGTGTAAAAGAATTTCTTTATTCAGTTGCGCGAAGCGCGACCAAGTACCCTAGTATATATATATATAAAGGAGGGTTATAGATATGCCTATGTGGCACCTCTCTTTGGCCAGGATTCTATTTATTGTTTTTCTCCTTTTTTTTGGAGTTTTTCTTTCATTTTTTTAATTATTTTATTTTTAAAATCATTTTCATAACTCACATCTCTTTATGTTCAGAATAAATTACACTCTTAATTAATATTAATCAAAGTCACTCCTCTAAGTTTTATTAATTTTTTTAGAGTAGATTTCTTTTATGCTATGCATAGTCTATTAATAAACTTCGTACATTTTAATATTTTTTTTAAAGAGTTATGTATTATTTTATTTGAATAATTTTCTTTTATGTTATGTGTCCATTAATTAATTTTTTGCAATCTTGTATTTCTCTTTATCTTAATCTCATTAAAATTTTTATTGTAGATGAAAAGAAGATTACTATCATGACAATTTTTTTTGTCCTCATCTCACTGTGGGTATGAGGCATAGCATATAGCAACAAAGAAAAGTCTCACCGACCAAGATATAGTTCAAAGTGTAATATTTTTGATATTTTTGATTTATTAAATTTTATATCCAACTGCTCTTAGCATTTTTAGTTAACAATTTAGTTGTCCTTTTTTTCATTTCATGCAACACTTAGTTTTTTTTTTTTTTTTACTCTTTTAAGGTTTGATTGACATACAAATGAAGTAGGATATTGATATGACAAGAATCTAACTATTACTGTTTAAAATTCTTTTGAGAGAAATTATATTAATATGTGTGATAGTTCTTCTTTCCTCTTCAATTCACAATATAACATTCTCAAAAGTTTATATTAATTTAGTTAACTATTTTTCTGATTTTTTTTCGTTGGTGATGTCAACTTATTATGTGTATGTCTAGATCAGAGTGTTTATTTTCTAAAGTAAAAGAAAAGGAAGGAGGCAAACATATACGCGTGCTACTTAAGAAAGTATCTATGGATCCTTCCGCAATTATGTACATCAATTTTAATAAATATTTTGATAAAATATGAGAATGTATTATTAGTTTATAATTTTTAAATGACATTTTAATTCATAAGAAAGTTGTTTATTGATTCGTTAAATTGTAGTTTTTGATTTTTCACATTTTATAGTTTAAAGAGAAATGAAAAGGATAAAATAAGATAAAAAATATGAGATTCATATAATTGGATTTGTGTTATATATATAAATAATAAACAAGTTTAAAACTTACTAAAACTAGGCATGAAATAAATTCAATTTTACGGAATCTTTTCTTTTTGTCTACTTTCTTTTAAGAAAAATGAAATTACTGTTTCACTTATAGAATATATTATATAAAAATCAAACTTTTAGAAGACTGAAAATACGTAATTGATGAAAATTTACATAAAAATATATTTATATAGTTAAGAGTGTATATATTCAATTACATAAATTCTACTCTTAAATACTAGTAATGTCCATAACTCTTAAGCCTTTCATATTCACAACCCTCAATTAGTTAATGTTCAAGAAGACCATTTTTTTTTTTAGTTTTCAAACTCTAAATATTTTGTTAATTATTTTAATCTTCCTTTATAATTAATGTGATTGAGTTTTATTAAGTAAAATTTATATCTATATATAAATAAAAAAAATAAATTTCTACTCTTAATAATATCATTGACTTCATGACTTTTAAATTTTCATATTCATAACCTCTAATTATTTAATTATAAAATTTAAGATAACTTATGATATTCCTCCATTTTCATCTATATAAAGTCATAATATTTTGTTTCATGAGACACATACTCAAGAATATCCTTTTTGTTTTATATCTGAAATAGTGTTCTTTATATTATTATTTATAGTATTAAATTCAAGTTTATTAAGAAGACATTTGAAGGTTGATTGTTCGTCAAAGAGGCTATCGGACAAGAGCTTAAAAAAATTATACATTAATTTTGTATTTCTTTTTCGTGTATTTTCTTATGGTTAACGTAAAAAAAAATTAGGTGTGAGTGTGTGTGTCAGTGTTCACGAGTATGTTCTCTATATGTAACTTCTATAATATGAACTTTCATGATTTTTTTATTATTGTAAATTTTATAGAGTTTTGAAAGGTTGATCGTTTGTCAAAAACACTATTTAACAAAAGCTTACAAAATTATACACTAATTTTGTATTTCTTTTTTCATCCATTTTCTTATGGTTAACGTAAAAGCAATAGGTATGTATGCATGTGAGTGTTCATGGCTGTGTTCTCTATATGTAACTTCTATAATATGAACTTTCATGATGTTTTTATTATTGTAAATTTTATAGGCTTTTGAAGGTTGATTGTTTGTCAAAGAGGCTAGCGAACTAGACTTAAAAAATTGTATACTAATTTTGTATTTTTTTTTCATCTATTTTCTCATAATTAACGTGAAAAAATAGGTGTATGTGTGTGAGTGTTCATGTGTATGTTCTTTATATGTAACTTCTATAATATGAATTTTCATGATTTTTTTATGATGCGAATTGCAATATGCACATTAAGGTAGTTGTAATATGGAGTTAATCAGTATATAGTGTTGACGACTTAAAGAGATTTATGCTATTGAAATTGTTTTATGTATATAATGAGAAAGAAATTATCTTACCATCTTAGTGCATTTATAAGCACACATAAGTACATTATTTCAAAGTAAAATCTCAACTTCATTCAATACACAATAGAAATGAAATTAAATTGTTATTAGAGAATATGTTTTAATTTATTGATAAAGAATATATTATCCATCATTTAATAAATGTTAAATTGTTATTTTATTTTTATTTTATGGAACAAAATTCTTCATAATATAATTATAACAAGTTATAATATTACGATTAGATAATAAATCTGAAGTGAATATAAAATTGATCAAATAAAATAATTAATTTCGCGCGGTTAATTTTTCTAGTATTAGAATAAACTAAACTATGAAATAAAAAATACAGAAACTTATTAAAAAGAAAATTAAATAAATAGTCAAGCTAAAGTGTACCAAATAAAACACGCACACACACACACACACACACACACACACACACACACATATATATATATATATATATATATATATAAGATTACATTAAATTTTTCAAATGAATACCACATTAAATATATATTAAATTCACAAAAAAGGGGGAAAATAGAGAAAAGGGAATTAATGGAATCAGAAAAATAATATTTGAAAGGCTTCAATACACATACGAAAATATTTAGTTATTAGGGAAAACCTCTAATGTTAGGATTTGTATTTAAATTTTACCTTTTTTATATTTTTCTTTATTTTTTTTATTCATTTGTTTCATGTTAAAAGTTTCTTTCACATTAATTAGATTTTAAAAGCATTTAAATAATTATCCATGATGCAACGTGGATTAATCTTGAGTTAAGACTATAAACTTAGACTCATTATAATTTTTTTGATCTTTGTAAGCGATATTATTTTTGTACATCATATATTTACACATAATTAAGAGATCTGAAAATAAATATATTTTCCTTTATTCATTTTCTAAGTGACTGAGAAATCTTAATTCCTCTATATATGACTAATCAATTTAGATTTAAGATTATAGATAATGTTTTATATTTTTACTCAAGTTATATTGTGATGAGATTCCGAATTCTCATCTCCATAGTAATTTTACCTATTGTTGAAATTTACGAATAAATAAATATTTAAGCTGGTATTTATATACCCACACTTGCATTACGAAAGTGTTTAAAAGTTTTTTTTGGCTTAGAAACACTTCAATAGTTAAAAAGCAATTCTATAATACTAAAAATAATGCAACGAAAAGATTTCTCATGTATTGTCTGATATAAATTCTACATTTAGATTGTAAGGCATATATTTAAAATATGATGTCATTATGGTCATAAACAAATTCTGCAGCTCAAAATAAATGAATTAGCTGTCAATAGAAAGTGAATAGAAAGATTACAACATGAAAAGCAATAGGACACCAAAAACTACGAAGGCATCCACAATATTCAAGCTAGAAGCCAAACACCATAAAGAATGACAACGATTAAATATGCTAACGTATCTGTAGACACGTGATTTTTTATTCTACTTGGATTCTAACTTATTTTTTGGTATTTATATTTATATCTAATATAATATTATTTAAATTCTTATTTTTATATTAATAAATTTTAGTTAAGAAGTAAATAACTAAATAAAGTTAATTTTGAGATATTAAAAATAATAATAAAATAAAATATATGTTTTTATTTTCTAAATTTTAATAAATTAATTGTTTTGATATTATTTTATTTATTTTGACTATTTGTATTTTAATTAAACATAAAATTAATTAGTTGTTATCGTAAATGTTATTATTATTATTTTATTATTACTGTCTTCTATTTTAAAAAAAATTATAATAGAAAAAAATGAAAATAAAATACAAAAATTAAAAATTTCTTTTCTAAATTTTAATAAATAAATTAGTATTTGTATTTATTATTGCTATTATTATTCTATTATCTTATTCATTTATTTATTATTTATATTTATTTATTATTAATAGCTTTATTTATTTTTAAATTAAAAAAGAAAGAAAAGAAGTGGGAAATTTTATTTTTAAAATTTAAATTACCTACCCTATCTAATAATAACTGTTCCCTCTTATATTTCCCCCCTCAAAAATCCTTGTACGTAAAGATTCCCACCCAGAGAGATTCTACGTACATTGACTATCTTAGACAGACTCAGAGAGAAATAGCAGATAAAAAAAAATAGAAAGAAAAACAGAGAAAAAAAGCAGTAAGAAGAGAGAAAAGAGTATAAGTGAATTCGAATTCCATTGGAGTTTTCAGTGAGAATGTGTCTATTTCAATATTCATTCAATCCATCTACACAATTTTTTATTTCATATTAAATTAATTTTATGATTTCATGTATTGTTCGTGTAAGAGTTGATTATATATTGGAATTCAGTATCATGAATCATATTGTATATATTGTTAATCAAATATGTTTGTTGTATAAAATAATAAATCAAAAAGTAAATTAGAATTTAAATTTTATAAAGTGGATATTTAAAATAATAGAGAAGGATTATAAATATGTTTGTACTAATATACATGTACATACTGATTATATGCATACACGGTTCATTCACACATTAGTTCACACTCACATAAGCATTAACTCATCAATTTTATACACATCAATATAAAGAATATCTTTTCACGCAGACCTCACTGATTTAACACACTGAAAACCCATAAAAAAATCACAAACAGTCAATCTTAGTACAAAAACAAAAATTAGAAAAGATGAGTTTTAGGTATAAATCGACAATGATATCGGAACCGGCAAGCAAGTGAACGAAAAATATGAAAACCTATTCTAGCCAAAATTTTCCGGCAAAATTCGACCGGAATACGCTAAATCCGCCACTACCATATCACTGTCATGCCCCATTTCATATCGAAACAACCAGAAAATACTCCTACCCACCGGAACACGCACACACGTACACTGATTTGTGGAACCAACCTTCCCCAAACCCATAACCACCGCCGCTGTCTTTCCCCTCCCCCTTCCCATCGTCAACCGACCATTGTCGCCAGCAAAAGTGCCGGAAAAATGGCCAATCGCACCATCCCCGCGAAATCAGATCTACTGGCGATTCAAATCGGCAAAACTCACCGGAACCAGCCATACCGTCACCCTTTTTCCCTTTGCCGGCACCAACAACGCCAATCCCTCGCCGGAAACTCCCTCTCTCGCCGTCGGACAATCATTCTCCATTCTTGCTGGTGAAATACCGCTTGAAAACCATTGGATCTTTTTATATAGCCCTAAATAATTTCTAAAAATATTTTCCAGATCTATAGTTATTTTTAATTGGACTTTAGAGTTTTTTTTCTTTTAAATATAGGAGTTAAATTAAAGGGAATAAATTTGGAAATTATATTAATTAGAAATAATATAATTAGTTTTGGGTATTTGCATTATTATTAATAATTTAATTTATTATTAATAAATTTAAATAATTATTTTGTTAAATTAATTAATCGCTTAATTAAATTTTGCTTAAGGTTAAGTAGTATTCGATTAGGCACGCCTTTAACGCTAGACAAATTTTAGATGCGTTTTAAAATATTCGTCTCAATTAAGAATGCGACATACGCATCTTTCCGAGACATTTTAAAGATTCAAGGATGCAATAATGCACCTTGACAAATAACTTTTAAAATTATTTTTCACCGATTTATTTAATATCAAAGGTGTAGATTGACATTTTCAATATAATAAAAATGAGCGATTTTAGGCCTTAAAATAATTTATATAAAATAATTTAAGTCAACATAACTCAATAAAAGCGACCGTGCTAGAACCACGGGCATCGAGGGGTGCCTAACACCTTCCTCTCGGTCAACAAAATTCTTTACCTAGTCCTCTATTTTTGCAGACCAATAAAGAGTCATTTCCTTTTGACTTGAGATTCAATAAGGTGACTTGAAACACCATAACTCGATTCCAAGTGGCGACTCTATAAATAAATTAATCCCTATTCAAAATCGTCACTTTTATTGGAAAGACCCTTCGACCCGATCCCTTCAAGCGAAAAAGCGGTGTGACATCTCTGGCGACTTCGCTGGGGAATAATAAGAATTCAAGCTTTTTATATTGACATATATTTGCTTTAATTATTGTTGATATTGTGTTTGTTGGCCTTATGTGCTACTTGTCACTTATTTACCGCTTTGATATTGATTGAACTGTATTATATATTGTCTTCTCTTGCGCACGCTTTCTAAGTCTCTAAAATAGGATAGAAGGAATGCAACATATGCATCCTACTTTCTTTTTGAGATAGCCGGAGTGTCAAGGCACCTAGTGAAGGATATAGTCACACATGTTAGGCACGGTTTGGATCGACAACGAAGGCGGTGTTGCCCTGCTACCGACCAAGTTTTCCCTCCCCGGCTCGAGTGTCCGCTCGGGTAAGCCAATCTAGACACCTATCCTTATTAGGTTTAAACTTAGAAGAACTGAAAACTCAGAATCTGGTTATCCCTATTAGGTGCCGCTTTATTTGCATCATATGCATTTGATTTAGCAAGAATCGGCATAAGGGTCAGGTCGGGTCTGTCTAGGACAGGTGACCTACTTTATAAAGACCAACATGTGCATCCTACGTGCTCTTTGATATTTGTTTGGAAGGTTGTTTGTTTGTTGACCGGCTTTAGGCAACTTTTTAAATGCAAGAGATTAAGTTATTGTCACATTTAGTGAATCATTTTTGAAAGAAAAATTTTATTTTGAAAAAAAAGGAAATTTTAGTAACATAGTTTTACAATTTTCATGAACTACGAGGGTCTTATTCTCACTTTTTAGTGGGATACGTAGGATGTCCTATCCAGGATACAACCCTGGTTTTTAAAAAATAATAATAATATATTTATTCACAAATTTATTGAAGGATATTTTTGAAAAAATAATAAGAAGAAGAAAAAATAATTATTTTCATGAATATGATTATCTTTATTTTACTTTTTATTTTTCAAAATTAATTTTAACGTAAAAATCATAATAGCCTGAACCTTTAGGGGCCGTGACCTAAATTTTTGTAAAATAATAAAATATGTAAACATATATATTCCTGAACCTTTAGGGGTCGTGAGGCTGAAATTTTTATACAACTTCATACATAAAACAATCATTCTTCTTTTCTTTATTTCTAAATCCTTTTATTTTATTTTTGTTTTTTTTAAATATAATTAGGAGTGTATTGCCTCTAAACATATAGTTAAAATTGTCTAGAGGTATGTTATTGCAAAATTTTTGATAGAGTCAATTTAAATAAGTGTTTTTCCTAAAAATATTATCAGTCGTGTTTTTCTCATTTTGATTTTGATAAAATTGTTCTTTGCAACTAAGTCCCAATAATGGCCGCACTAGGTTTCACGAGTCAAGTTAAAAATTCTTTTCAAAAATTGATGAATTAAGTCTTGCCTAAGTCTAGACATTGATTAATCCCGTGTCCTTGTCAATAGGTATAAAATATCTCCTCCTGTTCATGGAAAACGTCCAAAGAGAAAGAGAGATGGGACTATACCACTTCAGGTTGTGGATTGTACCCCTTTGCAGCTTTGGTTGTGGTGGAACGAAATGGATACATTCGATTATGACGAGATACATAAGTATTTGGGTTTTTTGACGAGTATTATGTCAATCAAGCCTAATAGGGAGGTGATTGATGCATTACTAACCTTTTGGGACCCGAAGAACAATGTGTTTTGTTTTTTGGATTTTGAGTTAACTCCTATTGTAGAGGAGATAGCGGCGTATGTTGGATATGGAGATATGCATCGGAAGAAACTTATAGCCCCAAGACTCATTTCGATAAATAGATTCTGCAAGCTCATGAACATACAAAACTCAGAAGAAGAATCAATGAAAAAAGGTTGGGTTTCCTTACAGTTTTTGTATAACAGATATGGAAGACAAGAGGGGTTTGAAAAGTACGGTAAACAGCTTTGTAATAAGAAAAATTTTGAGGCTTGGAAAGTTCACAGACGATTTGCATTCATGGTAGCCTTTCTAGGCACTATGGTTTTCCCAAGGAGAGAAGAAAAAATTAATATTCATTTAGCGGGGGTGGTACAGATACTGATTAAGAAAGATTACACTATAGTACCAATGATCCTGGTAGATATCTACCGTGCTTTGGTCGTTTGTCAGAAAGGAAAGAGTTTTTTTGAGGGATGTAATATCTTGTAACCGATGTGGATTGTGAAACATCTTTACCTACGTCCTACAATGGCAAGATTTAATCCTGAAAGATTCAATCGCATCAAAGATTATGAAGAGAGGTTAGAGAAATATAAATGCCGAGAAGGAGTTAAAGATTGGGATAAGCTTTTTCATTCTCTGACAACAGATAAAATCACTTGGAATCTCCCTTGGTTCCCTTGGAGGCAAGTCATACATAGTTCTATCATTCGGTTGTTCTTATTATTAATGGGTATTAGGGGTGTTCAACCGTATGTTCCATTGAGAGTTTTACGTCACCTTGGAAGACGTCAAATAATTCCTATTACGAAAAATATGACCGAGTTTGTATTTGAGATCAGACCAGAGATCCCACTTTCGGAGGAATTGGACCAGCAGATTTAGGAAGGTTGTCGTATCATGGGGATTGAAACGATGGTCATAGAGCGTGAGAAAGAAGAAGTGTACCCAGATTGCCGTGAATGGTTTGAAGAATAGTCGAGTCCGTCTGTCAGACCAAAAAGATCGGTTTGGGGACCTATAGATCAGGAAGCTGCAATCAGGATAGGAATTGAGAGAGCCATGCGAGAACATCATGAGGCCAACCAAGCTTTGAGAGTAGAATTAGAGCATGCTAGGGAAAAAATAAATGAACAACCAAAGAAATTTTCTGAAGAGAAAGCTAAATCAGCAGATATTGAGGTTGCACTTCGGGGACAAATCAAACTGGCTACCACTAAGGGTTCACACGTCGTAGAACTTTCCGCATCTCATCGACAACAACTGCAAGAAGTTAAAAAAACATGCAAAAAGAATTTGATCGAGAGAGATCTCAGCGGATCCATGAAAGAGGAATATTACGAGAACAGTTGGAGGTTGCTTCTGCTCGTGAACAGTATGCAAGAGATATGGTTGATTTCCAAGATCGACAGGCCCATGAATGGGATCAGGACTTCAGTTCCCTTCGAGGGAAAGTCCGCCGTATAGCACAGGATACTGCCAGAATGGGTTTGGATTATCAGCAGTTGGATCGTGAAGACTTTTTAGCACAAGTACCAGTTTTCACACAGTGTCTCACTACTTCATTGGAGGACATATACCTGAGTTTGGGAGGACATATTAAGCCGAAGTCTCCTTGAATGGATAGTTGTTTTCTTTGTCATAGTTTTTCATTTTCAGTTTTAAAAACTTCTTGTTCAAATGTTATGTCTTTTAGTTTTCAAATGTTAGTTAATAGGTTTTATTTTAAGAGTTCGGTCAGTTATTTTGTCGTATTTATATTATAGAATGTAATGAAGTTGACTGTTTATTTCTATATATATTACATATGTTTTACTTCACTTACTTTATTTATTTTCTTCTATAAAAAAATGAGAGACAAAACAATCATTTTAGTAAATTTCTCTTAAACTATGCAAGATCTGATTCATATCTTGGCATGATACGTAGGAAACCCTGCAAAGGGTTTGATCATAAATTTTGAAAAAGTATGCCTAGAAAAGTCGGGATGAAATACAAAGCCTTCCATGATAGGTTGGAAAAAGCATATAGAAACATGACATACAATGCGGCATTATAATGTGTTGAATATATAACACTTACTTGTTTGCTACTTGATATAGAAAGATAAAGTAATTGGTGATTGGTTTGTGGTTTAATCTGACATCACATCCGTATAATACTAGATATAAGGGTAAAGGAAAAATAACCTGCAGAGAAGGTATAAGGTCTGATAGTGAAGAAGAGAAAAATCAGTTGATCTTGCAGGAAGTAGCATCAATGGAAGAAATAAAGTCATTGAAACAATAGATGACGGAGATGTACCAAGCTTAGTTATATGGACAAGCCCCGCCTTCTTCAATCCCTGGACTTTCGACTTCGAATGATCCAAATTTCGACCTATCTCAAACAGTGATCCATTTTACCCACCAGGATTCGGCCCATTTATGTCTGGCGTTGCTGGTACTTCCACCATGCACCTACCAAATTCGTCTGTTACAACTAACTCTCTTTTTACTTCTGTAACACCAGCTACTGCGGGCACTCAACCGACAGTACTGAAGAATATGGGGAAACCAAGTCATGATCGATTGTATCATCTTGAAATGACTTTCAAATCCCAAAATCCACATTATCATGCTCATCAACATGATTTTCCTTTCGTAATTGAGAAGATTGTTAATAATGAAGAACAAAAGGAGATGGCTAGGAAAGTAAGAAGCTTGGAGCAGAGTATGAGAAATATGCAAGGATTAGGTGGACCAAAAAGCATTTCATACAAAGATTTATGTATGTTTCCTGACGTCCATTTGCCGCTAGGGTTCAAAATGTCAAAGTTTGACAAATACAAAGGTCATGGTGATCTTGTTGCTCACTTTAAAAAGTTCTTCAACCAACTAAGAGGAGTAGGAGGAAAAGAAGAACTATTGATGGCTTGCTTTGGAGAAAGCCTGACAGGAATAGCTTTTGAATGGTTTATTGACCAAGATATTTCCCGTTGGCACGTGTGGGATGACATGGCTCAAGATTTCATTCAGCAATTTCAATATAACATTGAAATAGTGCCAGATCCCACTATGCTTGCTAACATGAGAAAAAATGATTGAAAGTTTTTGACAATATGCTATCAAATGGAGAGAGCGGGCTTCAAGATTCAGACCATCGATAAAGGAATCTGAAATGATCAATATCTTTTTGCAAGCTTAAGAACCCAATTATTTCCATCACTTACTTTCTGCTATTGGAAGCACATTTGCCAAAGTTATTAAAGTTGGAGAGATGGTAGAGAATGGAATAAAGTCGGGAAAGATTATCAGCCAGGCCTCTTTAAAAAAAACAACACAGGTAATTCAAAGTGGTACAGGAAATTTTGGGGGAAACAAAAGAAAAGAAGATGTAGCAACTATCGTACCAGGTCCACGACAAAATTGGAGAGGTACGCGTCAACCATATGTACAAAATCCATTATATTTCGTTCCATCCTCCCCAATATCCTATTTACAATGCACAACCATATTCTCGGGCTCCTTCGTACCCGCAATGGCGTGCACCAGCCATCAAAAATCATCCATCAGTCCCGCAAATTCAAAGAGGCCCTCCTAGGTCTAATTTCTGACCTAGATCAGACTATAAAAGGGGTAACATGGGCAAAGATAATTTCATTCCTATTGGAATATCTTACACCATTTTATTTCATAGGCTGAGAAAAATAAATATTTTAAACCCAATTGAGAGAAGGATCCCGAATCCTCCTCCGAAAAACTTTGATTATTCTAGAATATGTGAATACTGTTCTGATGCCCCAGGGCACGACACAGAGAAATGTTGGTATCTGAAAAGAGCTATTCAAGAGTTGATTGACATCCAACAGATCATGGTACAAAGTATATACGCTCCAAATGTCAATCAAAATCTACTGCCAGATCATAATGAAGAAAACATGCTCGAAGTAATACCCAGTGGTAAAGATGCTATAATATCTTTCAAGCCGATCATTAAAAGTAAAACCGATTCAAAAAAAATCAACAAATGCTATAGATTTAACAAAAAAACAACCTGCAGAAGCAGAGATGGTGATAACAAAACCCGAATCATCGAATGTTCCCTTGATGATGGATAAAGAGATTTCATAAAATGATAGGTCAAGTCAAGTAAAGCCAAAACTCATGTTTCCTAGAGATCCTCTAAACCTCTTTTAATCATAAAAGGAGCTCCTATAGCTCCCATTATTTTTAAACGAGTGTCACAGTTCCCTATGGTTAATACTAAGGCAGTTCTTTAGAACTATTATCGCATTGTGGTGATGCATAAGGGGAAGTAAGTGATTGAAGATGTGGAGAAAGTAGGGGGATTAACTCGATCAGGAAAATGTTATGCCCCAGTAGAGTTAAGAAAGAATAAACAAGGCAATGAAGAACGAATAACGATCAAGAAGCCTATTACTGATGAAAAAGCTGAAGAATTCTTAAGTAAAATGAAATTGCCAGAATATTTTATTGTAGAACAGTTGAAAAAGACACCAGCACAGATTTCTTTATTGTCTTTATTAATACATTCAGAAGAACACTGCAAGGCTATAATGAAGATTCCTAATGAAACATGTGTTCCTAGTGAGATTAAAGTGAATCTGCTGGAAAAAGTTGTTGAAAGGATCCTTGAAGCAAATAAGATTACTTTCTCAGATGATGAATTGCCTGTGGAAGGTACTGGACATAATAAGGGTCTTTACATTACTGTGAAATATGAGCATTCCATCATCACGCGAGTGTTAATTGATGGAGGATTAGGCGCTAATATTTGTCCTATGTCAACTTTTTAAAAGTTGAATGTTATGTAGAAAGAATCCAACCTAACAATGTATGCATCAAAGTATTTGACGGATAAAAAACTAATGCTATTGGTGAAATAAAATTCATATTGACAATAGAGCATGTGGATTTTGCTATGGATTTCCAAGTGATAAACATTGATGCTTCATATAATATGTTATTAGGAAGGCCATAGATTTATAGGGATAAAGCAGTCGCATCAACGTTGCATCATATGGTCAAATTTGAATATGATAGGCAAGAGATAGTCGTTCATGGTGAAGGAGACTTATCCATGTATAAAGACTACTCTGTTTTCTCTATTGAAGCAGATATTGGAAACGGAGTATTGATTCATCAAACTTCTGAGGTAGTGGCTGTTGAGCATATCCTCGAGGGGAATCTCATCGCAAGACCACAATTATCCTATGCATCTGTTATGGTAGTAAATGAAATATTGAAGCATGGTTTCGGACCAGGGAAAGGTCTAGGGATGTTTTTGCAAGGCAGGGTTCATCCAGAAACCTCCATGAGAACCTTGGTACTTTTGGTTTGGGATACGTGCCTACTGCTAAAGATATAAAGAAGGCTAAAAAGCGTAAGAAAGATTCATGGTCACTTACCAAGACGATACCGTCACTTCACGAGTCTTTCATCAAAGTCAATGATGTTGGATCCTCCAAGTTACCTGCTGCAGAATCAATGAATGATGCTGATACAAAGTTGATTGGCCTTTTCCAGAATATGTTTATTGAAGCTGATATGGTTTAAACTGGGGAAGGTACCAGCAATACAGATGTGCAGTTTATTATCCTTGATGTCCAGCTTAACAATTGGGAGGCCACTCCCCTCCCTACTACGAAGGAGTCTTGGTAGTTTTTTTTTTTTTTTCCAGTTTTAGTAGTTGGATTGTTTCTCCTTCTGTAATTTGAATCATTCTAGTATTGTAATTCAGATCTTTAACTTGGTATTTTAAGTTAAACTCTTTCGAGCTTTGTTTTTTATAAAGTGCAGTCTCCCTTTATTTTTATTTTATGTTTGATATTTATTTATTTATTTATGCTGATTCTAATGATATGACATGCATAAAGAATTGTAAACCAGATTTAACAACCCAATCTAATTATAAAATATTGAATAAAGAAGTTGAATATGATGAAGGAGAAGCATTTGAGGATATAAGCAAAGATTTCAAACAATTTGAGAACAAGTCAAGCCCCAATTTGGAGGAAACTGAAGCGATCAATTTAGGAGATCATGAAAATATCAGGGAGACTAAGATAAGTATACATGCTCAGTCACAACAAAAAAAAGCTATAATTGAAGCTTTGCATGAGTAAAAAGACATCTTTACGGGGTCTTACGATGATATGCCCAGTTTTGAGCACCGATTTGGTAGTTCACAAGTTGCCAATTGATCCTGTCTTGCCTCCTGTCAAGAAAAATCTAAGAAAGCTCAAAACTGACATGAGTGTAAAAATCAAAGAGGAAATCACGAAGCAACTTGAGGCTAAAGTCATTCGAGTGGCCCAATATCCTACTTGGTTTGCAAATATTGTCCCTATTTTAAAGAAGGACGACAAAGTTTGGATGTGTGTTGATTATCGTGATTTAAATAAAGTAAGTCCAAAAGATAATTTTCCACTTCCCAATATTCATATTTTGTTAGATAATTGTGCCAAACATGATCTTGCATCTTTTGTGGATTTTTATGCGGGGTATCACCAGATCATTATGGATTCAGAAGATGCGAAAAAGACATCATTTATCACGTCTTGGAGGATATATTGCTATCGAGTCATGCCTTTCGATCTAAAGAATATTAGGGCAAATTATATGAGGGCAATGACTACAATGTTTCATGATATGATGCATAAAGAGATTGAAGTTTATGTGGACGACATGATCATTAAGTCAAGAGAGCAGTCTGACCATGTCAAAGATCTCAGAAAATTATTTAAAAGGCTTCGAAGATATGATCTCAAACTTAACCCAGCAAAATGTGTATTTGGAGTTACATCAGGAAAACTCTTGGGGTTCATAGTCAGTCGACGTGACATTGAGTTAGATCCTTCAAAAATAAAAGCTATTCAAGATTTGCCTCCACCAAAAAATAAAATGGAGGTGATGAGCTTACTTAGAAGGTTGAATTATATCAGTAGATTTATTGCTCCACTTACGACAACCTGCGAGCCAATATTCAAGTTGTTGAAGAAGAATGCTAAAGTTGAATGAACTGAAGAATGTTAAGAGGCATTTGACAGAATTAAGAAGTACTTGTCGAATCTGCCTATTTTAGTTCCTCCAGAGCCAGACAGACCCTTGATATTGTATATATCTGTATTAGAAAATTCTTTTGGCTGTGTATTGGATCAACATGACATCACAGGTAGAAAATAACAAGCTATTTACTACCTCAGTACAAAGTTTACCACTTATAAGGCTAAGTACTCTCTTCTTGAAAAGACATGTTGCACTTTAACTTGGGTAGCATAAAAGATGAAACATTACTTGTCATCTTATACTATTTACCTTATCTCTTGTATGGATCCTCTGAAGTATACTTTTCAGAAGCCTATGCCTATAGGCAGACTTGCAAAATGGCAGATGCTACTCATAGAGTTTGATATTGTCTACGTGACACGAACTACAATGAAATCTCAAGCCTTGGCGGATTATTTGGCTGAAAATCCTATTGACGAGGGATATGAGCCATTACAAACTTATTTTCCAGATGAAGAGGTATTGTATGTTGATGAGTTTGTTTCTGACCATTGCCTTCAGAATGGAAGTTGTTTTTTGATGGAGCTGCTAATGTAAAAGGAGTAGGGATATGAGCAGTTCTTATTTCTGAATCAGGACAATATTATCCTATAACAGCCCAACTTCGATTCTATTGTACTAATAATATGGCAGAATACGAAGCTTACATTTTGGGTTTGAGATTAGCTATTAACATGGGAATTCAAGAACTGTTAGTGTTAGGAGACTCAGATTTGTTAGTCCATCAAATTCAAGGAGATTGGGAGACTCATGATTCAAAGCTCCTACCATATCGAGGTTGTTTGTAAGATCTTTGTCAACGATTTGTATCAGTAAAGTTCAAACACATTTCTAGAGCTCATAATGAGATTGCTGATGCTTTGGAGACCTTATCTTTGATGGTTCAACATCTCGACAAAACTTATATTGACCCTTTGTATATACAGATTCATGATCAATATGCATATCGCAATGTGGTTGAGGAAGAACTTGATGGGGAGCCATGGTTCCATGATATCAAAGAATATAGTCAGACTGGAAAGTATCCTATACATGCCGAGGGTAACCAAAAGAAAATCATTTAACGTTTGTCTAGTGGATTTTTCCTAAGTGGAGGAATCTTGTATAAGAGAACTCCTAATTTGGAACTTTTGAGGTGTGTAGACGTTAAAATAGCTTCAAAAATCATGACTGAAGTACATTCTGGGATTTGTGGACCACACATGAGTGGGTATATTTTGGCAAAGAAAATACTCCGAGCAGGTTATTATTGGCTCACCATGGAGCGAGATTCCATCAATTTCATTCGTAAATGTCATGAATGTCAAGTATACGGGGACTTGATACATTCCCCTCCATTTGAGTTGCATATAATGACTGCTCTATGGCCTTTTGTGGCTTGGGGAATGGACGTAATTGGACCAATTGAACCAAAATCTTCGAATGGACATAGGTTTATCTTAGTAGCCATTGATTATTTCACGAAGTGGGTGAAAGCAGCGACATTCAAGTCAGTGACCAAGAAAGTGGTGGTTGATTTTATTCACCCCAACACCATTTGTCGGTTCAGCATTTCAAAGATAATTGTCCCGAATAATGATGTGAATCTCAATAGCCATCTGATGCAAGAAGTGTGCCAGCTGTTGACACCTGATTTTTGCCCTCCACAACTACGTTTAATCTCGAGTTTCTTCGATTTTCAAAAAAAAATCACAACAATTATTTTTTCTAAATAAATGCACTTTAAAATATATATTTGGGTTAATTTCATCATTTAAGTGACTGTTATATATTTTCGTATTCACGTACACGAGATTATATAAATTTTGTTATTAAAATGACTACTTTTATCAAAATTGAAATCTTATTTAGATTGAGCTTGAAAATTATTTCAAGAGAATAAAATCTTGATTCAAGTATAATTTAATCTCAAAAATAATTTATTTGGATAAATGTGTGTTTGATTTTATTAAATCAAGAAGCTCGGGATTAAGTTAGGTATTAATTTTTATCGAATTTTGATTTGATTTGGCCAACTATTAAATTTGGCTATAATTGAAATCAAATTGGCCTCAATTACAATGCAATTGGCTAATTGATTTTTAATTTGGCTAAAATTTAAACGGATTCAGCTAATTCTTAATTCAATTGGGGTTATCCATTAAATAACGCCAATTTTAGCCCATTTCATATCTTTAATTACCAATCCAAATTCAACCTAACCCCAGCAGCCCATACCCCAACTAAGACTAACGGCCTAGTTTCCTTTTCTTCTTTATCCATCAACAACAGCCCAACCCATCGGCCCAATTCAAAAGCCAACCCGGTTCGGCCCACATCAATAATCCTTCTTATTCTTTCTTCTTTACAAAGACACGATATTCAACAAACAACAACAATATCAGTCGACGAAACAATTTCAACACCAAAAACCCAACCTCTCTTCGACCCAAAATCGGTCCACATCAACCCGAATCCGATGATTTCACCTGGACCCGCCCCGGAGAAGCTTCAACTCGATCATTTCACTCTTGAACGCGTGCTTCTCCATGCGAAATCGTACTAAAATCACAAGAATATTCTAGAAAGAGGCTAGATGGCAACCCTCAATATTCCAAAAATCATTAGCTGTCAAGAATCTGTTCCAAGTTGTTAGAATTGTCCCATGAAGGTACGCATGTGCTCCTTTTCCATTGGTTAAAAAATCCATTTCTCAAAATATTCTCAGTGGCAAAATTTAGTACGATTGGTGAGCTGAAGATCTCTTTTGTTTGAATTCAAATTCTTCTATTTTGAATATCCCCGAAATACCCCCTTTCATCCTCTATATAAACAACCCACTGTTGAGCGAACAAAGGGGTTGGAAATTGTTGGGTTAGGAATTTGAGGGGAAAATTTCTCCTTTCTTTCTTTTTTGGACTGAAAAAATCAAGAGAACGAAAAATTTGAGGATTTTTGGTTGAAAAATTTGGGGGGAAAATTGAAAAAAATGGGTTGTTCAAAAATTCTTTGGTGGGGAAAATCAGGAAGGGTCAAAAATTTTGGGAGTTGAAAGTGGTTTTCGAAATCTTTAAGAGAAAAGCCAAAAGACACGCTATTGGTGGTCGACGTCGCGAGATTCTGGAAGCGACGTTTTTACTGATAGCTCGTCATCCCATTTGTTGCTCCCTGAAAGGTAACATCCTATCCCTTTGAGTTCTCGAGTGCTTCTGCTTCATCTCGATCTTCTACAGTCATGAATAAGTCTTCAATATGATTGTATGCTGGACTGTTCATTGGTAGATAGCTTCAATAGCCGTAGGTAGATGTTGGTAGAGTGTCGATTCGATACTCTTGTTTTGTGCATTGTTGGTGGTTAGAATAGCCTGATTGCCTAGTTAAAGTGTGTCGCTTCGACCATGTTTAATAGTCTTAACTCGAGGTTGTTTGGTCGTAATTGCTGATTGACAGTGTTTTGTTTGATATTATTATTGAACGGAGCCTAAATCTTCGAGCTAGTAGCTCTGCTAGTGGAGCTGCCCCTCAAGTTTCTTTGGCTCCTCACATGCTAGAAGGACGAGGAGCAGGCTCCATAATCTTATTAGAAAGTCCCAGTTTCTCTTAAAGACCATACCGCTCGAATTTGTTAGAATAGCGAGAAGGTTTGGAATAGTAGTCATCCCTTCTGTAGTTTTACAGGGATATTGATTAGTCTTATTTTTCTCATTTCTATTTGGGAGTGTGTCTCTGAATCATTGAAATGAAGTCTTATTTTCCTCATTGTTGTTAGTCTTACATTCCTTATTTGAAGTCATTTGAGAAATCATGGAAATCAGTTTAGTTAGTTTGAAGCAAACATTTTGGTAAGCCTCTTTGGTTTACAATGTCTAAGAGGCTTAACAAAATTGAGAACTAAAAAATGAGACTTTCATGATATGTTTTTCGTCTTTGAAAGTTCCTAATCTGAATCGTCCTATGGGTATTGTTGGGCCGTAGTGAGTATGGTTCTCTTCTCTTTCTTTGCTCGTCTGTTCCACTTCATGAGATCTTCATCCTTTATTTTCCACTGATTACTTACTGCTTTACAGCATTATACATTCGATGACAGAGTTTTGGAACCTTATATCGGTGTATTGAGTGTTGTGTTACTTTGAAGTTGCCAATTGTAATATGTGAAAATCGATTTTGCTGCTCAAATATTTGATGTTCTGCTTTAGAGTCTTATTGTATTTCACTTTATTGTATTTTATTGTTTTGTTTCAGTGTTGTAGTGGTTGCATATTCAAAAAACGATGTCACAAGGAGTTCATTATGTGGCAATGATTAGTGAAAATGACTTAATAAAGGATAATGTCTTTAGTTGATTTTTGAATAAGTGATCTAATATGCTATCTTGTTAATTCGGTTAGACAAATTTAGCCTAATTATGTCATAAAGAAGTGAATAATTTACACCATGACTTTTTCTCACCTTCTAATTGTATGGAAAAATATAGTATAATCAATAACCTTCGCTTCAAATAGTTTTGTCTTTGATGATTGATTGAACCTGCGTGGGTTATATTATGTGGATTATAGCGTTTACGAGTTAATGAAGCATGTCTGTTATTCGGAGTGGTTTGTGACTTGAGTAGACCAATTCTAAGTAAAATGCCCTTCCTTAGCGTTATGTTGGGTTTATTTTTCCAGTAAGTATGTGCATGAATTTTCACCTCCTTCCTTATTCTGGAATTGCCCTCAGTCAAAAATCTTGGATGCTTTCTTTTATTTTTATTTGGTTCTGTTCATGCTCAATTTAGTATGTTGTCCTGATAAGTTCATCGAATTTCTTGTCTTCCTCCCTCACTTCCATAAGTAGATAATTTATCTCTATTATTTTGTTTGATACATGTGAAATGAATTTGGGACAACGTGTTCGAACCTCAAATGGGTTCTCTCTCTATTGCATTTCATGACGGGCTAATGAGGCCTACCTATTCTAGTTGATTATTTTCGAAGAAAGGAGTCGAAAGATGAAGAAGATGGGTTAAAGTTCATCTCCGAAGTGGCTAAGAGACTTGAAGGTCTCGTTTTCTCATTTATTCATTCGTATTGTTGTCTTTATTTATTTATTCCTTTATCTATTTTATTTGTCTATTTATTTGGGCCTCAAATCCAAAGTTGTAAATTTAATACAGGTGGAGTGAAAACTCGAGCCGAAAGGGTTTGAAAACATAGAATTAGGACAGGTGAAAAAATGGGTCAAAAACCCAACTAGATTAGGACAGGGTCGACGGTTTGGGCTTAAAAGCCTAAATCACTACTTCCCCCTTTTCTTTTGCTTACTTGTTTTACATGTGTTTTGCGAACCTAGTAAAATCCTTAGTCAAGTCGCTAAAAAACTGGTCTTTGTATAAACACCAAAATATTCCTAAAATCATTTTTTAAAAAAAAAAATCAACTTTTTCGAGGTTAATCAAAAGACGATTTTCAAACTGTTCGGATAACCGCAAGTTAGTGGACGTTTTAGGTGCCTAACACCTTCCTAAAACGTTAATAGGAACCGCTTAGTCAGAATCTATTAACTTAAACGATTTTCCTATTTTGAATCGTTTGAAGTGACTCTCTAAAGGTTTCTTAATTTCTTTTCAAAATTAAGTGGCGACTCTCAAAAGTCAAAATTTCTCCGCAAAACACCACCAATTTATGATTATGCATCAGAATTCAAATCCTTATCGTCCAAAGGCGAATGGAGCTGTAGAAGCTGCCAACAAGAATTTAAAGAAAATACTCTGTAAGATGGTGCAAGGTTCCCGACAATGGCATGAAAAGTTACCTTGTGGTTTTTTGGGTTATCGTTATACAGTTCGAACTTCAATTGGTGCAACTCCTTACTTGTTAGTGTACGGAACTGAAGCAGTTATACCTGCAGAGATCAAAATTCCATCTCTTCGAATAGTTGTAGAAGCTGGAATCGATGAGGACCAATGGGTCAAGACTCGTTTGGAGCAATTAAGCTTGATTGATGAGAAAATATTAACATTAGTATATTATGGACAACTATATCAGAAAAGAATGGCATGAGCATATAACAAAAACGTGCGTCGCAGACATTTTGAAGTTGATCAGTTAGAACTAAGATGCATCCTACCCCATCAGATTGAAGTCTAAGGCAAATTTTCTCCTAATTGACATGGACCATGCATGGTAAAGAAAGTGTTACCTAATGGCGCGTTATATCTGACTGATATAGAAGGCAAAATAAAAGTAATGCCGGTTAATGATGATGCTGTTAAAAGATATTATGTATGATATTCATGTACAATTACATTATGTATGTTTTGTACTTGCATTTTAAAAGATTGAAATGATGAAGGAATTTTGTTCTACTATCTGAATAATAAATCAACCTTTGCTTACCCCTTTTGAGTTTTATCTTTCTTCGTACCCCTCTTTTGGAATCAAATTAAACTGAAAAAAAATCAAAATCAAGCAAAAAAAATTTGCCTGAACTACGTTTGACCTGATTCTTGCTATGACAAGATATGTAGGCAGCCCTACTCCGGGGTTCAGTCCAACCAAAAGAAAATTCAAATTACCCAGAATGAAAGAAAACTGGGGCAAAAGTTTATTTTCTTAAAAGAATCGATTCCAAAAGTTGAATGTTTTACCTAATGTTGTATAAACTTTGAGCTTCATGCCAACCTTTCTTTCTAACCATATCCAAAAGGCAAGTTACAACCAAAGAAAGACCTTCACATCAATCTTTGAGAATGTCAAAGTTAAACATGTTATGAGTAAATGATATTTCATATTTTGGGTGTTTATTTAAAAAATAAAATAAATAAATAAATGAAAAAGAGAGAGTCTCATTGGTGAAAACTCTGTTAGGCACCATAAGGCGATTGTAAGATGAGAAAGAAATGAAAATGAGATAGACTTGTTGGCAAAAACCCATTGAGGTGCCACTAGCCGAAGGAGAGTTGTTATCCAGAAGGAACAAGTTCAAGATTGGCTAAATTTTAAGCTCAATAAATGGACAAAAATTGTAATGATTGGTGTGGATAGATCTGGTTGTTTGATTCAAAATGCATGTCATAATCATCAGAATCGGTTTCCACGTTTAGATAAGTTTTTCTTTTTGTTTTGAAAAAGAGATGATTATTGCCTTTTTCTTTTTGTTTTATTTTAATTTTAGATTTTTGTGTCCTTGTCATCAAACGAAAATTTTGTTGTCTTGTATGTGTTTTTGAGTCAAATTCACGTCAGGTTTCGTGAGAAAGGAATCCAAACTTACTATCAACTTGTTCAATAGTAAAAAGCAAGACAAAGGGTCGATGTACAAGGACGACATTTCAAAGTATAATAAAGAATTCAGAATGATTATGATTTGACAATTTTTGACTCGTTGAAAGATAAAGGGTGTATGGAATGTTAAATTCTGAGATATTATAGAAGAGAAATGTGTTTTGAGTTGAGAGTCTCAGTAGTCAGAATTTTGGGTCAGAAGTGTGACAAGTCAATGGATATCTATCAAGGATTGGAAAAGGATTTGAGCATGAAAAGTGCAAGAACGGTCAATTCAAGAGCCAAATACGACAAACCAACCACCACGTGTTTTTAAAACTCACATTTTTTCTTTGTTTTGTTTGAAACAGGGATAAAAAGTTTTCAAATAAAGATACAATTTCACACTTTTATCAATGCAAAAATCATGATTACAGCATACGATGCTGGATCTCATTTATGATTTGATGACATACAAATTTTCTTAGTACAAACTGGGGCAAAATTTTATAATGTTGTATAGGAATTTACTTTTTGAACAAAACCCTCCTGAAGAATGTCAATTTAATTTTGAATAGGACCCTCCTGAAGAATGGAAATTTACTTTTGAACTGGACCCTCCTGAAGAATGGGAATTTATTTTTGCTCAGGACCCTCCTGAAGAATGGGAATTTACTTTGTGCATAGGACTCGCCTGAAGAATGGGATGTTATTTTTCTGTTTTACCTTTTATTTTGAGTTCAGAAATATATTTGAAAAATCAGAAAAAAGGAAGTCCAGGAGCTCGCCTGAAGAACAGGGTGAAGAAATTGTTAGTCCAAGAGCCCGCCTGAAGAACAGGGTGAAGAAATTGTAAGTTCAGGAGCCCGCCTGAAGAACAGGGTAAAGAAATTTGTAAGTCTAGGAGCCCGCCTGAAGAACAGGGTCAAGAAATTGTAAGTCCAGGAGCCCGCCTGAAAAACAAGGTGAAGAAATTGTAAGTCCAGGAGCCTGCCTGAAGAACAAGGTGAAGAAAAAGAAATTCCAGGAGTCCGCCTGAAGAACAGGGTGAAGAAAAAGTAAGTACAGGAGCCCGCCTGAAGAACAGGGTGAAGAAAAAGTAAGTTCAGGAGCCCGCCTAAAGAATTGGGTGAAGAAAAAGAAAGTCCAGGAGCTCGCTTAAAGAACAAGGTGAAAAAATTCAAGTTCAGGAGCCCGTCTAAAGAACAGGGTGAAAAAAATCAAGTCCAGAAGTCCGCCTGAAGAACAGGGCGTAGAAAAAGCAAGCCAGGAGCCGCCTAAAGAATAGGGCGAATTTTCAAGTTCAAGTCACGAAGATTAGAATCAAGATTCTAGAGATTGTAATTTTCACTTGTATTTTTCATTTTTGATTTTTGTTAGTCATTTGATTATAAAAGGCAGAAGTCGTTAACTGGAAAACTCGACGGAATCTCATTCGACTTTTAACTCTTTCTCTCATCATGTTACCTTTGAACTACTCGTGACTTGATTCCCTTATAACCCGGGATAAGTGGGAAGTCCAAAACCAGGACTCAGTCACATTTTTCTCTTTTTGTTTCTTTTATTTTTTTCTTACCTTTCAAATAATTGGAGGTTCAAAAATCATATCTTGTCTACTTCTTTGTATGAAAACTCTTCGAGATTCCATACAAAGAGGGGCAAAAATATAGACACGTGATTTTTGATCCTCCTCGGATTCTAACTTATTTTTTGGTATTTATATTTATATCTAATATAATATTATTTAAATTCTTATTTTTATTTTAATAAATTTTATTTAAGAAGTAAATAACTAAATAAAGTTAATTTTGAGATATTAAAAATAATAATAAAATAAAATCTATGTTTTTGTTTTCTAAATTTTAATAAATTAATCGTTTTGATATTATTTTATTTATTTTGACTATTTGTATTTTTATTAAACATAAAATTAATTAGTTGTTATTATAATTGTTATTATCATTTTACTATTATTGTATTCTATTTTAAAAAAATTATAATAAAAAAATAAAAATAAAATACAAAAATTAAAAATATTTTTCTTTTCTAAATTTTAATAAATAAGTTAGTTTTTATATTTATTATTGCTATTATTATTCTATTATATTATTCATTTATTTATTATTAATAGATTTATTTATTTATTTTTAAATAAAAAAAAGAAAAGAAGTGGTAAATTTTATTTTTAAAATTTAAATTACCTACCCCTTTCTGATAATAACTGTTCCCTTCCCTATTTTTCCCCTAAAAAATCCTTGTACTTAAAGGATTCCCACCTAGAGAGATTCTACGTACATTGACTATCCTACACAGACTCAGAGAGAAACATCGGATAAAAAAAATAGAAAGAAAAACAGAAGAAAAAAAAGCAGTAAAAAGAGAGAAAAGAGTATAAGTGAATTCGAATTCCGTTGGAGTTTTCGGTGAGAACATGTCTGTTTCAATATTCATTCAATCCATCTACACAGGTTTTTATTTCATATTAAATTAATTTTATGATTTCATGTATTGTTCGTGTAAGAGTTGATTATTTATTGGAATTCAGTATCATGTATCATATTGATATATTGTTAGTCAAATATGTTTGTTGTATAAAATAATAAATCAAAAAGTAAATTAGAATTTAAATTTTATAAAGTGAATATTTAAAATAACGGTGAAGGATTATAAATATGTTTGAGGATTATAAATATGTTTGTACTGATATACATGTACATACTGATATATGCACACACAGTTCATTCACACATTAATTCACACTCACATAAGCAGTAACTCGTCAATTTATACACATCACACACAATCTTAGTACAATAACAAAAATTAGAAAAGATAAGTTTTAGGTATAAATCGACAATGATATTGGAAGCGGCAAGCAAGTGAACGAAAAACATGAAAACTAGTTCTGGCTAAAATTATTCAGCGAAATTTGACCGGAATACGCCAAATCTGCCACTACCATATCACTGTCATGCCCCATTTCAGATCAAAACAACCAGAAAACACTCCTACCCACCGAAACACGCACACACGTACACTGATTTGTGGAACCAACCTTCCCCAAACCCATAACCACCGCCTCTGTCTTTCCCCTCCCCCTTCCTGTCGTCAACCGACCATTGTCGCCAGCAAAAGCGCCGGAAAAATGGCCAATCGCACCATCCTCGTGAAATCAGATCTACCGGCGACTCAAATCGGCGAAACTCGCCGGAACCAGCCATACCGTTGCCCTTTTTCCCTTTGCCGGCGCCAACGATGCCAATCCCTCGCCGGAAACTCCCTCTCTCGTCGCCGGACAGTCATTCTCCACTGTTGCTGGTGAAATACCGCTTGAAAATCATTGGATCTTTTTATATATCCCTAAATAATTTCTAAAAATATTTTCCAAATCTATATTTATTTTTAATTGAACTTTAGAGTTTTTTTTTTAAATATAGGAGTTAAATTAAAGGGAATAAATTTGGGAATTATATTAATTAGAGATAATATAATTAGTTTTGGGTATTTGTATTATTATTATTGTTATTTTAATTTATTATTAATAAATTTAGATAATTATTTTTTAAATTAATTAATCGCTTAATTAAATTTTGCTTAAGGTTAAGTAGTATTTCGAGTAGGCACGCCTTTAACGCTAGACAAATTTTAGATGCGTTTTAAAATATTCGTCTCAATTAAGAATGTGGCATACGCATCTTTCTGAGACATTTTAAAGATTCAAGGAGGCAATAATGCACCTTGACAAATAACTTTTAAAATTAATTTTCACCGATTTATTTAATATCAAAGGCGTAGATAGACATTTTTAATATAATAAAAATGAACGATTTTATGCCTTAACATAATTTATATAAAATAATTTAAGTCAAGATAACTCAATAAAAGCGACCGTGCTAGAACCACAGAAATCGAGGGGTGCCTAACACCTTCCTCTCGGTCAACAGAATTTCTTACCCGGTGCTCTGTTTTTGCAGATCAATAAAGAATCATTTTCTTTTGACTTGGGATTCAATAAGATGACTTAGAACACCATAACTCAATTTCAAGTGGCGACTTTATAAATAAATTAATCCCTATTTAAAACCGTCGCTTTAATTGGAAAGACCCCCCGACCTGTTCCCTTCAAGCGAAAAAACGGTGTGACAGTATCGGTCATGTCTAATGTCTCTTTTTCGGCAAGTTTACACTCTTCATCACTTTGATATCTACTTGGAATTGCATCATCACTCAGTTCTCTGTGAGCCCTTCCTTTTTCCGATGCATTGTCACAATCTCAGTTATGTGACATTTTAGAAGGTAGCAAATGATTTATTTATTTATTTTTTGATAAAAAATATATGGGAGTTCGAACAATGAAAATTCTAAACAATATACAATTAAAATAATAATCTTAATTTTGATGATGGAGGAAAAAAAAATTCATAATGCCTTTATTTGTAGGACAACAATATGGAATATCAAATGATATAATGAATATGACTATTAATCTATTTTAGGAGCTGTGACCATCAAAAGTCAAGGGAGTAATGAAAATAAAGAAAATTAAAATTTTATATTAAAGAATATAAATAAATGCAATAGTAATTGATACATTCATTTTAATTGTTTAACAAATTAATTAATTCATGAAAAGAATAGAAAAAATCAAAAAAGGAGAAAAAAGATAAATAAGAATGAAGTTCATAGAGAGTTGCCACATCACCTTCTCTACGTCCCTCCTTTATTGTTATATATAGATCTTTTTTTAATTGCTTGATAAATCCTTTATAATACTTATAAAACTTTTTTTAGTACATAATAAATCCTCGTTTCAATACAAGTTGTTTAATAAATCTTTTTTAGTACTTAGATACTCGAAAGTTTACTCATATCTAATTCTCAAATCTAAGAAAATAAATAAATTAAAAATACTCACATATATTTTTTAATGGGAAAAGGACATGGGATATCCCTTTTCAAAATAGTTGGTCTGGGCCATTGGACATTTATGATCAGTTGGCCCAAACAAATTCATATTATGGTCATTTCATAATTTGAGTTATTTTGATTTAGATAGTTCAGATACAATATTGATACAATTTGTAAAAAAAAAAAAAATAGAGAAACAAATATATATATATATATATATATAGAGAGAGAGAGAGAGAGAGAGAGAGAGAGTTTAGGTGTACGCGTCTCGCGCGTGTATCTCACTTTAATGAATTCAAACGTTACACTAAATAAGATATTTGTTTAAATAATAAACATGAATACAATAATTAAATTTAATATCTTTTGAGTATATAAAGATGTAAATTTATTTATTAAACTTAACCTTTACCCAAAATTTCTCTAAAAGTCAATCGACATTCATCTCCCACCTGTAAACTGCAATAAAATAATATAATGAGAGAGACATCAAAATAATATAATTAAATCTAATCTTTACACACAAAAATTTCCTCAAAGCGGTTCGACACTCATCTACCACATGTAAACTATAACAAAATAATACGATAATAGCGATATTAAAATAATACAACTAAACGTAACTTTTACATAAAAAAAATTCTCAAAGCTGAGATATTAAAATAATACAATTAAACTTAACCTTACCACTTGTAAATTACAACAAAATAATACGACAAAAGAGATATAATAACAATACAATTAAACTTAAAGTTTACACACAAAAATTCTCAAAGCTGATCGACATTCATCTACGAACTGTAAACTACCACAAAATAATAAACTAATAGAGATACTAAGACAATACAATTAAATTTAACCTTTATCTAAAAAAAAATTCTCAAAGTCGACCGACATTCATTTACCATTTGTAAAGTAAAATAAAATAATACGACAATAAAGATATAAAAACAATACAATTAACCTAACCTTTACACAAGAAATTCTTTAAATTTAACCGACATTCATCTACGATTTGTAAATTTAAACAAAACAATACAATAGTGATCACAAAACTTTGATTTTGATGAAAATAATTCTCGTTTGAGCAAAAACTTTGACCCTAAAGAATGACTTGAATGAAAACAAAGAAGACATATATAAACACACGTTGAATTCTATTATATTGACAAGAACAGTAAAGAAGTTGAGGGTTAGAAAATCAAGCATCCATCAATCTAAACCTTCAACTGAATTAAGCTAGATGAGCATGAATCATATTCTCCCAACAGGTAAAGGTGTTAAGTGGGCCGGGCTGGATCAACTCGGAACTTTCCCGTTAAAATTATCCGGGTTGTGGAACGGGCCGGGTTTGGATTGGGATTTAGTGGGACGGGGCGGGGTGGGCTCAATAGTAAATTTTTTAAAAACAACCCTAACCCGGCCCACTTAACCCAATCCAGTCTGACCCACCTAAATCTGGTTAAAAATTTGGTCAAACCCGGTAAAAAAAAAACTTTTTTTCAATATACACTATATATACCCACCTATAAGCATTTTAAATACGTTAAACAATATATATATATACTATATATATAGTATATACTACATTAAAATGTAAAAAATATATACACATATACACAATTACACATATATACGCAACATTCAATTTATATTGCTACTTTAAAGTTTTAATAAAATATACTACAATATATACACATTACAATATATATATATATATATATATATAGTTATATACTAATTTGTAAAATATATACACATGTATACGTTAAATATACACGTCTATAGAAGATATATACACACATATACACACCATTCAATATATATGTACTACTTTAAATAAAATATTCTACAATATATATACATTACAATATATATATACATATATACATATATATATATATATATATATATAGTTATATACTAATTTATAAAACATATACACACGTATACATTAAATATACACATCTATAGAAGATATATACACAAATATACCAAACATATGCTACTTAATATATTAAATTAATAATACTTGGTAGTAAATTAATGATATATTAGAAGTAAGTTTTAAATTTAAAGTAGAAATTCAATTTAAATCATTAAATGAAAAAAATTACAAAGTAAGGACTAAAGAGTGAATGAATGTAGAATTTTATTGATTGTGAAATGATCCAAAATTTATAATTTACATGAATGAAAAATCTACAAATTATGCATCATTTTTTCCAACTCATTCATGTTAATATTAATGGGAACTTGCATAGGATAGTCAAAGTCAACTGGGGCAAAACCATGCATTGAACTTGATTCTGTTGAGTTCTCCCGTGAAGACATAATTTCTTCAAGTTTCAGCTCGTCGTTCGGCTCCGGTTTTATTCCTTAGTTTCTTCTTTTCGATCTAATCCAATCTCTGAGGCAAACTAGAACATTCATTGCATTTCTTCCCAATGAGTGTCGGTTGTCTCCAAACTGCTGTCGTCCCTGACTAAAAACGCTCTCTGATGCAACGGTTGACATTGGAACATTCAAGATATCTCTAGCTAATCTTGAAAGCACAGGATATTGTGTTTCATTACTCCTCCACCAATCCAACGTGTTGATCCATCATCTGCGATCCTCTGACGGCGACCGAAGATAATATTTCAGCTCTTCCTGATAAGTTGATGTGTAAGCTCTATCATCAACACTGTTCCAACAAGGTAAATCATAAAAGGAATCAGGAAAATCACTATGTACCGGCCTTTTAGAAGATGATGGCTCATCGGGAGGATGAAGAGCGACAGTTGGAGTAATATTTGTAGGTACAGCTAAATCAAATAAATCAACATAGTGATTATATAATTTTTCTATGTATTCATTCGCATCACCCATAGCCGTCCACAAATCAGGTTGTACTTGTTCAGAATCATTGTTAGTATTTATTTCTAAGTTAGCATAAATAATAGTACTAAAGTGGCACATAGTATTATATTTCATGCACGGATTTAGCATAGCACCAACCAAGTAAATAAAGGGAATCGAAAAAAAATATTTTTTAAATTTAGTAAACATGGCACCAACTGCTTCTTTATAACCTTCTTCATTTTTATATTCTTTGAGCAAACCAGAAATATCGGCTATATATGCCAAAATATTACAAACAATAGGATATAAGCACCGAAAAATTCAACCGTAGCTACATAAAATTTTTATAAAAACTTAACAAGATCATTAATTACAACCCAATCAGAATCATGTAGTATGCAATCAGCAGATTCAGCAAATGAACCGCAATGTTGATTAAAAGCTAGTGTAATAGGAACTCTATATTTATAACCAGTTTTTAAAAAATCATACGTAGAATTCCATATAATATCAATTTCCTCAGGCATCAATATCGGTGCAAGTCCATTTTCTTGACATTTAACTTTAAATTCTCTAATTCTTTTTCTTCGATTATTTTCTTGAATAAAACCAACAGCAAGACGGATTTTTTCAATATAAAGGTCAAAAAACTCAAGACCATCTTTTACAATTAAATTATATATATGAGATGCACATTTAATATGAAAAATTTCGGGCAACAACGGAGATAGCTTAGATTTTAATTTTTCTTATAGCAGTCTTGTTGTTAGAGGTATTATCAAAAGCAATATATAAGATTTTATTTTCGATACCATAAAATCCGAAAAACTTTAACAAGAGAATCAGCAATAAAATCTCTAGTATGTTTACGATCTTCATCATATAAAAAAGCAAGAATACGTTTTTGCATCACAAAATTACTATCCATCCAGTGACAAGTAATGGTTAAATAATTATTTTTACTTACAGCACGACCAAGATCAGAAGTTAGGGACAATCTACATTGAATATTTTTTAACAATGTTGATAAATAAAATAATTTTGTGAATGAAGTCTAAAAAATCAGATCGACGAGTACTTCTAGGAACACCATTAAACATAGGATTATAAATTGCTTGAATATAATGAATAAAGGCATCAGAAGAAGCAAAACTACAAGGAAAACAACCCATAGCTACCATTTTAGCTATTTCTTCCCGGTCCCTCAATTTATTATACTTCTTCGTTACCTAACCAGTTGCTGGGTCCATTCTAGTTTGCGTTGGCCCACCAAAATCCCCACCACATCGTGCAATATTTAACTCTCTTTCGTGAGCATTACCTATATGTCTCACTAACGTACCCGTACCCCCTTGCTTGCCTCCGCTTTTATGCTTATATATTTGTTGACAAATATTGTATTGCACCTCAGTATCTGATATACATTCAAAAAATTGCCATGCAATACTAGTTATTTTACGAGCTCTTGGGGCACGGGGAGGACGGGAAGGGAGATTAACCGATTCAGATCTAACGTTAACATTTTCTACTGCGGGTGTTTCACCAATATTTTCATCATCTTCATCTAAATTAACCGCATCTACTTTATTTTCTTCTTATATACCGTAATTTTCCTGAGCTTCTACATAATCCATATCGTGAGCACCTACACCTAAAGGTATACCTACTTCTTCCTCAAAAGGTTGATTAAATGGTGTCGGAGGCACACGGGTATATCTACTACTTGAACTACCTCTACCGCTAATAATTCGCTTTTTACTACCACTACCGCTTCCGGTACAAAATTTTTTAACACCTTTAGTAGCGAGGTTTCTTAATTTATCCATAATATAAATTAAACTGAAAAAAATTCAAAATACACAAATATAATAAAATTAAATATTCAACAATTAATACACTAAATAAAAAATAAACGTAAGAGATGGAGACAATACCAAATTTTGAAAGTATCCGAAGGTTGCGACTTTAGAAACTTCCACTCGTACTTTGTAATCACAAAATTAAAAATTTAAAGTGAGCACTTTAGAAAATTAAATTTATAGAATATTTGAGAATTGAGATTTGAGAGAATTAAAAATTGTGTGAAAAATGATTTGAAGGTGTAGGGTATTTATAGAATTTTTTTGGGGATTAAAAAATAATTTTAAAAGTAATTTTTTTTTTAATTAATTGGCTCAAACTAGCCGTTTGGACCCAAAAACAGATATATAGCCGTTGGGCCAACGTCTAGTTTGGCCCAAAATCCAAAAATTTTAAAAAAATTAAAAATAAATTCGGGCCGGGTTGGTTAACCAGAGGGCCCCAATCGGGTTAGGTCCGAGCCTGGTTAACCGGGCCCAAAATAAAAAACCCGGCCCGATACTCGGTTCCCTAATGCCCTTGGTCTTACCGGGCTGATTTCATTAAATGGGCCAGTTCGGGCCGAGTTGGGCGGAGTCAACCCGACCCGTTTGACAGGCTTACCAACAGGTAAGAAAATTAACTTTAATTGATTAAAGTATAACCGCAAAGTTAAAAAATCGAGAGAGCATCAAATTAATAAAATACTCCATAAGAACATACATCATTCAATAAATATAAATATTAACATGACATACTTACAACAACATCAAGATACATATAAGAAAGTATCAATCTCAACTTCCGTGACGAAGCAAAAACAAAAGAACACACATAAATGTGAAATAAACAATACAAATATTGAGAATTATATTAATTAACTTAGAAAAAAAGAAGTAATAAAGATACAAATTGAACCCAAATTTCAATTGTCCACAGACGAATTTATCTTTACCATATATAATAATTCATAGCATAATTTCATAAGAAAAACATTACAATCCAAAATATTGAATTAATTAACTACAATACTTTGGAGAATATTAGATGACAAATTGTCTAGATCTAAAACATGGTAATAGAGTCCTAACGTATATTTATAGAAATATTTTCTTAATAAAGTCTTATTTTAGGAGTATTTTTTTAGTTAGATAGTAGAAAGAAAAATATTAATTAATTTTTTTGCATATATTTTTGGAGTCCCATATATTTTAGGAGGTTTAGTTAATATAGTAAAAAATAATTAAATAATAAATTAAAGAAAATAGTGAAAAGACGATTTTGTCTAAGAAAAGTCTTTTAATGAAGGAAAAAAGTTCAAATAACTTTGTTTTCACACTTTTAATGTATTATAGATATAGATTATAGATATATTGTATAAGATGCACATAAAAATTGTATCTTTATTGTATAGAATACATATCTGTATAAGATATGTATCAAATTTATATCAGTATTGTATAAAACTGCTAGCAAATGGTTAGAAAACGAGACTAAAATTCAATGGTTATTTTCGTGTTAATAGTTTTATTCGAAGTACTATTTATGTCCTTTCTCCTTTTTTAATTTCTTCTATGCTAATTTCATAATCCTCTCTTTCTTTAACATTGAATGAGTAATAGATTCTCTTACAACAATCTCAAGTTAATATTATAATAATATTTAACTTCACAAATATATGTATATGATCTAAGCAAACACTACTGAATTCTCGTGACCCCATACGTATGTATATATGTTCTTTAATTTGTATATATATAAAGGGGACTTGCTCCTTAATACAAGTGTATTTGGACATGGTCCCTTCTATAAATGTTCACATATTCACAATAACCAGTTTGATCAAAATCAATTGCCTAAAAAAAATCAAAATCGATTGACTAAAAAGAAGTATACACAAAGGACAATATCCAAATACAAGTGTTAATGTTCTAATTGATTTGCCAAACACAAACCGCGAATCGTCCATAAAATTATCTAAGGATAAAAAAGTTTTGTGAATAAAAGTTCATTCCAAGTATCTTGAAGGCCAGGCAAACACCAATGAAAACAATCTGCATAGCTGAATGGATTTGCTAGTTGCTCTTGTGTTAATTTATTCCATTGCTTCTTGTAAATTGTTGTATGTGCATCTTTTCTATAACTTGATAGTTGTGTAATGTTGAGAAATGTAATTGGCTCTTTTGATTTGCCAAATTCTTCTCCAATCACTTGCATTATACTTTTTCTACTATCTGATCCCCAATAATTTGGATCCTCTATCATTTTTGTTTCATTGTAACAATTCTTATTTGGTTCTCCTCCCCATTCTGTGCTCCTGACAAACAAAGAGTGGATATGTTAATTCTCAATGGTAAAATACAATCCCAAAATTCTAAAATGTTATTTAAAATTGTTAGTTTTATTTTAGGGTTTTTTAATTGTTCACTCCCAAACTATGTGGGTGATGGTGGATGATTTGTGGTGGGAATGAGATGTTGAGAGGGGGAGATGGGGGACAATTACCAAGAAATATCATTTAAGAAACTTATTTTTTGTAATTTCACAAAAAGAACATTTTTCTTATTTATCTTATTTTTCTAAAAGAATATATTTAGCCCGCGAAATATGAGAAATTTAAAAAATATATTTTTTAAAAATATTTTCTTCATACCAAACACACTATAGTAGTTCAAGTGAAATAATAGCTTTCACTCCAACATCTTCAATTTTTTTCCCAAATTTTCCAAAACAATTACTTTCAAATACTGTTTTCCAACTTCAAATATTTTTGTTCTATTTCAATCAAATATTGTCCAAACACCAATTTATTTTCCTTTTTTTGTTAAAGCAAAAATGTACCATATAGCAAGAGAAGGAGATAGGAACATTTCTTTCTTTACTTGAGGGGAGGGATAAAAGTTTGTAGTTTTACTCACCTTTCATGAGAAGGTGACATACTAGTAAAGAAAACTCTAGTTTTTTTTGGATCCATATTCTCTTTAATCCATCTCAACATACTCCTCATTGCCATGCCATATGCCTCCTCTGTGGATACCTCCACTATATTTTTCACTTCATCATCAAAAGATCCTTGCCTACAAGCAATGAAAAATCCAGAATTTAAACGTTATAAGTTTTGAATTATAAGAAAAAATTTTGAAATAATATCTAAGCCCAAAACTCCGAGTATTTCCAATCTTAGGACCTTGTGATCGGATCTGGGGGAGGAGCTAGGGGTTCAACGAGGTTCATTTAAATCCCCTTCGCTAGAAGTTACACTGTATATAGCAGATGCTGAATTTTTTTAGTTTCTTCCTGCATGTACTTCTTTATTATTTGAATTATATTCATTTTGTGAAAATTCTGACTCGGCCACTAGTGAGATACGTAACTAACAAAGAGCATTAAATAAATAGATACATAGATAAATCAGAAGAAAGAGCCAAGGAAATTACAAAATATTAAAACGGGAGCCACTCCTCCACCAAAGGTAAGTATTAAACACAATTATGTCAGCCCCTTTCCAATTATTTCCATGTGTGTTTATTGAATCTTTTCGAACAACTCTTTCTTCAATCCTATGTTTGCCTGGATTATCAGAATTTGATTCCAGCAAAAATGGTGCCCAGTAAAACTCAATTGTTGCATTGTAAGCCTGCAAATAGAAGCTAACTTTATATATTTGTAATATGAGACCAATGTTACTAATTGATCAAATTGTAGTATGAATACAATTAGCTTTAGGAAAACCAATCTTGGTGACAATTTCTATCTCAAAGCCTAAAATCTACTATCATAATGAAGTATATTTCATGGTTTTTATCAATAGTATGGAGGATAAAGATGTACTACAGTGTTTTCTAGGCCATGTAACATGACTAGTAGACCTATTATCGTAAAGGCTACTTAATTCAATGAATTACATGTAAGATGTTCATGGTAAAGTGAAGGTATATTCAATGAATAAAATCTTTTACTTCACAGCAATGTATAGTCTATATATCATACAAGATAGAAGCTGAGGAAACATGGAAGAATCTGATCATCCCATGACTAAAGTATGGAAGAAGATAAAACGAAGTGATATTATGCACTGGGAAAAGTACTAAACAGACAACAACATTTGAGTTTTATTGCACATGTTACTCGAATAGCGGTGGTGGTAGAGGGCACTAAAGAGGATTGATGATAGAATGATCCAGGATGTGCTGGATACAATAATGCTCTATTCTTCAAGAAAGCCCGTGTTAAGTGATGATTGACAAATTGCATGTTGGGACCTGTTTCCTGAAGATTGTGTGATGAAAAAGCTGCTATTACTTAGGGAATAGATTGGACTTACCTGCCACTATCATAGTCAACCACCAACTGGACGAAAGTACAAAAGACTGGTGGAAAGCTGTTGCAACCTTTTTGTCTCAGCCAACAGTATTCTTCCTAGGTTTTCTTTTGTCATATATATATTGCTCGTCTTCTCCAACAAGAAAACCAAGCTTTCATATACTTAAACAAAAATCTCTCTTGAAGCTCTTAGATCAAAGACTCACTTTGCAACAGGGGACTGATAGCTCATCAAGTTATATTTTACTTGTTGTACTTGAGTCTTTGTATTGTGATCTTAAATGTTGCTTACTGCTGCTTGCATGATTATTAGTAGGTGTTGTAGTGTACTCATTTCTTTGTAATCACTCTAGGTGGTTTTCAAACTAGAGTTAGCTTATCATTCCAGTTAGAGTTAGCTGGTGTGTGGTGCAATAGAGTTATTGTGTGTTTTCTTTGTTATAGAGTTATTACTAGAAAAAGAAGGATTAAGAGTTTAATTCTTGAAGTTTGGAGTCTGTTTTCAAGTTGCTTGGATATAGTGAAGCTTTAGATATCCTGGAGGCAGGTCGTGGTTTTTCTCCCTTTTTCCACGTAAAATTGTTGTGTCTGTCATTTACTTTCTCTACGTACTTTATTATTAAGTTTTCCCTAGTTCTTGCTGTTTTGAATCTGTTTGGGATCAGGTCCCAAAGTTGAGGAGCAATCCACTACAACTCTTCAACCTGGAGGACATGGGGACGACACAACTGTTGCTATACTGAATTTCTTCATGTCACGGGAGCCTAGCCATTTCAGCCGACCTGAGTACTAAAGTGGAAACCCTCCTCATGATCGATTAAAAGGCAAATTGCGAAGAGATATTTGCTCAAATCCAATTCGTGAAGACAGTAAATTCAACTAATCTAAGGAACAACAATGTACAAACCAGTAAACTGCACTTCAGTGACAGTGATCTAAGGTTCAACACTCAACTTCTAATCATAGAACACATTCCATTTCTTGGTGTACTTTAACCTTAAGATACTATCACCGATTCAATGTCAACCATTGGCCGAGAAGATGCAAGGTAGAGTAGCATCCCGGACTTCAAGATTTTTGTCCTCTACAGGATGAGTACACCTACTAAAATCTATAGTGTTCTCCTTACATATATACTACTCACAACGTTTTCTATTACCTAAAAGGTTGTTATTTTGATTGAAAGGACAGCAGAAAGAACATTCCTCTGGGACAAAAGGGACTGATCTTTCACAAAAAGCATTACTAGCACGGGATACATTATGTCTACCTACACTTAAGCTCAAAAAGTCAATGATTTTTTTCCATGTTTCAGAATACAGTTAACCAACATGTTAACTAATCGATTATGATAAATTGGATCGGATTTTTGCTGTTTTTTTTCCTGCAGTACCTTGACGAGTTGCGAAAACTTCTGGATGGTATCCTACATCCAAACCAAATTCTTTTTGATTAAAAAATCTCTTTCTAGTTGCTCTGGAACAATTAGGAGATTCTCTAGAAGAAGTATGGGGTTCTGCTTCTGGCGGCTACATGCTTGGTCCCGCTTATGGGGTAAAATCAATATGTTCTGAGAAGAAAGATTGAAATATCAATCTCATCGAGATCATCGATCTCATACCAAATCCCATCAATCAAATCATTTTTTTTGAGAAATACGAGACATCTTAGTGAATACGAGCAATGCCATCGCCTACTTGAATTATGGTTCCGGTATTTACAATCTTTACTTCTCTATTATATTATTTAATATGTTCACGGATAATATTACTAATTTCGTTAGCTCAAACGGTTACCATGATTCTTTCTTTTTTGAAAGAAAAAAATAATACCTATAGCAGAAAGAATAATCAGTTATTTCTTTCATTGTTCCCAACATGCCAATATTGGTACTAATAGCTAGAGATAATTACCTTAATGGTGAAAACGTCGAAACTACCAACAGTTTTCATGGATTTAGCATTCTCAGGAATGAGTCTATGAACCAGACAAACCATAGAAACATACTGTCCTCTGTTCAAGGAATCGCCCGCGAATAACATCTTCTTCCCTCGAAGAGTTTCCAGCATTAGTGTTGCATTGAAACTGGAATATTAACAATAAAAAAATAAAGAAAAAATAGAGCTACAAAGTCTGGAGAAACACAAGTAGAATAACAATGTCTCTTATAATAAGTTACTAACTGATGAAGAGTTAGGTAAACAATTAAGCAGAGTACTATAAATACAAGTATAAGACATAATATCAGCATCTATAAGACATAATATCAGTATCCATTTGACTCTCAAAATGTGAAAAGTATCACATAAACTCGGATAAAAGGGGGTATAATATAGGGTCATATGCTCCTCCATCCCAAATTATGTAGCACGTAAAGTTTGTGACCTAAAACAAGTTTTAGAAGTTTGTGACTATAAATCATATCATTAAGCTAAAATGAAAAATTTTAAAGTTAAACTGTGTCTAAATATAGGACGGTTGACATTCTTTTTGGTTTATACCAAAAAAAATGTCGTTTTTGGGTACACAATATGTATGTTTGCACAAACACTTTAACACAAGTTCAAGAATATATCAAGAACACCTATGAAGTTTTTAACACCTTCAACACAAGTTTTTCAAAAATTATCAAAGAAGTATGTTATTTAAAGAAATAAGATGAAGAAGAAATATGTTAGAGAAATGAAGTTTTGATGATTGACGTATGAATGAAACATGTTAGTCATGCTGGTCCTTACAGGAGAAAGTGTTGAGCAAGGCTGATGATAAATCATGGTTGAAGTCAGAAGTTGATAAGCAAGCAAATTCAGCATTTGTCACGTGCAGAAAAGAAGTTTGGAAAGAAGATAAACATGACACTTGAAGATTGAGTTAATAAAGGAATCCTACCCAGACAAGGAGATAGATTGCAACAAGGAGTGAAACTAATTGAGAGTCCTATTGAAAAAAGAAGACTACATCATCTAGAGGACTTCATCAAGAGTTGGCTTAAATAAAAGAGACTACTTCAAAGAGTTTCACCCACGCACCAATAAGAAAAACATCAATCAACAAATTCGTTCTCTAGCTTGAAGAAGAACCTAGTTCCTTACTTAGAGAGTCATAGACATTGTGTAATAGATTGGTTTTTTGAGTTGTAATGAGTTTTAGTTCTAGTCTCAGTGAAATATAAATTGAGTTAGGAGTTGTGTCTTCAAGTTAGGGAACTCGAAGACTTGGGAACACTTATCTTGGGAAGATTTGTGTTATTGTAGAACTAGGAGTTAGAGTTTAATTCTTAATTTACAAGAGTCTTGTAATTTGTTGATTATTAAGGCTTAAGAGTATTAGTGAAGTTGGGGTTAAATCCTGTAAAGGTACAGGTCGTGGTTATTTACACCTTTTTTGAGATGAGTGTTTTCCACATAAAAATATTGTCTTCTCATTTACTCTTCATAAGTGAACCACATTAGTATACTTGTTCCACTGATAGGCAACTAATAGAGTAAAACAGTAAAATCAGTAGGGTACGTACTTTAACGAGTGGTATCAGAGCGAGGTTGTCTTAATCAGGTTAGCACCTAAGAAAAGATCACTATGATGAATTCCGCACCTCTTACTGGTCATAGTGAAGGTCAGTCAACTACTAGACCTCCACCCTTTGATGGTTCTCACTTTATCTAATGGAAAGCTAGGATGGAAATGTTCATTCAAGGGGAAGACTATGAATTGTGGGATAAGATCACTGATGGTCCTACTATTCCAATGAAGCTGGTTGATGGTGAACAGGTCAAGAAGGTAAGAAGTGAGTTTATTGCTGATGACTTGCTAGCATTAAAGAAGAATGCTAAGGCCAAAAATATCTTGGTCAGTGGATTATGGCCAGTTGAATACAACAGAGTATCAAACTGTACCACTGCTAAGCAAATTTAGGATGCCCTGGTCAATGCTCATGAGGGTACCTCTCAAGTAAGGAAGTTTAGAATTGTCCTTCTCTTTACTGAATATGAAGCTTTCAAGATGAAAAAGAATGGATCTCTTCATGAAATGATGACCAGGCTTACTGCACTAACAAATGAATTGACCTCCTTAGGAAAAGACATTCCCATGGAGTAACAAGTTGAAAAGGTGTTAAGGGTATTACCTAAGTCTAAATAGGATGTTAAAGTCATTGCCATTAGGGACACAAAGGATCTCACTCAAATGACATTAGATGAACTGGTAGGTAATCCGAAGACCTATGAAATGCAAATTAATAGGATCAAGAAAGAAGTGATAGCTCCTGAGAGAACCTTGGAATAGAAGGCATCAGACAGTGATAAAGAAGTTGAACTTGATGAAGAACAAGTTGCCTTCATAACTAAGAACTTCATCAAGTTCTTTAAAAATAAGAAAGGAATAGATAGCAAGAAACGTTTCAATGACAATCCAAATGGATGCTACAAGTGTGGCAAGATTGATCATCATATTAGAGACCGTCCTATATGGGAAATAGAGTGGAAGAAAGAAAGAGCTAAAAATGAATTAAAAGAAAAGGCTAAAGAAAGAGAGGAGTATGCTATGGTATCCACTTAGGGATCCGATTTAGATGAGTCAGAAAATGAAGAAATTGATGAGACTGCACTCATGGCTATTGGAGATTCAGACTTGGAAGAAGAAGAAGATGGTACTTTTGAGGTAAGCATTCTTGAGCTTAAAGAAAAACTACACTTATGTTCTAAAACAAAACTTATGTCCTTAATGAGTGCCCTAATTGATGATTTCCAAGAATTAACTTCTAATAGGGATGAGTTATTCGACAGCCTTGCAAGCCTCAAATTTGACTTCATTGATTTAGAAGCATGGAAGAATACTATTGAAAAAGAAAACAACACTCTTAAGGAATAGGTTGTACAACTTGATTCTGCAAATGTCACACTTAAAATTGAAGTACTAAAACTAACACTCATTGAAAAGGGAAGAAAGGGCCAAACCAAGGAACAAGAAAAGGTTGATCTTGAGTTAATCAAGTACAAACAACAGTGCAGTGATGCAAAAGAAAAAAAATAATTTGAGTCAAGAAATTACCAAACTAAAGCTTGATCTTGAGAGAGCAAACAGGTGTACAAATTCTTCAAGAATTATTCACAAACTAAGTAAGAAAAGTCTCAATGAAAAAGCTGGATTGGGTTTTTAAAAAAGCCTTGATATTACTGAAGATTTGTGCTACATATGTGCCAATTCAGGTTATCTAACTATTGAATGTCCTGTTGCTACTAAAAGCTATTCTGGCAAATAACCAGCTCAAACCAATATAAGAAAAACAAAATCTGTGAAAAGAAATAGGTTTTGCAACTTGTTGCCTGCATGGACTAAAAGAAATCTGATTCATCATTTTACTCATACAAATGGCCCAAGCTTGTCTGTGTTCCTAAATCTAACCCCTAATTTACTTTTGCAGGTGAGAGTGAAAGGAAACAAAAAATATTAGTACCTGGATAGTGCTTGCTTAAGACATATGACTGGTAATAAAGAAAAATTCCTTTTACTCTCCAAAATAAGTGAGGGTGGAGTTTCATTTGGTGATAACAAAAAGGGAATCATTACAGGAGTTGGAAAGATTGGTACATCTGAGTCAAGGGAATTGGAGGATGTCTACCTTTTGGAGGGATTGAAGCACAATCCACTCAGCATATCACAACTGCGCAATAAAGGTAACAAAGTTATTTTTACTTCTGCAGGAGTCAAAGTCAAAAGGATGGACACCAAGGAGGTTGTACTCACTGCAAGATGACACAAGAATGTGTACAAAACTAATACAATGACAATACCAGGAACAAATTTGACCTGTTTAAGTGCTATAAAAAATGATCTCCTTCTTTGGCACATGATACTTGGACATGTAAGTCTGAAACAATTAAACAAAACGCTCTTCCAAGGATATGGTACTGGGCTTTCCCAAACCCAAATTCAAGAAAGAAAAGGTTTGCAGTGCTTGTGTAAGGGGGAAGCAGGTAAAATCTTCTTTCAAGCCAAAGAACCATGTCAGTACAAGTAAGTTCCTTTACCTGATCCATATGGATCTGTGTGGGCTAATGAGACTGCAAAGTAGAGATGGAAAAAGGTATGTTTTTGTGATTGTTGATGATTATTTCAGATTTACCTAAACATTGTTTCTAGCTTACAAAGAAGATGATTTTGATGCATTTACTATTTTCATTAAGAAAATTGAAAAGAAACAAGGCACTTCCCTAATTTCCATAATATCTGACCATGGTACAAAATTTAAAAATGTTAAGTTTTTGGAATTTTGTTCTGTAAATGGCATTGATCAAAATTTCTCTGCTCCCAAAACACCTCAATAGAATGGAGTAGTAGAAAGGAAAAATAGGACTTTGAAATATATGGCTAGAATAATGATGCTTGTAGAAAATCTTGCTAAAAACCTTTGGGCTGAGGCAATTAGTACTTCTACATATATTATAAATAGATGCATGATCAGATCTATTCTAGAGAAGACTCCCTATGAATTACTAAAAGTAAGAAAACCAAATATGTTTCATTTTAGAACTTTTGGTTGTAAATGTTTCATTCATAAAAATGGAAAGGATTAACTAGGAAAATTTGATACTAAGAGTGATGAGGGAATCTTATCAGGATATTCACATCATATTAAGGCATAGAGGGTTCTAAACAACAGAACAAATTATGTTGAAGAAAGTGTGCATGTAGTTTTTTATGAATCTTGTGCCAAGACTAACTTACAGGAATGGCATGATTTAAAGGAATAGGTTACTCAACACGGTCCATCTACTGGAGTTACCAAACATGAAGGTACCTCAACAGGGGGAACTGATTCTGGAGGCACATTGACAGGAGGAACTGAGCCACCAAATACCCCAGCTCAGAATAATTGCAGTAATCCTAGTACCTCACTAGGATTGGTCACAAAAGAATACAAGTATCAAGGATCACATCCTATTAAAAATGTACTCACCAATCTCACATCTGGGATCACCACAAGGTCTGGGTTAAGAAACATGTGTGCCTTCAAAGCATTCCTGTCAGAAATTAAGCCAAAGAAAGTGTCTGAAGCACTGCTTGATGCTGATTGGATCATAGCCATGCAAGAAGAGTTAAATTAGTTTGAAAGAAGCAAAGTGTGACACTTAGTTCTTCTTCCAAAAGATAGAACCGTGATTGGAACTAAGTGGATGTATAGAAACAAGGTTAATGAACATGGAACAGTTATAAGGAACAAGGTAAGATTGGTGGTCCAAGGATACAATCAAGAAAAAGGCATAGACTTTGATGAGACCTTTGCTCCTGTTGCTAGAATTGAAGCAATAGGACTTATTGTAGCTTTTGCAGCTTATATGGAGTTCATTCTCTATCAAATGGATGTTAAGAGAGCCTTTTGAATGGAATTCTGAAGAAAAAGGTGTATGTCAACAACTACCAGATTTTGAAAGTAAGGAGTTTCCTGATCATGTGTACAGGCTTGACAAAGCTTTGTATGGACTGAAACAAGCTCCAAGCGCTTGGCATGAGAAATTGTTAAAATTTCTCTTGGAGCCTGGTCATGCTAGAGATAAAATTGACAACACTCTTTTCTTGAAAACTAATGGAAAAGATCTGTTGGCTGTGCAGGTGTATGTTAATGACATTATTTTCAGCTCCACAAACATAAATATGACACATGACTTTGCAAAACTCATGAGTTATGGATTTGAGATGAGTACGATGGAAGAGCTAAATTACTTTCGAGGATTGCAAATCAAACAAACAGTATCTGGAACCATTATCCATCAACAGAAGTATGTCAAGGAAATTCTCAAAAGATTTTCCATGGAAGAGGCAAAAGAGATCACTACTCCAATAGTCACTGCCACAAAACTAGATTAGATGAAACAGGTCTGATATGGAGCAAAATTATACAAAGAGATAATAGAATCATTACTGTATCTTACAGCAAGCAGACCTGATATTGTGTTCAGTATAAGACTATGTGCAAGGTTTCAAGCAAATCCTAAAGAATCTCATTTGAAATTTGCGAAGAGAATCTTTAGATATCTCAAAGGAACTAGTGCTCTTGGCCTATGGTATTCAAAAGATAGTAATTTTAACTTGGTGGGTTATTCTGATGCTGACTATGCAGGCTATTTGGTGGATAAAAAGAGCAACACAAGCATGACACACTTCCTTGGATCATGTTTAATTACCTAATCCACTAAGAAACAAAACTCAGTAGCTCTGTCTACTGTTGAGGCTGAGTATGTTCCTGCTGGATCTTGTTGTGCTCAGTTGTTATGGATTAAACAACTCATGGATTTTGGAGTGGATGTTGGATGTGTTCCTACTTTTTGTGACAATACAAGTGCCATTAATATTACAAAAAATCCTGTTCGGTATAAAAGAACTAAATATATTGATATTAGACATCACTTTCTTAGAGATATTGTTGAAAAAAGCCTTATATTAATCAAGTTCTGTTCTACTGAAGAACAAATTGATGATATATTCACTAAGGCATTAAGCAGGGAACACTTTGAAAAAAATACGTTAGCTTTGGGGATGATTAAGATTGCATAAATCTCCCCAAATGATTGACTAGAAAAGTTGATGAGCTTTTGTATTTTTGTTGATTAATCCAGTCTTGCACAGTTAGTTATGTGTCCTAATTCCAAAATGGTTAGTGATATAACCTTTATTTGTTTAATTTTTTTAGTGATGTTAGAACACTTAAAGCAATTGTTGTTCAGAATTTTCAAGAGTCCAGGTATGATTATCAACTTACCTTAAATTAACTAAGGAGAAACATGTTTTCTCTCTTGGTTCTTTAAATTTTTCTAACAGCCAAATCCCAAGAGTCCAATATTTTCAAAAAACTGCCACCACAATCCCATCACCACTGTAACTCTTCATCATTATCCTGTCACCCATCAAATCCTCCATCATTGTTGTTGAGGACCATGATCTTGTTGAACGACCATGATCTTGTTGAACCTTGTCCTGTTGTACCCACTCCTAGAACTCCTCATACTCGCTGAAAGAAATAATAGGAAGAAACATCCTTTGTTGAAGCTCTTCAAGCTAGCAAAAGAAAATGAGTAAATACACCTGTTCCTCCCCCTTCTTCTCCTTCTCCCCCATCTTTCTCTCATGATGTGCTACTCCGTTCTGTATGTAAAAGCAAAATAGTGAAATAGACTATTCCAAAATCCTCTGCCTTTTGTACGCCTTCGAGTTAGCCAAAATCCACTCCTACTCCTAAGACTTCATCCTCTTCTAAGTCCACTACAAAAAGAGCCTCCACACGTTTAAAGAAACAGGTTGACATACTTGTTCCCCAATTCCTCTGAATCTGAGTCACTTCCTGATGCTTCTACTAAGTTAGACCTTGACTTTGAGCTTGATGAATTACCTATAAATCTTGGTTCTCCTACAGAGCATCTTCTACATTTTCAGAATCGTAAGTTGGCTAAAGGATGAGTTGTTAGTGGTTTTGGGGGTACTGACATAGAAGTTTTGTTAACAAAATTAGAGGCCCAGGGGTGGTCACACTAATTTCTTCAAGGAGATTCATAAAGAAATTCTGCAAAAGCTAAGATTTATGAATTCTAAGCCAATGGGGTTGCTATTGGAGAAATGTTCTCCACCACTGTAAGGGGGTTATAATAAATCTTTATATTGCTGATATTTCCAGAATCTCACACATTCCTATGGGGGGATAGGGTCACTATATCAAGGTCACTTGGCTACCCCTTGACAATATTGCATCAGCACTTGATATTTCATGAAAGTTTTTTGGTAATCCTTAGTTTGTCAACCATCGTAGAGTTATCAAGAGAGAGATGTCTCCAATTCATCGTCTCTATTTTGATGTTGTTCACAAGATAATTACACCTAGAAAGGAAAGAAGGACTGTAGCAAATTGCCTTGATCCTACTCTCATGGAACTGCTTGATACTAAGGTGAAAATTGATCTGCCTAGGATTATTCTACAGTACATGCAAAGGGTTCTTCTTAAAGATGTGAATGGTCATGCTCTCCCTTATGAATTTTGGCTCATTCCTATATTTGAAGAATTTAGGGTACCTGTTCAAGTGTGGACTCCGCAGACCACCAAAGATGTTATAGGAACAGTGAACCATATGGAACTACCTGTTTTAAAGAATGCACTTATTGCTAAGACTGGTGAATTGAAAGCTGCACATGCTGAAAATCTGCAACTTCATGCTCAATTGCTTCTCTTCAAGCTGCCCTTGAGAGTGAAAGATCCTCAAATTCTAAAATCGTGAGCAAATTGACTGCTCTCATTCCCTCTGCTTTCTCTTCCTCAAATTAACTCTTTTCCTAGCACCTTAGGAGTACTTCTATTTTTGTGATTGGCCTGTTTATCTTTATCAGTGTTTTGGTATTAGTTGATTATAGCTTGCTCTTGGATGTACTAACTTCATTGCTTTTTATTTCTTTCTTTTGTTTAATCTAATAAAGGATGGATCTTTACTCCAGCTTTTGATTATTTTATTGGTAACCTCAGTGGCCATGGACTATTAAACTTCTTTTACTTCAATGAGAAATTTCTTTTCGATGATGTCAAAAGGGGAAAGAATTATATTATGCAATGTTTATACTTAAATAACTAACCTGTTTCATTCTAGTTATCCCTGTGCTTAATTTTTTATTGAGTATGTTAGGGACTTAAGAGAAAAGTTGTGATGTTGTGATACTGTGAAACATGTGCTGGTTTGTCATCATAAAAATGGGGAAATTATTAGAGAAATAAAGTTTTGATGATTGACTTATGAATGAAACATGTTAGTCATGTTGCTTCTCACAGGAGAAAGTGTTGAGTAAGGCTAATGATAAATCATGGTTGAAGTCAGAAGTTAATAAGCAACCAAATTCAGAATTTGTCTCATGCAAAAAAGAAGTTTGGAAAGAAGATAAACATGACACTTGAAGATTGAGTTAATAAAGGAATCCTACCCAGAAAGAAGATAGATTGCAACAAGGAGTGGAACTAACTGAGAGTCCTATTGAAGAAAGAAGACTACATTATCTAGAGGAATTCATCAAGAGTTGGCTTAAATAAAAGAGACTACTTCAAAGAGTTTCACTCACGCACCAATAAGAAAAGCATCAATCAGCAAATTCGTTCTCTAGCTTGAAGAAGAACCTAGTCCTTTACTTAGAGAGTCGTACACTTTGTGTAATATGTTGGTTCTTTAAGTTGTAATGGGTTTTGATTCTAGACTCAATGAAATATAAACTGAGTTAGGAGTTGTGTCTTAAAGTTAGGGAACTCGAAGACTTGGGAACACTTATCTTGGAAAGATTTATGTTATTGTAGAAATAAGAGTTAGAGTTTAATTTCTAGTTTACAAAAGTCTTGTAGTTTGTTGATTGTTGAGTCTCAAGAGTATTAGTGAAGTTGGGGTTAAATCCTATAAAGGTACAGGTCATGGTTTTTTACACCTTTCTTGAGCCGGGTGTTTTCCAGGTAAATATATTGTCTTCTCATTTACTCTTCATAAGTGAACCACGTTAGTGTACTTGTTCCAATGATAGCCAACTAATAGAGTAAAATAGTAAAATCAGTAGGGTATACACTCTAATAAAATAGAACCAAGTCCTCCGATTTCACGGAGTGTCCTTAAGGAATTAATTCCCCTCAAGTACCCGAGGTTGCAAAATTTTTGCTCCAGGATAAAATAGCTTATAATCAGAATGCAGTGGTACCTCAAACCTTTTGATTCTTCGAACACACTCAACGGTAGATTATCATAATGAGTTTTTAGAAGTAGAAGAGTGTTTTTCAATGCAGAAATTTTTCATTCTACCTGAGGAAAAAGGTTCGAGTATTTATAGCCATCAAATGTCCCTTTGGAAAGGAAGCAATAGATCATAGAAGGGTATATCATTTCAGAATAGTCACGTTTTTCTGAATAGTCACATCTAACCGAATAGTCACTCCTTTTTGAAACAGTAAGTCTTTTTCTCGAAAGATTTTGTCCCTCTATTTTTTATTCACACCAATTGAACCCAACAATCCCCCATATAAATGGGGAGTGGATACTCTTTATAAAAATTTTATGGACAAGTATGTGATCAGAAAGCAAGAACTAATTGCATCTGGATAATAAGGTTTCCCTTTAAACTTTTCGTAGTGAACATGCATCGGATGTACTCAGTTAGTCGATAGATTTGATATCTTTAAACCGTTGAGCTTTAATGTACACCTATTCACATGTCATACAACCCACCTTTTACCATTTATGGTTCTCACAATTTTATTTGTTTCAATCATGAACACGTCCTGATTTCATAAGAGCTTAGAGAATAGACCTTTACTAACATTCTCCTTGAAACGACTTCAACTTCACCCTCATATAGGTGATTTCTACTTGTTAAATCATATAGATTAAACTATTTGATCAAATCTGCCAAATTTAGATAATCATTAAAAGGCTTCGCACCACAAACCTTATCCTTATTTACTAAACATCGTCTACATCATGAGAATGGATTAGGTGTATTGAAAATATTGAACCTTTCAGTCACAAATTTGTTTGATCTCCTTGAAACCAACTCTTGGGATCTCCAATTCGCTAGGTAGAGTTACCACCATGCTGATTTGTCCTAGGTCGTAAACCCATTTTCTTTGATGTTCTCTCAACTCCTTCTCTAGATAATCCTTTTATAAATGAATCCAATATATTATCCTTCGACTTCACACAGTCAACAGTGATAATTTCACTAAAGAGTAGTTCTCTAACGGTATTATGTCTCCGTCTTATATGACAAAATTTACTGAATACATCATCATCCCTTCCCTACGTATCGCCACTTGGCTATCACATTGTATACATACTAGTGTCAATGGTTTGGGCCAATAAGGAATATCTTCCAAGAAATTTCGAAGCTATTCAACTTTTCACCAACTTTATCTAATGCAATAAATTCAGATTCCATAGTAGTGCGAGCAATACATATCTATTAAGATGATTTCCAAGAGACTGCTCCTCCATATTTAGTAAATACATATCCACTCGTGGATTTAACTTCATTTGATATGGTGATCCAATTTGCATAACTATATCCTTCAATTACCATAGGATATTTATTATAATGCAAAGCATAGTCTTGAGTGTATTTAAGATACCCCAAAACTCTTTTCATTGCCATCCTGTGAGTTTTATTGGGATTACTCGTGTACAAACTCAACTTACTAATAGCACATAATGTCTAGCCGTATACAATTCATGATATACATTAAACATCCAACACTCTTGCATATTCCAACTGTGAGTCACTTTCACCTTTATTCTTTTGAAGTGCAAAGCTCACGTCCAATTGAGTCTTGGCAATATCGAAATCCAAATATTTGAACTTTTCAAGTACCTTTTCGATGTAATGATACTGTGACAACGCCAATACTTGTGGAGTTTCATGGATTCTTATTCCTAAAATCACATCCGCAACTCTGAGATCTTTCATAGCAAACTTGCTCTCAAGCATTTGTTTCGTAGCATTTATGTCAAAAATATCTCTATTGATTATCAACATATCATCCACATACAAACAAACAATGACCTTGTGATTTGGAGTGTCTTTAATGTAAACACACTAATCACATTTATTTATCTTGAACCTATTTGCCATCATGATTTGGTTAAACTTAGCATACCACTATTTAGGTACTTGTTTTAGTCCATAGAGTGACTTAACTAGTCTGCACACATTTTTTCTTTACCAGGAACCATAAAACCCTCGGGTTGTTTCATGTAAATTTATTCCTCCAATTCTTTATTTAGGAATGTTATTTTCCTATTCATTTGATGAATTTCAAGATCATATATTGCCGCCAAGGCAATTAACATCCGAATTGAAGTTATCCTTGTTACAGGTAAGTATGTATCAAAGTAATCAAGCCTTTCGTTCTGTTTGAAGCCTTTTACTACAAGTCTTGCCTTGTATTTATCAATAGTATCATTCACTTTCATTTTCCTTTTGAAGATCCATTTATAACCTAAAGGTTTATTTCCTAAAGGAAGATCAACCAACTGCCAAGTATAGTTACTCAAGATCACTATTGTTTGCTTCTTTCCAAATGGATGAGTTGGAAAATGAAATTGATTCTTTAAATGTTTAATGCTAATTTTCTAAGAGAAATGTTACAAAATTTGATCCAAACGAAGTTGACTTTCTTTGACGTGTACTACATCTTGGATTCTCATCATTATATATATCCTCACTTAGTTTATCTCGAAGTTATTTAGACCCTCCATTAGATTGTTCATGTCTAGTTTTTTACGGATAAATGTGTTCAGAGAACTCAACATTATCTGATTTAATTACCGTATTTACATTGATATCTGAAATTTCAAATTTATGAATAAAAAATCGACATGTTTTACTACTTTTAGCATATCCTATGAACACGTAGTCCACTGTCTTATGTCCAATATTCACCCTTTTAGGCATAGTAACTTGAACTTTCGCTAGACATCCCCACACTTTGAAATATTTCAAGTTGGGTTTTCTTTCTTTCCATGCTTCATATGAAATTAATTGTGTATTACTATGGGGCACTCTATTGAGTATTCGGTTAGATGTAAGGATAGTTTTCCCCCACAAGCTTTGTGGTAAACCTAAACTGATGAGTAAGACATTCATTATTTCTTTTAAGGTTCGGTTTTTTCTTTTCACAATTTCATTAGACTTAGGTGAATACGGGGCAGTAATTTGATGGAAAATTCCATTCTCTACACATATTTCTGCAAAAGGAGATTCATATTCTCCACTTCAATTACTTCTTATCATTTTGATCTTTTTTTCTTACTGATTTCAACTTCTGTTTTCTATTGCCTAAACACATCTATTGCTTCATCCTTATTGTTTAGCAAATAGACATAAAAGTACCTAGAGCAATCGTCAATAAAAGTTATAAAATACTTTTTTCCACCACGAGATGGTGTTGACTTCATATCACAAATGTCAGTGTGGATTAAGTCTAAGAGATTGAAATTTCTTTCAACGGACTTACACGAATACTTAACATACTTTGATTCCACACATGTTTGACATTTTGATTTATTACACTCCAAGTTTGGATAAAATTTTAAGTTAATTAGTTTTTGCAAGGTTTTATACTTGACATGTCCTAAACGACTATGCCACAAATCGTTTGACTCTAGCAAGTAAGAAGAGGCTTCAGCTTTCTTCATTTCAACAACCATTACATAAAGTTTGAAAAGACCCTCATTGAGGTAGCCCTTTCTTACATATGTTTCATTCTTGCCTATTACAACATTCTCTGAAACAAACACACACTTAAACCTGTTTTTAATGAGAAGTGTTATCGACACTAAGTTTTTTCTAATAGTAGGAACATGGAGAATATTGTTGAGAATCAACGACTTGTCGGAAGTCACTTTTGAGAATATCTTCCCACTTCCTTCAACTTTGATTTTTGCATTAGTTCCCATGAAGATCACTTCTTTGGGACCAATGGGATCATAAGTAGCAAAAGCTTCTTTGTCTGCTTAAACATGTCTAGTGGCTCCTAAATTAAACCACCATTCATTTGGATATCCAACTAGATTGCTTTCAGTAATCATCTCACATAGATTTTCAATCTTTCTAGTTGTTTCCAACATGTTTATCTAATCTCTTTTCTTGTTCTTATTTAGAACTTGACTATTTAGAGCTTTGTTGCATACATCACTACAAATGTAGCAATTGTCTTTGAACATTTTCTTATATTGCTCTTTCTATTGTCCAGAAAACTTCTTCATCTTCTTATCATTTTGAGCATCATCCTTAACAGGATTTGCAACCATAATTGATGATTTTTTATTGAACTCATTATCCTGATCTATCTTGGAATGATTCACAAGATCTTTCAAATCAAACAATTGATTTTCAATCATTATTTTTATTTTTCAAGAATATGAGGATCTTTGCTTGTGAACATTTGCATTGCAAATTTGGCCAGTCAAAATGACATCATTTGCTGCCATTCTTTGAAATTCACATCAATTTTTTTTCTAATTTCTCTGTCGTTTTCATGGCTAGAGCAATACCTGAACGACTTAATGACACAACATTGATTGCCGTTGGGACAACACCATTCACAACCAAATCAATTTATTGTTCAGTTTCATTCGTCATTTTCCTTTCAATCTTTGACATACTCTTTAGTATTTGAGAATACTAACAATAAAGAATTTAATCTTTAGCCAATCCGTTTCTAGTCAATGATGACGTTGTTATATCTTCAAATAATCAACTGAATGAACTATGAAACATGACGAAGTTTTTATAACTTCAAATCATAATCAAATTCAAACAGAGTGAAATCCCACAGATTTTAAACTCAAGAAACCGATACAGAGATTTTACTGAATCGGTGAAATTTTTATATTCTTCGAACCAAATTCTCATATTGATTTCTCCATGAAGTTTTTATATTTTTCTAATCGAGGGAGTAGAAATCAAAAGATTTTAGTCTCCACAAAATCAGACCCAATACAGATTAACCAGATACTTGATTTATAAATGGCGATAAATTATTTTTTTTCTCACCAAACAAGCACAAAAATAAATATTTTTATACTTTTCTTAAAATTGTTGTTTTTCTCAATTTTGATAAAATCTGTATTTTTCAACAATAACTTCAAACACATATTCAAATTAACATATGAACAATCAAATGAAGGTTCAACCCAACTTATGAACATCAACAAAATGAAGTTTAAACTATTTTTTAGAAAATAACAAAACCAAAAGCTTCAAGTACTTGAAACACAAGTTCAAAAAATTGAAGAACTTTCAATATGAAGTTCAAACTATTTACTGAAAAAACAATGAACAAAACAATACAAATTAGTATTTAATTACTTAAGATTGTTGTTTTCGGTTACACAATCTGTTTGTTTGCACAAACACTTCAACACAAGTTCAAGAATATATCAAGAACACCTATGAAGTTTTTAATACCTTCAACACAAGTTCTTCAAGAACTGTCAAAGAAGTATGCTAGTTAAAGAAATAAGATGAAGAAGAAATAGAACCAAGTCCTCTGATTTCACGGAGTGTCCTTAAGGAATTAATTCCCCTCAAGTACCCGAGGTTGCGGAATTTTTCCTCCCAGGATAAAATGGCTCACAATCAGAATGTAGCGGTACCTCAAACTTTCTGATTCTTCAAACACACTCAACGGTAGATGATCACAAAGAGTTCTAGAAATGGAAAAGTGTTTTTCAATGCAGAAATTTTTCATTCTACCAGAGGAAAAAAGTTTAGGTATTTATATCCATCAAATGCTCCTTCGGAAAGGAAGCAATGGTTCATGGAAGGGTGTATCATTTCGGAACAATCATATCTTTTCTGAACAGTTACATCTGATTGAACAGTCATCCCTTTTCCGAAACAGTGTGTCTTTTACTCAAAGAGTTATGTTCCTCCATTTTCCATTCACACCAATTGAACCCAACAAAGTAAAGCATGTCAAATAAATTAGAGTGGAGGGTATAGTAAAACTAAATGTGTACTTTTACTTAATCCAAATTTTTAAAAAAATATTTCTGAGGATGAATTAGTGGGTGGACTGAAGGGGTAAAATCTATTAATCGAAGATTAAATATGTTAGTCAAATAAATATCACAAGTAACAAAATTAAATACAGCTTATTCCAAAAATTTCTCTTAGTTTCTTAAATTCTGTGCCCAAGCAAGCTCAGACAATTAACTGAAACTGAGGAATAGTAGTTTGGTTAAACCCATGGCTCAATAGTTACATCCACCAATGTTCTAATAATTTCATAGAGTTCGTTTGACTTAGTTACAGTGACAATATAAAAGAATTTTACCTCGGGAGAGAACAACCGTGAGGTTGCCATCTCCAGTGTTGATAATCTTTATCTGGCCTGCCATGTTCTTGACAAGTCAATTGTGGTTGTATATAAGGACATTCTGATTCTTCATATAAAGGCCTTTTCTCATCCCAAATCCATTTTCCATTGAACACATTGCATCCTTCCTTTGTCTCTCCTATGGCAAATGGTAATTTCTCTTTGTACTTCTCTATCAATACAAATTCATTATATACAGTCAATTTCTTTTTAAAAAAAAATACAATCAATTTCACTCACACTTCATGCATGCAAAAAACCAAAAAACTGAAAAAGATTTAACTTTTTTAACTTTTTTTTTTTTTTTTTTTTTAAAATTGTTTGGTTCCTTCATGTGATGTTTGGTTCATTTCTAAACTCACGGATTCTAGATTTCTGATGCAACTTTCTCTCAGATAGCGGCAGAGCTATTCTTGTCAAAGGGGTGTCAATTGATACCTCTTTACTGAAAATTGCACAATATAGACAAGCTAATTTTTTAATTTATGTTATATTATATGTAGAATCAAGGGGTGTCAATTGATACCTCTTTACTGAAAATTGCACAATATAGACAAGCTAATTTTTAATTTATGTATATTATATGTTGAATCTGCTTGAATGATGTAAATGAAGTTTTCCATAATGAAAATTTTGGCTCCTCCGCAAAGGAATTCTAAAGTTTTTGATTAGTTTGTTATGTTTTTATACACAAGTAGGATTGATAATCTCACTTGTATCATATAATTACATTCGCAACCATATGAATAGGTCCAAAAAAGACCTCGATATAGCTTCTTACGATTTTCCGATGAAAGCAATATGACTAATAGTAACTCAAATGTAAATAACATTTTATATGATAATACCAAGAGATTAATCGGAGCATTTTATTCATTAATGAACGAGGAATTGCAAACTTAATAATTTCTGAGTAAACACACGTTCTAAAAAAAGATACTTTTGAGGAAAAGAAAAGAATGTTGATCAAACTTACTAGGAGATTTTGGATTTGGCCAAATCAAATTGGCCAAGGATGTGACTGATGGAGAAGAAGGAACAAGATAGGATGAGTAAGTGATCAAAAATACAACCAACGTTAGTAATAAAAATAAATAATTATAAAAACGAGTTTTTCTGAAGAGAAATAAAGGAGGCAATTCCATCTATTGAGTGTCAAAAATATTATAGGCTTGAATTTTAATCAAGGGTTATTTTATATTTGGATTTATGTTGAAGCCTCTAGCATGATTAACACATTGAATGAAAAATTAGAGATAAGTTAGATTCATTGTTTTTTTAATTAAGGTATATTATCTTTTTTTTCTAAACTAGGCAATCGATATCAGTAATAATTATTAATGTGTCTACAAAAGGTTCGTGTTCGTTGAATTTGGGGCAAATCTTTTGTAATTAATGCGCCCGTCAAAAGGTAGGAGTAGGGACTTTCTGGAGCGTTTTATTCTAAACTAGTGAGGTTAGTCGCGCTTCGCGTGATCATGAAATTGTCCGTACCTATGTGGTAATGAAAGACATCGTTAGTTTATGATAATTTTTTAAACATCTAATTAAATTTAAAAGTTAAACACATTTAAAGTCTTTTTTTTACATGAAAACATTAAGGTACTTTCATATAAAATATTTTGATCTCTTTTGGATAGTTAAACACAATAATTGTTGTGCCTTTACTTTCAATTGTTACAATATTAATTCAAGAAAGCAGTTATCATAGAGATGGGGGAGAAGGAAGAGTCACGTACTCATTAATTTTTTTTTTCTGTGACATTCAAAATCTTTTTTAGTTTTCTTCATGAGATAAAATACACATATATCTTTAATAGTGAAAATAGATCTTGAATATTCAAATTTCTTCAGCAATAATAGAAATTCGATAAATACATTTTTGTTTAATATCATGATTTGAGATTGAATTTGATAGTAATCTCAATCAAAGTTGTGAATCAATAACCAAAAAGAAAATCAAAAGAATTAAGCAGTAAGTACTATCAATTCAACCTTTGCAATTTTAAAGGGAAGAAAGATGGATTATGAAGAAAAAGACAATCAGTATTACTGTTTCTCATTATTTTAATTCAACATTTGCAACTTTAATAAATTATACTGTTTTTATATTCTATAAATGAAACTTATGTTTTTATTAGTTGAGTTATCACAACAGTTATAGTTGTAACCTAAGCTTTCATTAGTTGAACCGTCACAAGTCAGAACGGTTACAATACTTTTTACTTAATTACATGTGCTAAGCTAGTGTATTTTTTAATTCAATAAGTTAGTAGAATATTATATTATTATCTAGTAAATTGAAGGAAAATATTCGAAAAGCAACAAAAAAAAGATCTTTTAGGCGATATAGAAATGCTATATCACCTTGTTTATAGAAGTTTATAAGTATTTAACTTTAATTTGTTTCATAGCTTTCATATTATTTAAAATCTAAATCTACAAAAATTTTAAAAAGAAACCAATAAAAATAAAAAAAAATACAATATTGTACTCGTTTACAACAAATTCATAAAATCAATTGGTAGTAATCTTTCTCCCCTCTCTCTTTCTTTTACCTTTCTCGCCTCTCGTTTTCTTTTACCTTAAATACATAATGATAGGTGTAAACACGTAATTTTGTCTTTTTTGAAAGCCAAATTTTATCATTTACCCCATCTTACCATACCCCCTTAATCATGAGATAGGTTCTACAAGAAAACAACAAATTGATAACCACTTTTGATACCTCACCCTAACAAAAATAACAAAATTTCCAATAAATTAACACCCACCCAATTAAATTGGATCACCTCACTTTATCCTAACAACTTTCTACCTTACTCCTACCCCACGTGCCCCCTTCCCCCCTCATGTTTTCTTTTCCTCTTTGGGTGATATACACAATACGCACATACAGAAAGAAAGGGGGAAGCTCACATGAATTCACGCATTATTAGGGTGGATCTGTTAATGCACGTGAGGGTGGCACGCCACCCACAAATTTCGACGAAAACTCTCTCTATATATAGGTATATATACATTAATATTCAAATAATAAACCTACCACCCACAATACCAAAAGGTAATCTAGTGCAAGTGGTAAAATGCATTTTCAGTGGCCCAAAGGTCGTGATTTCAACCTTTGTTGGCAGCAAAAGTTTTTTTAAAGCTAATTAGCAAGTGTCAGGGGCGGATGCACAACATAAAGTGCGGGTTCCCAGGAACCCATAACTTTCGTCCGGTTCTTGAATTTATATTGAAAAAACTAGTAAATATATAAGAATTATAAGTTGGGAACCCACAAACAACGTGTGTTATTGGTCTAGTGGTAAAAATTATAAGTTGGAAACCCACAACCTTTAAATTCTAGATCCGCCTCTGGCAAGCGTAACTTATGTTTTGCATACATATTATGCTAATTACTAATTATTATTTTTGGCTTTTTTTTAAATTTCTTTATTTGTTAAAAATAATTTAATCTCTCTCATCCAAATTAAAGAAAACCCATCGCTATTCTCTCAATTTTCAAATCATGATTTCACCTTTATTTCTTTATTTCTGGACTCTGGTTCACTTGGTACCCGGAGAGTTCGAATCCTGGATCCACCTCTGCGCATTACACATAGAGAGGTCACTACACACTTCCATTTTTTTTAGGCTCCTCCGTTTCTTTTTCAATAAACACTCATTTCTCACCACACAGTAATTAACACACACAACACAAGACAAATACATACACACCACCACATATACGTAGACACCATCAACGGGAAAAGAGCCTCCCCCGAAATATGCACACCATACATTCACAGTAACAAAACAAAAACAGTACACCCGTACTCACCGAAAAAGCACACATACGCACACACAGTCACCGAAAAAGAAAAATAGTGAGAAAAGGGTGTGATCGAGAAACAACGACAGAGAGAACTGAGAGAGATAGAGGGAGAGATGGCGTGAGACGAAATGAGAGTTGAGGGAGAAGCTCGAGTCTCATGTTTTGGTTACTGTTCCAGCGACGGATTCGCCGAAAGTGCGTCAATGCATCCCAAAAGTTAGCCATAAAACCCACAAAATCCGACGCCCCGATCACATAAGCGGGTGCTGGCTTTATTTTTTTTCGTGGTCATTGGTTCGTGTTGGCAAAAGCAGTAAAGGGTATGCCGAGTTTGGTTAGTTCGAGATTGAGGTTTGAATGGGAGTTTTCGAATCCGGCTTTGTCCTTCAATCACATAATTTGACGCAATAAAAGCTTCAATCGAGATCCAACTCTATTCTTTCCCTCTTTATATTTCATCATTTATTATATTCGGTATGTTGGATTGAATATCGTGTGTTGGTTGATCTTGGTTAGTGATAAATTGCTCTTATTTGATTTTTTTGATTCCCTTGGGTTATGATTTGTGTAATGAAATGATATCTCATTAAGAATTAAAAAAGAATTTGGGGCGGAAATTGATAATCGAATAAGGTGAATGTTGATTATTTTTATTCATTGAAGGATGTTGTTGAATTCGATAGTATCATGTTTTAGGCCGACACTTAAATAGGTAAATCTTAGGTCGGGTAGGCAAACCGTAAGAACCAATGATTGTTGAATGTTCGAGATATTTGTTGATTGGTTTTGTTTTATCACATTTGGAGCAATTACACTTATTTGGTCGGGGAATGCCCCGGGGCACATTGTACTTATTCACCGGAGAATCTTGTACGCAATGGAGGTTCGTGATCAAGACCCGAGGCATTGGGTAAAGCATAGCTAGGATAGTTTAGGTTTTCATTTCAGTATTTTTATTTTTATTTGTAATAAATTGGACTGGATATTATATTTCAGACTTTTGATTGTTTGGTTGTTTGTTTTCTCATTGTATGTTTTGTTGATTTATGCATTTTGTAGTGTCACATTAGCCGATATGCTCCACGAAGCGATCGTGGTTGAATCATGGGATCGAGGGGGTGCCTTAGACCTTCCCCTCGGTCAATAGAATTCCTTAACTGGAATCTCTGTTCGTGGATCAGTTTTTAGAGTCAAATCATTTTTTTTAAAAAAATTTCAAAGGTGAGTTGGCACACCTAATTTATGCCAAGTGGCGACTCTGAGTTCAAATAAAAAAAAATTCTTCTTAAAACAAATTTCATCTTTTGTCACTTAATAGTAAAAACTCTTTCAAACTTAAAATCATTTTTTTTTTGTTAAAATTGGGGCGTGACGGTGCATATATGAATATTTGATTCCCCTAAACTCAAAATTAGACTTATGTAAGTGATTTAAGGAATTCAAGATTTATCTTGAAATTTTAAGTTCAAATCAATCTCAGACACTCAAAATTTTGAATGTCACAGGTGTCAGGAGAAGATGAAGATCTAAAATGTGTAACAACGAATTTAGTATGTAACTACTTTATTTTTCTTCGCAGTATACTTTGATATTTTAAATTTGATCACTAATAATTTATGTAGTTATTTAATATATGAATAACTTGAAATAACTATTTTAATAAGAATGTCAAAAATTAAATGAATTGAATTGCGAATGAATGAGAGGAACAGCTCCGACAATATGTGTTGGCACCTAATTTTTATCCTCCACGACTAAGTTTAACCATGAGTTTCTTCGATTTTAAATAAAATTACGACATTTATTTTATCCGAATAAAAGACTTCTCAAAGTATTTATTTGGGTGATTTTGTCATTTTAAGTAACAATTATATTTTTTTTGCATACACAAAATCATATAATTTCATTACTTAAATAATTATTTTATAAAAAATTGAATTTTAATCAATGGTTATCTTGAAAATTGATTCAAACGGTTAAATTATTGATTTAAATATAATTTATTCTCAAAATAATTGATTTAGAAAAATAGTTGTCTGATTTTATTGAGTCAAGAGGCTTGGGAAGGAATTGGTTGTTAATTTATTTCTAGTGTTGTTTTAATTTAGTCAATTTAATTGAACCTTAATTGAAATCAATTCAGCCCTAATTGGTCAATTAAATTTTAATTAGGTTAAATTTAATACAATTCAGTAATATTCATTTTTTGGCTATTTAATAAATAGTCAAAGCCAAATCAGCCCATTTCTCTTTTGAAAGATTGGGCCAACTGCCCACAACCCACTCAGTCCATCACCTGGCCCACCAAAATAATAATACTAAAAATTACACAAATACACAACTTATGTTTTCAATATTACAAAAAATCCGAACTCCTTAAACATATTACAAGAATCCCAACATATACACAGAATGATATGTATATGTCGGCTATGTTATGTATATTAATAGGGAGAGTAGAGTAATTTAAAAAATAGGAGAGAATGTAATTACTTCCAAAAAGGTTGATATTTATGTTATTTATACATAATAATACCCTTCAGCCCAAATCACTTCTCCTTTTCCTCTTAAACCAACAAAATAACAACCAGCCCAACAACATCCCACCGCCCAATTCCAGCGGTCCACACACCCGTACTAGCCCAATTTTCCTTTCCCTTTTCCCTTTTCCCTTTAACAAAACAACGTACAACATCAGCAACAATACGTAACAACTTCAGCGACAAAACCCAATCCCTAAATATCCGACAACAATATCAAAAAGCGACAGCAACGGTCAAATAGCAACCCCACATAACGGCAAACAATAGCTGCAGCAATAGGTCAGCACAAATGGATCATTCCGTACAATTTTAATTCAAGTCTTATCCCAATTTTCAAATTCAAATTTCTAGGTTGTTTCCCTAGAGAGAAGAGGGGGGATTCTGATACAAGAAAACCAAGGGATACACGAAATTATACTCCAAACAGTCCACAAATCACAAGATTCGAGGACCTATTGGAGACCAACTCTCGAATTCACTACAACACACAATGACGAGATAGAAAGGTGTGTTTTCAACACCAAAACAGCAAAAACAACAATAAGATGAGAACAATATGATAAGAACAATAACAATAAGAGACAATAACTCACAGGTTGAAGATTACAGGATACACAAACGGTTACAAGATTACAATAAACAAAAGGGATAGATAGTTAGACCTTGGTTGGTATAATCTTAAGAACATAAGAACATGTGATACTCTTGAACCCTTAACGCTACACACAACGGTTAACCTAACTCCTACGTTGACACAAGAGGGACTTTGCCTCTTCTAAACACCAACGTCTCAAGCCATGAATGCAACACTTGTGATTCCACACTAGTATCACCCTAGTTTTGGGTTGCCTCCTAAAGAGAAGAGAGGACTTGTCTTTCAAAGTGTTATACAACTTACAATATCATCAAAGTCTAAGACAAAAATGACCTACAATGTTCTATTTATACTAGGTTACAACTAGAATACCAAATGACCAAAAGGCCATTTAATGAAAAGCCTCAAAATGTCGCCCATGGAGTGTAGTGTAGGTTCGGTTTTGGTGTGTGTGTTTAGGCCCTCTTTTGCATTTTTCTTGTACACTTCAAGCCTCGATTCATTACACTTTCACACGTCCATCCTCTTGATCGTACTTGTATCATCCTCTCCTTCTTGAAAAGGATTGGACCTCGAATCCATACCTTACAAAATCAAGAGAAGGCAAATAAGCACACATCCTTATGACATGAGGGGTTAGGGTTAGCCAAAAATAACACATCAACATGCCATGCCGAGGCAGAACAAACTTAAAGTATAGCCACAGGTCCTTTGTTTTAATCATGAAAAGATTAGTACAAATGCTACAAATGAGGTAGCTCGGGCAAGCATCAAGACAAAAGTAAAATAGGCCAAGAGTAATCCGTTCCCACCCTAAGATGGTACCGGGATCAAATGGGTGGAGTAACCAAGGACTTAGGCCTCGACCACTCTCACTTTCCCCTAAGGTGCCGTCTTCAAAATTAGACATACCCTTTATATCCCTGTGGAAAATATCATGAGCACAAAGAGGATAAAGAAAGGTGTCACACGAGTCAACTCCAACTATGATCTCCTTATGTATGTACTCAATAGTTTCAAGTCCAACAACACTAGTAGGCTTAACATAGGAAACACATAAAGAAGAAGTAGATGGAATTTATAAGCATGCAACACTTTCTCTTTCAAGAGAGTAGTCCCTACATAGACATAAACTATCATGGGCAGCAAAGGGATCACAACCAAAACCATCTTTACCAAGACAATCACAATTTGGGTTTCCTAAATAATCAAGCACGTCAAGGTCATTTCCACCCGATTGATCATTGTCCACAACCTCACTACTTGTTGGAAACTCATATACCAACGTAGACCCACCTTGGTTTTCACAAGGTTCAAATAGTGTGTGAATACTCTTGTCACTTGGTAATGGAACCTTAGTCAAGTTATAAGTTCTAGCACTAGATGGACACAAATCATTCTCACGAGGAGAATCAATTTCGTCATCTAAAGGATCAACTAGTGCTTGCGTACCTACAATAAGAGTTTGGTCCTCATGTGGCTTAACAATACCGAGAGTATCACAAAAGGAGACTCGAGCACCTCTACCCTAGGCAAAGTCGCAACTACACCTACTTGGCTTCTACTAGCCACAACACAACATTCTAAGTTCATAGGAGTGTAGGGGATAACTTTTTACCTCGTAACTCACATGAGATACGGCCTTCCTCTTGATGTGTGTCCAGGTAGCCCACTTGCTCCCTTTAACCTACCATACGATCCAACCTTTCATTTGCCATAGCTAGGTCTCGGGACATAGTGTCAAGGTAGGCCAAAATGACATTGGTGGCATTGTTGTCCATGGGTTGAGAGGTTGAAGCAGCGGGTTCCCTTGTAATTGTACCTCAAAAAAGAAAAGAAAAGAACAAGCCTACAAAGCAAAACACAATTTAGTTCGAAAGAACCTCACCATAATCTCACACACTTAATTGTCTCACAATTGGATTCACAAGTGTTGCAAGTCGGCTCATAGTTCGTGATAAATCGAGGGGTGAGTCTACTCCTTGGTGTGAATGGATTCTTTGTTTGAAGACCCAAGGAAAGTAGTGTCCGAACTTGAACTAAGAAGTACTATGATTTTAAAAATGATAAAAGCACAAAAGAAACGTAGACACGAACAATGGATTCAAAGGACTAATTGACAATCTAGTAGGAGTTTACTAGTTTATTAATTAGTACTAGGATCAATTAAACGAAACGAAGGATCAACAAATAAGAAACAAAGACGTCTAAAATTTGAGCTTAAAAATTATTGGTGAACAGTAAAACGTGACGTGGCAGCCATGTATTTGTTGCGGTTGTTATCAAATTTTATTTTCCAATTCAAGTCTTGATCCAATTGTAATTTGGAATTGGTGGGAATTGGTTAAGGAGGGAAAACAAGTCTTGAAATCCTCTTTCAAATTTAAAAAGAAAGACTTGACTTTTCTCCTCAAGACAAGGTCCTTAAATCATGGAAAAGTTGTTGAGAAGTGATTGATAGGTCTTTAGTGGTTGGGGGTCTTTCAAGACTAACAAGTTTCTACACCTTTTCCTTCACCTTTTTGGATCAAACAAGTACTTTATTTTTCTAGAAATGTATGAAGTTAGTGATGAACATAAAAAATAACAACAACATTCACCAAGAACAACAACAACAATTTTCAAGAACACCAACAATTCCCTTTTCACAGCCCACTCTAAACCCACAACAATATTGTCTCACACGGCCAAGACTACCATATCTTTAAAAAAATTGGTCTTAAGACACCAATTTTATAGCAACATCACACGGCCAAACTAAGAACAACAATAATATTCACATTACAATTCCAAACCGTGAGCCACAACAACACCAACAACAATCGGCCAAGCTTATGTTTACAACAACATCAACATTTCAAGCTCAAATCTAAGATATAGACTCAATGTGTTAGTGAGGAACAATACTAACACTTAGAGACAACAAAGACAAGTAAAAATCTTGGCCAATACACAACAAGAACACAATTTTCGTCCAAGAACACAAATGGATAGATTGCTATTTTTCTGGAATTTTCAGATTTCAACTTTTTTTTTTTTAACAATTTTTTTTTCAACTAACAAGCCCAAGATTGATCTTGTGGGAACAAGATCAAGCCATGCTTTGATACCAAATGATACAAGAAAACCAAGGGATACACGAAATTACACTCCAAACAATCCACAAATCACAAGATTCGAGGACCTATTGGAGACCAACTCTCGGATTCACTACAACACACAATGACGAGATAGAAAGGTGTGTTTTTAACACCAAAACAGCAAAAACAAAAATAAGATGAGAATAATATGATAAGAACAATAACAACAAGAGACAATAACTCACGGGTTGAAGATTACAAGATACACAAACGGTTACAAGATTACAATAAACAAAAGGGATAGATAGTTAGACTTTGGTTGGTATAATCTTAAGAACCCAAGAATATGTGATACTCTTGAACCCTTAACGCTACACACAACGGTTAACCTAAATCCTACGTTGACACAAGAGGGACTTAATCTCTTCTAAACCCCAACATCTCAAGCCATGAATGAAACACTAGTGATTCCACACTAGTATCACCCTAGTTTTGGGTTGCCTCCTAAAGAGAAGAGAGGACTTGTCTTTCAAAGTGTTATACAACTTACAATATCATCAAAGTCTAAGAAAAAAATGATCTACAATGTTCTATTTATACTAGGTTACAACTAGAATACCAAATGACCAAAAGGCCCTTTAATGAAAAGCCTCAAAATATCGCCCATGGAGTGTAGTGTAGGTTCGGTTTTGGTGTGTGTGTTTAGGTCCTCTTTTGTATTTTTCTTGCACACTTCAAGCCTCGGGTTCATTACACTTTCACACGTCCATCCTCGTGGTCGTACTTGTATCAGATTCTTAGAGGAATTTTTGAGGAAAAATTGGAGATTTTGAAGAAGCTTTCCTTTAATCCCATGTAAACAAGAATTTCAGAAGAAACTGATTTAAAACTCGATCCCGACAAAAATTAAACTTCTACGAATCGGAATCTAAAGTCCGGTGGTGAAAGCTCTATCGTGATGAGCTCTTTTGTCCCGGTTTGCTGACCCTAAAAAGGTAAACACCTTTCTCTTTCAGTTTTTGTTTCATAATTATTTCCTTATTAGCATCATCGTAATCGTAATTGCTGGGACTGTTCGTTGTAGAAACCTAAGATTTTATTGCATTTTTCTTGCTGTGTAGATAATCTTGACTCCAATGTGAATGAAATGGAGTATATTGATTAAATCTCGAAGATTACATTTTTGCCTTGTGTTCACTATTTGTACGTTGTATGTAACTGTTTTAGCTTTGTATAAAATATGTTGTCATTATGAAATCTATCCTTTAGCGATCAAGTTCCAATATAAACCGAGGGAGTACTACTTTTTTCTCTACAATTGAAAAAGTATGTAGTATAATTTTACTTTAGCATAAGATGGAGTTGGTACAGTTTAACGAACCTATTTCCTAAATATTCACTTTAGATGTCTTATATTGAGTATTTTATAACACTGAAATTCTGGAAGTAATATAAATAGTGTAGCAATAACATGTGGGGTTAAGGATGATTGTGCATTTTGTGACTAATATTTTGCTGCTAGTTTTCTTATTTTCTTCTCTATTCTTCTCTTTATTGTATATGCATGTTTAAAAATTGAAAATGAGATTTTTCATGCATTCTTGATATCTCCAAAAAGCAAATGACCTTTGAAATGGTTCTCCAGACCTAACATGTCTACAGTTTGTCATACTATAATGTTGAAACTGTGAAAAGTTTGAAGATCTATGAATGTAAATGCTAAGTTGTTAACCTATTCTCCTAGTTTTGTTTCAGTTCCCATAGTATATGCTTTGGTGTTTGAATTATATGGATTACGCTTTGAGTTTTTTTTACTTTGGATAAATTATTTTGAACTTCGAATAAATATTTTGAACTTTGTATTAAGCTTTAAGTTTTTTCCCTTTGGAAAAATTCTCATGGTATCTTCTTTGGTGTTTGAATTACCTATTTTCCTTCGTTCTTTCATTTTGGATAAATTATTTTGAACTTATACTAATTCGGTGTATTTTTCTTGATGCACGCGATTTCATTAAGTCCATTGGGCTCCATTCTCCCCCTTGGCATTTATGGGACCAAATTCCACTTCTCCGAGTCAAAAATTCATACAGAAGTCCCAAAAAATGAACCAAAGGACAAGAAACAAGGCTGGTATATACCTGTATACAGATGGTATATGTTGGAAGCGGCAGCTGTGCACTATTACACCGTGCACAATAAAAAATGGAGGGGAAATAAGTAGGTTTTCACGTAGATATACACTGTATATGTAGTGATATACAGTAAAACATGAAGAAATTGGGACTGATATACATGTGATATACATCCTGGAACTGAATCCAAAGTCCATAAAAGAATACGGGTGAATCTCAAAATAGACCCAAATTAGGTTGACTTTCAAATTTTAGCCCTAAAAAGAATTCCTTAAAATAGCCTTTATCTACTAACTAATATTTTTTTAGATGAAATTGCCCCTGATCAATGGAGTTACATAAATGATCCTATAAAGGGTAACAACTCCATATTTATATCTTTCAATTTTTTTTTCTCTTTTTAATATTACTTTGATTTTTTTTTTATTTTTTATTTTTTTATTTTTTTTTCTCAACCCTTTCCTTTTTTTCCTCTCATCTTTTTTTTTTTTTTAAATATTATTTTGATTTTTTTATTTTTTCTTTCCTTTTTTGTTTTGTTCTTTTTAGTTTTTTTCTCAACCCTTATTTTTTTCTTTACACCTCTCAACGTCTACTTTTATAATTTTTTTTCTTTGTTTTTTAATTTTCTTTTCTTTTTTTCTTTTTAAATTTTTCTCAACCTTTATTTTTATTTAATCTTTTTTTTTTTAAATTTTTATCAACCTTTATTTTTTTCTATTCTCTCTCAACTTCTACATTTTCTTTTCTTTTTATTTTTTTAATACTTTTCTTTATTTTCTTCTTTTCCATAATTTTTATAATTTTTGTTCTTTTCTTCGATTTCTTCCATTTAAGGTACATCTCATGAGCAAGAATTGACACTATCACATTATAAAGGCAAGACTTATGACTTTCGAACAACAAGATATGTTTCATGGGCAAGAGTTGACACTACTACATTGTAGAGGCAAGACTTATGACTTTCAAACAACAAGTTATGTTTTATGGGTAAGAGTTGACACTACCACATTGTACTTTGATTTATGAGATGTTTTATAACTCTTACCTTAGAGGCAAGACTTAGCTCAGGGACTTTCAAACAATAAATTATACCCCATGGGCAAGAGTTGACTCTACCACGTTATGTTTTTATTTATGAGATGTTCTACAACTATTGCCTTAGAGGCACGACTTAGCTCAAGGACTTTCAAACAACAAATTATGTTTTCATTTATGTGTTGTTCTACAACTATTGCCTTAGAGACAAGACTTGACTCAGACTTTTAAACTACAAATTATGCCCCCAGGCAAGAGTTAACTCTACCATGTTATGTTTTCATTTATGAGATGTTCTACAACAATTGCCTTAGAGGCAAGATTTGGCTCAAGGACTTTCAAACTACAAATTATGCCCCACGGCAAGAGTTGACTCTATCACATTATGTTTTCATTTATGAGATGTTCTACAACTATTGTCTTAGAGGCAAGACTTGGCTCAAGGACTTTCAAACTATAAATTATGCTCCACGGACAAGAGTTGACTCTACCATATTATGTTTTCATTTATCAGATGTTCTACAACTATTGCCTTAGAGGCAAGACTTGGCTCAAGGACTTTCAACTATAAATTATACCTCACGGGTAAGAGTTGACTCTACCACATCATGTTTTCATTTATGGGATAATCTACAACTATTGCCTTAAAGGCAAACCTTAGCTCAAGGACTTTCAAACTACAAATTATGCCCCATGGGTAAGAGTTAACTCTACCACGTTATGTTTTCATTTATGAGATGTTCTATAACTATTGCCTTAGAGCCAAGACTTAGATCAAGGACTTTCAAACTACAAATTATACCTCGTGGACAAGAGTTGACTTTACCACGTTATGTTTTCATTTATGAGATGTTCTACAACTATTGCCCTAGAGGTAAGACTTAGCTCAAGAACTTTCAAATAACAAATACGCCTCACGGGCAAGAGTTGACTCTACCACGTTATGTTTTCATGCCCTTAAATTTGCTTTGATATAAAAAAAAAGATCCCTTTGCGGATTATTCAATTTTTTATTTATTAGCAAAATAAAATAGAAGTTGAGAAAAAAGAAAAAAAGATCAAACAAAATAGAGAAATAAAAAAATAGATTGAGTAAAAAAAAGCAAGAAAAAAATAAAGATTAAGAAAAAGTGAAAAATTAAAAAAATTGAGAAAAATAAAAATGAGAGAAAAAATAAAAATAAAATTTGAGAAAAATAAGGGGAAAAAAGAGAAATGATAAAAACCAAAAATACAAGAAAAATAAAGGTTGAGACAAATGAATTTTAAAAAAATAAAAAAAATGAAGAAATAGATAATGTTTAAGAAAAAAGAAAAAATAGAAAAAAATAAAGGTTGAGACAAATGAATTAAAACATGAAAATAAAATTAAATAAAAAAATAAAAAAAGGTGAAAATAATAATAATAAAAATAGAATTTGAGAGACAAATGAGTATGAAAAGTTAAAAAATATTTGAGGTGTAGAGGACAAAGTTGTACTTGTACTATACTAAAAAGGGAAGAAATAGATAATGCTTGTAAAAAAAAAAAGAAAAAAGAAGAAAAATAAATTAAAACATGAAAATAAAATTAAAGAAAAAAATTAAAAATTAAAAATAATTAAAAAATAGAACATCGATAAATGAGTATGAAAAGTTTAAAAATATTTGAGGTGTAGAGGGGGTATTTGAGAAAACTCAGGAAAAAAAAAGAGAAATAATAAAAATAAAAAATAAAGTTTACTGACAATTGAATTTTAAAAAATAAAGAAATAGATAATGCTTGAGAAAAAAAAAGAGAGAAAAATAAAGGTTGAGACAAATGAATTTAAACATGAAAATAAATTAAAGAAAAAAATAAAAAAAAAAGTGAAAATAATAAAAAATAAAATTTAAAAGACAAATGAGTATGAAAAGTTTAAATATATTTGATGTGTAGAAGGGCAAAATTATACTTGTACAATACTTAAAAAGGAAGGAAGGCTAGTTTTCAAAAAAAAAATTTATTGGAGTCAAAAATCTAAAGCCACCTACATTTAGGTCTATGACATGTAATTTTCTGAAAGAATACAATCCTAAGGCTGGACAAATCAAAATGGGCCAAAAGCCCAATCCAAGCTTCTTTTTATTTAGGAAAAAGGACATGGGCTAATGACCCACATTTGAAAAGGTGGACATGGACTGTCTAGTAGGCTAAACTAATTCTTTTTTTTTAGCCATTTGGCCAATTGATCACATGCAGTCTCTATACTCAATTGATACATTTTTATACCAAATTGATACATTTTTATGCTATATTGATACACTTTTTAAAAAAGAGAAGGGAAATTCTATGCAAACACATGCAGTCCTTATACCCAATTGATATTCTTTTATACCATATTAATACACTTTTATACTACATTGATACACTTGCAGTGTCCACATACTCAATTGATACTCACTTATACTAGATTGATACATTTTTAGAATGCATGTAGAAACTATATAGAGTCGTATAAAATATGTATCTAAATAATAATTGTAGTTAAAAACTGTATAAAAATGCTATAATTATTATATAGAATATGTGTATATATAGAAATTGTATCATTATTATATATAGATATATATCTTTAACAATTGTATTATATTAAAGGTATATGATATTGTATTTTATTGTATAAATAAGTAAAACTAAATAAAATAAACAGTGTTATAAAACAGTAAAGAACAAGAAGAAGAGTAGAGAGAATTGAGAGAGTGATTCTTATTTCTTCTCTTGAGGGATGAGAGATTATCTGATTGTTAATACAATGAATAAAACCCCTCTATTTATAGGGAAAATTTACTCCTAGTCTGTGTAAAAGACGGATGCTTCAAATCCTAATAGATATCAAAGTAGATCTTGATAGATCTTGATAGACATTTACTATAATGTAAATACATTTATAACATTTCCCCTTGAATGTCTAATTTGTAGATAATGCAAAAATTATCTAATCCTAATAGATCAAAGTAGATCTTGATAGATCTTGGTAGAGTCTCAAATAAGCTATGTGTTCATATGTGGTGGTACTGCCATATCTTGGAGATATACAAAGCAGTCTATCATAGCCACTTCATCGAATCATGCTGAGATAATCTCTCATTCCTTAAGAGAAGAAATAAGAATCACTCTCTCTATTCTCTCTACTTTTCTTCTTGTTCTTTCTTGTTTTATAACAAATAGTATGTTATTTTAATAATGTTGGTGAATGCAAAATAATCTGAAAAAAATAATAATTACTCAATTGTTTAAAAAGAATAAAAATCTGGTTCTAAGATAATGATTTTTCCATTAGTATTTAGTGCTCTGGAACATGTGCTTTATGAGGGAGATGATTGTTAGATCTGCCAAAAAAAATTATGCTACTCGAGAGTTTAAAACTCCATACGCTCTAACTGGATCACACAACCTAGCAAAGGCAATGGCTAAAGAAAACACGGTCCTTAGTGGCTATTTTCTAAGGTTTTAAATTTAGGTGCTAATTTTGTGGAATTATCTGAAGTTTAGGTGTTATTTTTGTCCTTTCCCATTTTATTTATTCATTTCCTTTGTAATTCATTTGTGATATTTATAATTCTAACTTTAATCTACTAATTAATCTAGATAAATCTCCTAAGGCATTACCATTTTATTTTATCCTGACTTTTGGTCAATTCGTAATCTTCTCGCCTAACTTATCTCGTCTAAATGAATTAAAGCGGTTCTTTTGATTTTTTTTTCCTAAAACTAATCTTAAAAGAAAAAAAAATTGTCAAGCATTTTATTTTTTTATATGGTGTTTGTCTTGTTCATGTGACTAATAGCCTACTTGAGTTAAAGCAATTTTCTCCAAATCAAAGAAATCAATTTTCTAGTAATTTTTTTTACTTCCCATAATCAATAAAATACTTTTAACACGATATTCCCATAACATTCTCCAAATATATTATTTATAGAAAAGACGATCCTTTTTTTTATAATAACAATAATAATAACAATAAAAATTAATAATGTAATTTCTTTTTTATCATAAAAACACAAACTTATTTCCTTCTTGAGTTCAAGTATGCAACTCAGTTAAAATGGTTTCTCTTTTATTAAAACATTAGTAGGTTTCTTAAAATAATTATGAGTTAAGTAGAATTTTCTCAATTAGAATATTTCTTATTTTTTTTCTTTATTTTTGTCTCAAATTCTAATTTGTCGTGATAAATTATGAATTAAGTAAAATATTTCTTAGGCAGAATATTTTTGTAATATTTCTTAAAAAAATTTAATCATAAATTAGGTGGAATATTTCATAATTCTTTAAGATTGGATTAAGTGAAACATGTTGTAACATCTTTCAATTCAAGTAGAACATTTCTCGTTTGAATAAACAAATGCCAATTTTAAATATATAAATAAATAATTTTATAAAAGCAACTCTTTCGCAAAGTTAGTCACCCTTTTAAGTTTGTTAAAAAAAATAATCTTTTGGTGAACCGTTTTAAAACGGGCGCTCCTAAGTGCCGTAAAAACCTTTTTAGAGCGTTAATTGAACCCTTACTCAATTTCTCTTATTTCGAGGTTAAGTTTTTCTTGATATTTTTCCTATAAAAATCAAGTGTCGACTCTCTAAATTTCTCAAAATTATTTCGAAAATTTCTTAAATTTTTGAAATAGTTTTAAAAAGGTCAAAACCATTTTCTTTAAATGAAATTCGAAAAGGGATAAAAAATATGTCTCTGTTTTATACACTGTACAGGAAAATTCATAAATGCAATTTCGCCAAAATTATTTATTTAAAAGTATTTCAATTTGCTTTTTTTTTTTTGATATATCAAAAAAGATAATTTATTTTTTCTATATAATCCTTAATGTTAATTATTTATTCTTTAAATTAATTTTAAAATAAAATAATATCATCAGTTAATAGGGTACTGTCTTAAGCTAGGGGTCTATTGAAACCTTTCTCTCTATCTCACTCTGAGGTAGTTATATCGACCACGTACACTTATTCCCTTCAAAACTTATTTTGTGAGATTAAACTGAGTATGTTACATTAATAGTAATTATTTTTTGATGGTGTGATAAGTCAAAATCTAATAAATAAAAGTGAAGGGAGGAAGTATAATTTGAGAAGAAAAAGAAGTAATTTATGTATTTATTTTATATGTCTAATAACACTAGTTCATTTAAAAAAAAAAGTACGAATCAATAATTAATTTAATTGTGTTTATTTTATCCGTTTTATTAAATACTGTTCATTCTTGAATATATTTTTCAAAATGATAAATTAATAATATTCAAAGAGTGTAAAATTTATTTTTATTATTTATTATTTTATATCGGTGTCTCAAGTTAATAGCGCACAACTATTATCGGATATAGTAAAAGAAATAAAAAAGAAAAGAAAAAAAAATTGAAAAGCATAATCGACTGGGTATAAGTAGTATCTCACGAAAGAATGAATACCGTGCTCGCTAATCACTAACATAAAAACATATTCTACGTGTTTTTGCTCTCTCACTTTCCGATTCGCTCCGATGATCCACCTCCAGTGAAGGCGCATGTTTTTGCTCTCTCACTTTCCGATTTGCTCCGATGATCCACCTCCAGTGAACGCGCAGGTGGCGCCCGCCGCTCCAGATGCAGCTCACCCTCACACCTGTTAGCGGCAGCTCACCCTCACACCTGTTACAACTGTCACCGTAACTGTCGCCGTTGTCCATTTTTTATTTGTCACATGGTGTTCCGATATCCAGGATATCCAGCTGACATGACCGATCACTAGGAGGAAACTGGGCACAAGAATCACCGATCACTAGGAAGAAACTGGGCACAAAAATTGATTCGCAATGATGACTTTATGTTTTATGTTTTCATCTAGGATTGGAAATCTCCTCTGTGTTTTCATCCACAATAAGAAATGTTCAATTATTTATGATTTATCGTATTTGAATATTCAGTTACTAATATTTGGTTGTTGTTAATTTCTCATACTTGAATATTCTCTCTTATTTCACTGATTTTGCATCAAGCTATTGATGTTTCATTGATGTTGATTTTTGGTTATGCATAATACGTTTTTTTTTTTTTTTTTTCAACACTATCCTTACTTAGTTTAACTAGTTATTGCAATTTGGATTGGTCGGAACTGAGCTCTAAGTTCTACGAGTGTTTTAGTTTTGAAAAGTTTTCAAGTTGCATGGCATTACAAGAATCCGTGCAATCTTTCATAAGACAATAATAGGTATAAATAAATTATTGTACGTCTCACAGTATCACAAGTGTTTAGCTCTTAGGTAGTCTTTTTATTGATTTTACTTGAAAATTTTTAAATTGAGTCAATTGTTACATAAGCTATTAAAATGTCGGTTAATTAGTAGAAACATTTTAAAACTAAATTGAGACTTCACTTGATTGGATATGCCGATTAATTAGATTATTATTATTTTTTACTTGAATAATATCTTGTATTACTTTTAACTAAACAAATATATCTAATTATCAGTATCATAGTAATTGTTACACTTTAGAAGACATTCAAAATTAAGATTAAGTCTTTTCAAATTTAACCATTTGATAATCTAATTACTAATTAGTTTGAACTTGAAAAGTCTAAACAGACATTTACGAGTTGAATAAAATCTTGCAAAATCAATCCTAGGAACATGAACGGTTGAAATTGAAGTGAATCAAATAAAAATAAGAAGTAGAAAGTAACTGCAAATTAATTGTCTATGACTTCCAATCATAATTACATCAATAACATTTTTAATAAGTAATACTCTCTTCTTTCCATTTTATGTGTCACTTTTAACCAGACACAAAATTTAAAAAAATAAGTAAAGACTTTATAATGTTTACTAAATTGTCATTTTTAAAAAAGTAAAAAGAAGTAATTAATCTTTAAAATAAATAAATGGGATCAATAAGACTAAAAGAGAAATCATAGAAATCATACCTTTAAATAGTTACTCGATCCATTTCAAAAAAGGTGGCTTGTTTTGACTTTACGTGGAGTTTAAGAAAATAAAGAAGAATTTTAAAATTTGTGGATTTAAATTAAAGTAATGTCGAATGTACCAAAACTGCCGCATGATTTCTCATTAGCTCGCCACTTGGCTTCTTCTTGTGCTTTTATTTTGCGCATATATATATACTAGTTTAGTGCACGTGCTTTGCACGCGTATTTCTCGTAAGTCAATAAAATTATATATATAAATAAAGTTATTAAAAAGTAGAAATTGAAGTTAGAATAAATTTTATATCTATTTAAATAATATAGCTTGTACCAAAAAAAGAAAGAACAACCAATGAAATCTATCAGTAAAATAATGTCGATATACCGGTTCATAGTTTATATCTCCACAGTTGAAGCAGTAGCACGATCTTATATTTTAAAAGAGAATTCACATTGAAGAAGTGTTGGGTTAATTGAAATTCGTTCTTTCCATTTATGTAGGAGTCTATTAATACTCATTCCCACATAAATTTTGGAATATATTTAATATTATAAATAATATAATATTACATAAAAGCTTTTTAAAGTTATTTTTTTTATCAAAACGTATTTTTTTTTAAAAGGTATTACTGAGAACCAATTAGTGTTTGATCAAACTTCTAAAATCAAATTAATATTTAAGTACTTCTTAATTTTTAATATATATCATAGAAAATCAAACCTTTCCCATTAATCAAGGACACGTTACAGTTGATTTTAATTTTTTAGTAGGATTCTGTTACCTAGTTTAACTAAATTTTTAGTTGATTTTAAATTTAGTTCAATAATAATAATTATTTAGGAAAATAGGGAAAAAATAGTTTTGTCTATTACGAAGTCTTCTAATGAAGGACAAAAAATTCAAATCACTTTTTTAAGGATGTTCAAACTTTTAATATATTATAGATATAGATATAGATTATAGCTTTTATATATATATATATATAGTCATAGATTAGGAATTGATAATGATATTCGGAATGGTAACTTATCTACTTCGCGATTGTAGGGGTGCTTATTTTCTTTCTTTCTTTCTTAAGAAGATGGACGATATATGTTTATCCTCATTTTTTATTGTTTTTACATAATAAATACAATAGTCAAGAAATTACGAGAACTTTTATTATAACAATTAGGAATAAACTTAGTCTGAGGGGTATCTAGATAAAGGTCATCGGATTCACGTAAATTCATATTTCTTTTCCTAAATCATATATAGTAGTGTTATATTTTTCTACAAATATTTAAATATATTTTTTAAAATAAATATTCAAAAGAGTGATTTGATTAAGTATAGGGGAGGATATGGTTTGAGGAAACGCAAAATTTGTCTTTTGTAAAATTTTGGATTTCATCTTTTATTTTTAAGATTTATGGATTAATCGAGAGAAGGTGGGAGCAACTTACTGGAAGATAAAATGTAGAAAGCGAGGTTGAGATGGTTCAGACATGTGATGAAGAGGTGCATTGATGCCCCAGAATGGAGGTGTGAGAGATTCGCTATGGATGGCTTTAGGTGAGATAGAGGTCGGCTGAAGAAATTTTTGAGGGAGGTGGTTAGACATGACATGAAGCAGTTGCATAGTGAGGACATGACCCTAGACATAGAGGACACGAATTAGGGTAGAGGGTTAGTGGATAAGAGTGTGTCCTTGCAAGTAGGAAGGAATGGTTTGTTTGTAATTGTTCCTCCGGTTGTAATGTTATGCTTGTGACTTGTAGTTTTTTGTTTGTGGTGTTTTGGTGATGTTTATGATTTAGAATATATTGTATACAATATTATTTTGTGGGTTTCTTGTTTCTTTTATCATCTATTGATGTGTAAATCAATTTCGTTTGTTATTTTTATGCTTTTTATACTATTATTTGTCTTGAGTCGGGGATCTATCGGAAGCAGACCCTCTTTTTTGTATGAGGTAGTGATATGCAGGGGCGGACCTAAAGCTAATTTTTGAGTGCTCTGGCACCCGTTAAAGCCGACATAAATGAGGTATAATATATAAGAAGTGTATTAAAATTGGTTGACTTAGAGAAACGCCCAGTAAACCAAGAAGATAGTTGGTGTTGTACATCGTTGATGGGCTATTGTATCCTGGAGGGGATAAGTCAAGAGATATACTGTTGAATTGATGTAGATTATGCTGCAGTGGGTTTGAATTTTCTTAAAGAGAACGAGATATTCACGCCTCAACCAAGAAAAAGATTATTTTATTTTCTTCACTTTTGTTCATTTTATTTTCAACTATGATTATTTTATTTTCTTCACTTTTGTTCATTTTATTTTCAACTATAATTTAACACCAACAATTTTAAGGATGTTCATGTTTTGTTACAATTTGAAAAATTATGAATATCAAGATGAGAGATTTCAACATCTCAATGTCACTAGTCTCTTCAAGAAATGGAAGGAAAGAGATGAAGAGTAACGAATTATTCTACTTGCTCAATGTTATTTCGACGGGTACAAAATTTGTATGGCTATACAAACTTCAAACTAAGTTCAAGAATAAGTTTTAAGAAACTACAATAAATTTCAACACCTTCAAACACGAGTTCAAATGAATAATCAAATGAAGTATCAAATGAAGTGTTTATCAACTATTAAGAAATGATGATGGAATACAAATTTAAGACCAAGTCCACCGACTTCACGGTGTGTCCTTAAGAAATTTATTCCCTTCAAGTACATGAGGTTATGAAATCTTTCCTCCCAGTATAAAATATTTCACTTTATAAAAGTAGCAATACCTCAAACTTTTAGAAACTTTGAAAGCACTCAATAGTTTGATGATCACGAGAGAAATTTTAAGAAGACGAAGAATGTTTTCAACTCTAAAAAAATATCTTTGCTTGAGAAAAAATTCAGTTATTTATAGCCATCAAGGTGTTGCTTCATGAAGAGAAGCAATAGTTCAGAAAGGTGAAACTCTTCGAAAAGATACAACTCATCGAAAAGGTACAACTCTTCAAAAAGTCACAACCCATTGGAAAAGTCATAACCATTCAATCCAAAAAGGTGCTTATTCAAGTTGCATCCTTTCTCTTAGTGTCTTTCCCAAAAAAACACCACCTTTTTATTTTTCATTCACGCTTCTTAATTACCCAATAATCTCCCACATGAATGGGGAATGACTATCTTATCAAAAATTTATGGACAAGTACGCGATCAACAAACAAAAACTTATTGCATCTAGATAAGTGGATTTTCCTTTGAACTTTTCATAGTGAACATGCATCGTATGCACTCGGTCAATCGGTAGATTTGATATCTTTGAACCGTCAAACTTTAATGTAAACCTAGACAACACATGTCGCACAACCAACCTTTTACCATTTATGGTTCTCATGGTTTTGTTCATTTTAGATATGAACACGTCCTGATTTCATGAGAGTGTAGAGAGTAGACCTTTATTAACATGCTCCTCGAAGCGGATTCCCCTTCACCCTCACATAGGTGATTTCTAAATGTTCAATTCTATAGATTAAACTATTTGGTCAAATCTGTCAAATTTAGATAACCATTAAAAAGCCAAGCCTCACACTATAAGCCTTATCCTTGTTACCTAAATATTGTATACATCATGAGAATGTATTGAGTATATTGACAATGTTGAACCGTTAGTCACAACTTTATTTGATCTCTTTGAACCTAGATCTTAGAATTTTCAGTCTGCTAGGTAGAGTTACCGCCACGCTAACAACTCCTAGGCCATAGACCCATTCCCTTCGTTGTTCTCTCAACTCTCTTTTTAGATAGGCCTTTTATAAGTGAATCCAACACATTATTCTTTGACTTCACATAGTCAAAATTGATAATTCCACTAGAGAGTAGTTCTCTAACGGTATTATGTCGATATCTTATATAACGAGATTTACTATTATGCATTATGCTTCTTGCCCTAGCTATCGCCACTTGGCTATCACAGTGTATACATACCGATGCCAATGTTTTGGGCTAATAAGGAATATCTTTCAAGAAATTTTTGATCTATTCAGCTTTTTCACCGGCTTTATCTAATGTGAATAAATTTAGATTCCATTATAGAGCGGGCAATACATGTCTATTTGGATGATTTTCAGGAGACTACTCCTCCACATAAAGTAAATACATATCCACTCATAGATTTTACTTCATTCGATCCAGTGATCCAATTTTCATCACTATATCGTTCAATTACCTCTGGATATTTATTATAATGCAAAGCATAGTCTTGAGTGTATTTAAGATACCTCAAAACTCTTTTCATTGTCATCTGATGAGTTTTATTGGGATTACCTGATACAAGTATGATCATGATCATGACACTTTTGAGTATTTTTGAAGACTAGTCACTAAAGGACCCTTTTGACATTTTGTCTATTATTGTAATGTAGTATAAATAGAACATTGTAGGGTTTATTTCTTTAGTTGATCATTATTATTGAAGAATACTTCTCTTAGAGTTAGAGAGAGTCCAATTGAAACTAGGATATAATATAAGGGTGGATTCTCTTGTGTGTTGCATTTTGCTTGATACGTTGGTGTTTGGGTGGTGGACATAAGAGTTAGGTGTTTGTTGTATGAAGTTTTAAAGGTCCAAGAGTGGAATATACTCTTGGGTTGTTAAGACTACATCAACACTTGTCTAACTACCTATCTTGTATCTTGTTTTAGTTTCGGCTTCTTGTGTTGTTAATGTAACCTGTTTGTTCTTGTTGCTATTGTAATATTGTGGAGCTTCATCTTGTTCTACTAAACTTGTTGTTGGCTGGCTGTTTTGGTGTATTAACACCTTGTATCCTCTTCTTTCTTGTTCTAGATAGTGAATCCGAGAGAGGTCCCCATTTGGTCCACGATTTATTGTGATTTATGAACTGTTTTAGGGTGTGATTTTGTGTTCCCTTGTTTGTTCCGTATCATTTGGTATCAGAGCAAGGTTTGATTTTGTTCCAACAAAATCAATTTTGGGATTGTTATCTTGAAAAAAAAAGTTACAGTTCACGTTTTTAGGGTCTTTAAAAAAACTTGATTTTTTTGTGTTTCTAGTGTTAGATCTTGTTCCCTAACACTATTAGAGTATAGAAATTGAAAATCCCAATAAAAAAAGTGTCAAAATCGAAAATCCCCCAAAAATATACTAAACCCGTTTTTGACCTTAGGTCAAATTTTGAGTTTTTGATTTTGCATTTTTCTTGTGTTTTTAGTGTTAGATTTGTGTTCTCTAACACTATAGGAGTATAGGGTTCGAATTTGAGCTAAATTTGAGGTTGTTTGAGCCATTCACCAATGTTGAGCTTGAGTTTGAAGAAACTTGAAGGTGGGATGTCATTGTGGGAGGTTGTTTTGAAATAACGTGTGTTTTGTGTTGTAGGTTTTGCATTGTATTATTGTGTGTGACATTGAGGACTGATTTGGTATCTTGATTGGACCGCAACTTGAAGGGTTATTTTCGATACCACCACAATGGAACCCGAGGCTTCAAATCCTCAAACAATGGATAATAATGCCATCAATCTCATTTTGGCTCGCCTTGAAACTATGTCCCAAGATGTGGCTAGGTTAAATGTGGTTCTTGAGAAATTAGATACGGATGTGGCATCAATGAGTGGGAGATTAGAACATGTGGAAAGCCAAAGGAGTCGACCTTCTACCTCTCAAAACATTTCCCCAACTAATACTCCCGAGACCTTGCACTAAATGCAATATACACCAATTGCCATAAATCAAACCAATCTTTACTCCCGAAGCCGAGAACAAAATAGACCAAGCCATCCTCCACTCCACCAATTCCAACAAGAAGGGCTTGGAACCCAAATACCATCACCATCACCAAACCCGAACCCTTCTATCCAAACTCCACTTGACCAAAGACCTCACAATCCAAATCCAATCCCGCCTCTACAAGCTCCATTTAACCCAAATAGACCCATCCATGTTGAGGGCTATGTTAGGGAAGGACAATATGATGGTTATGGGCAGTATAATGATGTTTACTTGAGGAAAGAAAGAATGAGGCGTAGACATGGGGAGTTAGGTCGAGCGGTGAGAGATGGCCACCCAAATCGAGATGTAGGTCTCAATTCCATCAAAGTCAGCCTTCCCGTTTTCAAAGGTGAGAGTGATCCTGAAGCCTACCTTGCATGAGAGTGATCTTGTGACAAAATCTTCCAACTTAATGATCTCACCGAAGAAAAAAAAAGTTGTTATGCTATAACTCACTTCGAAGGGTATGCTAATACATGGTGGGAGTATGTTAAATGGTTTGGGAATGGGATGATTAAGGGACAACCTCCTCCTTGATTTTGGTTGAAGAACCTTATGTGACAAAGGTACTTGCCTGAGACTTATAGGCATAAGCTCCTTGCTAAATTGTACAATTTGAGGCCAGGGAAAAAGAGTGTCATGGCTTACTATGATGAATTTCAACAATTGATATTGAAACTTGACCACCAAGGCGAGCAAGTAAGTCATGACATTGTGCGCTTCAAGGTTGGGTTAAACAAGGACATCTCCACTCGCATGACGCTACACAAATTCGACACCATAGATGGCATCTTCCATGCAGTTTTAGAGGTTGAGAGGGAGCTCAAAGATAACCCATTCATGGCTACCCAACCTGAGGCCACCAAGGTTTTCCAAAAACATCCTCCAAGGTATGAAGGTAAATTGAATTCTACTTCCAATCCCAAGGGATTTCAATGCTTCAAATGCCAAGGGAGGGGGCACAAGGCTAGTGAGTGCCCAAATCGGAGGAACGTGATCCTAAGGGAGGGAAAATTGTACTATCTTGGCGAAGAAGTAGTAATTGAATCGGCTAAGGTTGATGGCAAGCCTCAAGATGGAGAGCAAAAAGAGGTTAAAATGCAAGGCGAGGAAGATGTAGAAGATGTGTGGCCGTGTGAAGGAGATTGTGAAGTGCCTTTGTAAAAGGGGTGAGGTTATGAATTTGTGGGAAAATTCCTCTCAAGATGGAGAGGATGATACAAGTATGATCATGATCATGACACTTTTGAGTTTTTTTGAAGACTAGTCACTAAAGGACCCTTTTGACATTTTTTCTATTATTGTAATGTAGTATAAATAGAACATTGTAGGGTTTATTTCTTTAGTTGATCATTATTATTGAAGAATACTTCTCATAGAGTGAGAGAGAGTCCAATTGAAACTAGGACATAATATAAGGGTGGATTCTCTTGTGTGTTGCTTTTTGCTTGATACGTTGGTGCTTGGGTGGTGGACACCTTTCTTATGTCAATTGTAAGAGTTAGGTGTTTGTTGTGTGAAGTTTTAAAGGTCCAAGAGTGAAATATGCTCTTGGGTTGTTAAGACTACATCAACACTTGTCTAACTACCTATCTTGTATCTTGTTTTAGTTTCGGCTTCTTGTGTTGTTAATGTAACCCGTTTGTTCTTGTTGCTATTGTAATATTGTGGAGCTTCATCTTGTGCTGCTAAACTTGTTGTTGGCTGGCTGTTTTGGTGTATTAACACCTCGTATCCTCTTCTTTCTTGTTCTAGATAGTGAATCCGAGAGAGGTCCCCATTTGGTCCACGATTTGTTGTGATTTGTGGATAGTTTTAGGGTGTGATTTCATGTTCCCTTGTTTTTTCCGTATCATTACCCGTGTACCGACTCAATTTACTAATAACACATGATATGTATGACCGTGTACAGTTCATGATATACATTAAATATCCTAATACTCTTTTGTAGTCCAACTGTGAGTCACTTTCACCTTTATTTTTTTGAAGTGCAGAGCTCACGTCTAATGGAATCTTGGCAATATTGAAATCCAAATACTTGAACTTGTAAAATACCTTTTCAATGTAATGAAACTATGACAACGCTAACTCCTATGGAGTTTTATGGATTCTTATTCTTAAATCACATCCATAACTCCAAGGCCTTTCATATCAAACTTGTTCTCAAGAATTTGTTTCATAGCATTTATGTCAAAAATGTCTCTACTGATGATCAACATATCATCCACATACAAACAAATAATGCCCTTCTGATTTGGAGTGTCTTTAATGTAAACACATTTATCACATTCATTTATCTTAAATCCATTTGCTAATATGGTTTGGTCAAACTTTGTATGCACTGTTTGGGGGCTTATTTTATTTCATGAAGTGACTTAACAAGTTTGCACACCTTCATTTCTTTATCAAGAACCACAATACCCTTGGGTTGTTCCATGTAAATTTCTTCCTCCAATTCTTCATTTTAGAAATGCTATTTTCACATTCATTTGATGGATTTCAAGACCATATACCACCGCAAGGAAACTAACATCCGAATTGACGTTATCCTTATTACAGGAGAGTATGTATCAAAATAATCAAGGTCTTCCTTTTGTTTGAAGACTTTTACTACAAGTCTTTCCTTATATTTCTCAATAGTACCATTCATTTTCATTTTTTCTTTTGAAGATCCATTTAGAATCTAAAGGTTTATTTCTTGGAGGAAGATCAACCAACTCCCAAGTATGGTTGCTCAAGATTGAATCAATCTCACTATTGACTGTCTCTTTCCAAAGGATGAGTCTGAAGACGACATCACTTCTTTAAATGTTTGAGGCTTATTTTCTAGGAGAAATATTACAAAATATGATCCACATGAAGTTGACATTTTGTGATGTACTACGTCTTGGATTCTCATTATTATGTACATTCTCTCTTGGTTCATTTAGAGATCGTTTAGACCCTCCACTAGAATGTTCATGTCTAGTTCTATATGGATAAATGTGTTTAAAGAACTCTGCATTATCTGATTCAGTTACCGTATTGTCATTGATATCCAAATGTTTGGATTTATGAACCAAAAGCCGATATGCTTTACTACTTTTAGCATTTCCTATGAACACGTAGTCTACAATCTTAGGTCCTATCTTCACTTTTTTAGGCATAGAAATTTGGACTTTCTCTAGACATCCCCACACTTTGAAATATTTCAATTTGAGTTTCCTTTCTTTCTATTTTTCATATGGAATTGATTGTGTCTTACCATGGGGCACTCTATTGAGTATTCGGTTAGCTGTAAGGATAACTTCCCCCTACAAGTTTTGCGATAAATATGAACTTATAAGTAAGGTGTTCATCATTTTCTTGAAGGTTCGGTTCTTCCTTTCTGCTATTCCATTATATTGAGGTGAATACGGGATAGTAGTTTGATGGACAATTCCATTCTCTAAATATATTTCTGTAAAAGGAGATTCATATTCTCCACTCTTATCACTTTTTATCAATTTGATATTTTTTTCTAACTAATTTTCAACTTTTGATTTATATTGCCTAAACGCATCTATTGTTTCATCCTTACTATTTAGAAAATAGACATAACAGTACCTAGTGAAATCATCAATAAAAGTTATAAATTTCTTTTTTCCACCATGAGTTGGAGTTGACTTCATATCATAATTATCTGTATGGATTACGTCCAAGGAATTAAATTCTTTTCAACGAACTTATACAGATTCTTAGCATAATTTAATTCCACACACGTTTGACATTTTGATTTATTGCACTCAAATTTAGACAACCCTTCCAAACTAATCAGTTTTCACAATATTTTATATTTGACATATCCTAAAAGACTATGCCATAAATCATTTGACTCTAGCAAGTAAGAAGAAGCCTCAACTTTCTACATTTTAACAACCATTACATAAAGTTTGAAAAAGTCCCTTGTTGGGTTAGCCCTTTCCTATATATGTTTTATTCTTGCTTATTATAACTTTCTCCGAAATAAAAATACACTTAAACCTATTTTTAATGAGAAGTATTGTCGACACTAAGTTTTTCTTAATAGTGACAATATGGAGAACATTATTGAGAGTCAACACCTTGTCGGAAGTTCATTTTCGAAATATCTTTCACTTTCTTCAACCACGTGTAACGTCCTAAAATTTCATCCCAAGAACATCACACGGTGATTAAGGCTACAAGTAGCCCCAAGCTAACCCTTTGAGCCTGCTTATAAATCTGGAGCTTACTTTAAGATAAACTAGTCCAATGATAGCACTGTTTTATATCAAATCTAAACTGAAATAAACTGAAAACACTGTTTGAAAGACAAATACTGTAAGTCTGAAAAACCACTAATAGTCCGACAAGCCTCTACTACTAAAGAAATAGAGAGTCATTAGGACAGACCACCAACTGACTTGGACTACGATAAAAATAGTAAATCAAATACTCTGAAGACTGGAAATCTGAAGAAGTAGGTCCTCGAACCATGAGGACTCACCAATTGTAAGAGTGTAGGTGGAGATGCTAAAATCACTCACGCTGCTGAGACTGAGAATCTGAACCTACATTATGAGACAATGTAGCACATAGCCGTATATGTGGATCAATACTTTGAGGATGTACTGAGTATATGGGGATGTATGCATAAGTAAAATAGTAACAATATACAAAAGTGCACATATAATTTAGAAATAGTGCATTCTAAGAAAGAATGACTGACACTGGCTTAAATATCTGAAAGCTGAGAGATCATGTACCATGAAGAGTAAAACAACAACAACAACAACAACAACAAAAACAACAAACCCAGTGTATTCCCATACAGTGGGGTCTGGGGGAGAGGGTAAAATGTACGCAGTCCATACCACTACCTCCGGAGAGGTAGCAAGGTTGTTCTATCGTGAGTCATAATGCTTAGTTCTAAAAGTTGTACTTTTTCTTTATTTACAAATCATGTAAGCTAAGTAAAAAGGGCTCATCTTTATCTTTTAAAAATAAAAAACTGTAAGTCTGTGACTGAGGTTTAAGTAAAACAATATCTGAGTAAGTCTGTGAGCCTTTACACTTAGTTTATAAAAGCTTTTATACTATTCTCTTCCTTTGAATCTTAAAGACCTTGGGAGTTTTGTAAATCTTGAAACTTTAGGACTTAATGACTATAGAACTTTTGAGATTTGGAGACTCTGGAAATTTGAGATTTAGGGACTTTGGGAGTTTCTTCTAACCGAAATAAACCATGTGAGCTGACATGGAGTCCAACATCTTGTCCATGTTGGGGAGAGTTGTTCTATCCTTGCCATCAGAATAGAACCTTAACTTAAGTGATCACTATCTTAGCCCACTATGGGCAAATCAGAAACCTACAATGGCACGTAGTTCTGGGGCATGAGACCTTGGAATCATACCCAACTCGCTGCTAAATACTACTACCATACTTATTGCTAAGAACATTTAGGAAATCCACCTTAAAACAACACAAGGGTTTATAATGAAAATCAATTATACTTCTCTTTGATTTAAATCATAAAATGTATGAATAATGTAGATTCCTATCTTAGCTTGGGATATAAACATGAATCTTTACTTTTGAAAGCACATAACAAAACGTGTCAATAGGACTTGAGATCATCATTTCCTTATAAAATCATTAATGGTACTTGGGACTCAAATACGAAGCTTTAATGCATCAAAATCATATTTAAACTTCATGCTCAACAATCAACTTAAAAGCTTTCAACAATCTCAATAAAGATAACAGAAAATAACTCTTCATATGAATCTCATGATTTCAAGCATGGATATATATATCTCTCTCTCTCTATATATATATATAAATCAAATCTCTTGCAATTGAAACCTTAATTAACATGATAATGTCATAAACGAAAAATAATAAGAATTAGGTGTCAACCCTTACTTGCAATTCATATAATCTTTAATAAAATTCAAGTTTCTTGGGCATAAGGACAAAAGATTATCCTTATTCAAACCCCACATGCCTTGGATGAAGAACTAGATGAACAAACTTGCTTCTTGAGATGCTATTAGTACTCTTGAATGAGGGTTCTTGAAATTCTTGAGTTGAGAATCTTAAATCTTGAACTTATTTGGAGAAAGGATGGTGAAATTCTTGAGATTCTTGAAGATGGATATTGAACTTAGGGTTTCAAATTGGGGGAAGATGGATGAAATTTTGCCTAAAGTTCTTGTAATAGGTTTTAATCTTGTGTTTAGGTGGAATAAGAGTGGGAGAAATTGACTTAATTACCCCTTCGGAGTGGAGCTTTAATGACTGAAATAAAAATACGCCCAGCGACGCACAGGCCAATGCGCCACGTCGATGGTACCGACACAATCTTGACGCACCGCGCTGAGTTCGCGTTGGTTCACTGGAATTTGCATCAGATGCTGGGGAAAAATTTTGGTCAACACGATAGATGATGCGACGCATCGAAATAAAATTCCAAAAAGCTCTTAATGAGGTCCGAAAAGTCTGAAACTCTCTCAAGAACACCCCTGGACCTCCCTGATTATTATTCAACTCAAAAATTGGTACTTAACGGTCTTAAGAGTCAAAATAAAATTATTGAAATATCAAGGCCAAAAATGTGACCAAGTGATAATACTTAGCTGAAATTTTGGTATACATTTTATGATTGAAACCACTAGAATTTGCGGGGTCTTACACCATGGTTGTTGCATTATTTCCCATGAAGATCACTTCTTTGGGACCAATGGGATCATAAGTAGCACAAGCTTCTTTGTCCGCTCAAACATGTGCAGTGTCTCCTAAATTAAACCACTATTCATTTGGATATCCAACTAGATTGCTTTCAGTGATCATATCATATAAATTTTCAATCTTTCTAGTTGTTTCCGACATGTTTATCTAATCTTTTTTGTTATTTTTATTTAGAACTTGACTATCTAGAGCTTTTTGGCCAATATGACTACAAATATAGCAACTGCCTTTGAACATTTTCTTATTCTACTCTTTCTCTTGTCCAGAAGACTTCTTCGTCTTCTTATTATTTGGAGCATCATCCTTAACGGGATTTGCAACCATCATTGATGATTTTTCATTCAACTTATTATCCTCGTCTATCTTGGAATGACTCACAAGATCTTTTAAATCAGATAATTGATTTTCACTCATTATTTTTTCTAAGAATATGAGGATCTATACTTGTGAACATTTGCATTTCAAGTTTGGTCAGCCAAAATGAGATCATTTACTACCATTCTTTGACGTTCATACTAAAAAAAATATTTTTATATTTTTCTTAAAATTGTTGTTTTTTTTCAATTTTTGTAAAATCTGTATTTTCCAACAATAAGGTCAAATACATGTTCAAATTAACATAGGAACAATCAAATGAAGTTTAAACTCTGTATTTATAATTTTGAACTTTTAACAATATGTTCAACCCATCTTATGAACATCAACAAAATGAAGTTCAAACTATTTTTTGGAAAATAGCAAAATCAAGTGTTAAGAGCTTCAACACAAGTTCAACCAACTTATGAACTATCAATATGAAGTTCAAACTATTTACTGAAATACAGTAAACCAAACAGTACAAATTAGTATAAATTCCTTAAGATTGTTGTTCCGACGGGTAAAATCTGTATGTTTTCTATGCAAACTTCAAACTAAGTTCAAGAATAAGTTTTCAAGAAATAAAATGAAGTTCAACACCTTCAAACACAAGTTCAAATGAATAATCAAATGGACTATCAAATGAAGTGCGGATCAACTATTTAGAAATGAAGATGAAGAAGAAATTTAAGAACCAAGTCCATCAACTTCATCGTGTGTCCTTAAGGATTTTATTCCCCTCAAGTACCCGAGGTTATGGAATCTTTCCTCCCAGGATAAAATGGTTCACTTTCTAAAAGTAGCGGTGCCTCAAAGTTTCAGAAACTTCGAACACACTCAAAGTTTGATGATCACAAGAGAGTTTTTAAGAAGAAGAATGTATTCAACTCTAAAAAATTGTCTTTACCTGAGAAAAAATTCAGGTGTTTATAGCCATCAAGGTGTTGCTTCATGAACAGAAATAATGGTTCAGAAAGGTGAAACTCTTCGGAAAGTCACAACACATTGGAAAAGTCATCATAACCATTCAATCCAAAAATGTGTCTACTCAAATTGCATCCTTTCTCTTAGTGTCTTTCGAAAAAAAATACCATCTTTCTTTTTCCATTCACACCTCTTAATAACCCAACAATCAACTCAAGTGAAGGAAAGGTAAAAGAACTTTTCTACTTTTTGCGGAAGAAAGGCAAAAAACCTTCTACCCAATAAATAAAGTTATACTAATTTTCATGAATATAAAGTGGTATTCAAATTCTTGAAATAGTGGGGGCTAATAAAATAAAAAAAATTATCATAGAAAATATGACATTTGCACTTTTGAGAATGAGTTCAAAAAGTATTACAAGTACATAATTATTGTTGGAATAAATCACATGTCATTATTAATTTGCATATGACTTTGTCTTTGAATTTGATTTTAACATATTATCAAAGAAAAGATAAAAAATGTTCAGTAACCATTTGACATTAAATATTTGGGTGAGATAAGTTTCATTCTAGGAATAAAAAATATCTAAATCATATGATGAACTTTTTTTTGACATATCACATTATAGTAAAAATTTGTGAAATACATTTTGTTGATTATATGAGCCATACAACTTCTTTTAATTCAAATATGTGAAAGTGGTGTAAAAAAAGAGTTTACTAGCCTAATAAAATATGAGAAATGTGGCTAGCTTTACTTGGCCAGAAATTGTGTAAAGTACTTAAGCAGGTTATACAAGCAAATCGGATATATTTACTTGGTAAAAAATAAGTTGTGGCTTGTTTTATTAAAATAAATCCTATTGTACTTAAAAGCATTTTTGATGCAAATCAAAAAATTTAGTTCTATTCGCTGAAATGAAAAGGCAAATTATTATTTGCTAACTCTATCATAGAGGTTGAACTAATTATTTTAGGTTCAACTAATGAAAAAGTAAATTAATCAATCACTTTATTTTGAGAAATTAATTTCTCTAATTTTGAGTTATTGTGATAGCACTAAAGTTATTGATATAGCTTAAAATTGTTATTGATATACTTAGATGACTTATAATAATTAATTAGGGGTGCTATAGTAAAATTATGGTTGAAGCAGCTGAAATAGACATATAAAAAATGTTTCTTTTACTTTTTTATATTAAATATTATTAATTTCTTAATACTATTAGATTATTTATAATAATTAATTAAATTACTGATAATAATTAATTTTAAGTGATATAGTAAAATTACAATTAAAGCAATTGAAGCAGACAACACGATTCTAATCTCCTCCATTCACTCTTGTATTATAGAGTAAGTAATATGATAATTTAACAATAAAATACCAAATATAATTTTATAAGGATGTGAAAATAGTAGGATGCATGTGTATGTGCAAAACTTACTCCAATGGCGAATTTAGGATTCTTGCTAAGGGAGGGGGTCGAAAAGATAAAAAATATAGTGTTTAAGATTTCAAATTCAAACTTCAAAGTAAAGTTTGAACCGGCTAAATCACAAATCCAACATCTAGGCTTGTGTTCAATGGAGTCAAAACATATATATATATACATATACATATATATATATATATATATATATAGGGTATGTAAAGTCTCTTATCTGTACAATATGAATTTTTGCCGATAAGATTCAGGTGAACCCCACATGGCCCCCCTTATCTCTTCCTGCTTATCACTCCACCTTTAATGGATATAGAGATAATATTTTTAATAAATCGTCAGCTCAAGAGAATATACATGATATACCTAAGATTAAAAAAGGGTAGTGTTGGTCAAATCAAGTTGGAGAAGAAGGAACGAGATGGGATGAGTAAGTTATCAAAAGTACAACCAAACTTAGTAATAAGAATAGATAATCATAAAAACGAACTACTATAGAGATGAGTAATTTAACTAGACAATGCAATCTATTGAATTTTTTATATTATTTATTTGCAGTATGCCAAAGTGACAAATGTATTATAGGCTTGAAGTAAAATTAAGGGTCATTTAAATTTTCTTTTTCTAGGATTTATGTTGAAGCCTTTAGCTTGCATGATTATAACGCATTGAAATAATAGAAATTACTAAGATTCCTCACTTTCATTTTATTGTTTCTGCGTAGAACGCAAAATAGTCAAGAAATTACGAAAATCTTATTAAAACCATAAGAAATGTCTACATACATATATATATATATATACTAGTCAAGTATACGTGCTTTGCACGTGTATATCGTGTTATTTAACAATAAATGTATATAAAAAAAATATTGTGTATACGTACATTATATTATTAAGGATAAAACCTTTTACAAATAACGTAAAATTTTTAAGATAAAAAACATACTTTAAAATATCGTGGTAACCCACTATCGCATAAACAATTAAGCTAGGAGCAAAATTAAGTATAATGAACAAAATTTGTTTATTCATAGCGGAAGTCAAAATTTAAATCCTAATGATATTATGTTTGTATTCATCTTTGTCTAATTGTTTCACGTAATGTTTTTCTTTGTTGGAACCTTACTGTTTTTTTCCATTAAAAACAAACTTTTTTGGCTTACTATTCCTTTTTTGGATTAAATTGTTACCCTTGTTTTAAATGGTTACTATTCTTCTTCTAAAATATTGGACAAAAATAAGTAAATAAAAAAAATCTCATTAAACCCAACCTTTACATAAAAGTTTCTAAAAAATTGAATATTCATCTACTATCTGTATTGAGAAAAAAAAAATAGATAAAAACAAAATCGAAACTATACGATTACACCTGATCTTTAAACAATTTTTTTTTAAAAGTCTAATCGAACATTCATCTACCACTTGAATGAAGCAGAAAAATATTAGATAGCAATAGAATAGAAAGTATACAAATAAAATCCAACCTTTACACAAAAGTTCCTTAAAGACCGATCGAACATTCATCTACATCTATAAAAATGGTAGATAAAAATAAAATAAAAACTACAGTAAAATAATAAGACAATAGAGATATCAGAATAATACAATTTATTAAACATGAACTTAACACAAAAAAATCTCAAAGTCGGATGAATATTCATTTACCACCTGTATTAAGTTGAAGAAATAAAAGTTAGCAATACAACAGAAAGTGCAACATAATCAAGCTATCAGAACAATACGATTAAACCTAACTTTTATAAAAAAAAAAATCATAAAGCCCGACCGAACAATAAGAAAAATAATAGATAGTAACATAATAGAAATTATAACAAAACAATATGATAATCGAGAAATCAAAATAATAAGATTAAACTTAATTTTCATACAAAAATTTTTTAAAGCCTGACCTAGCCTAATCGAATCTTCGTTGGTTTTAAATTCTACAAAACCTAAAGCTAATTCTAAACCAAAACAAAGAGAAGAGATAATACAAATCCTAATAATTGATATAAGAACAAAGAAAAACTGAAAGAGTCCTAAACCTAATTAAAGAAAAGTCATACTACATACGTAGTAGTTTTGATTTTCTCAAAAAATAAATAAATTATGATCAGTAACTCTAGTTTATTTATTTTCATCGATTAAAAAGTGATTTAATTTTTATTAATTCAAATTATTAATATTACCTTTACCTCATTCCAATAAAAGAAGTAACTCATTGATTTCTCCTTGATTTGGATCAAGTTGACGACATATTTTTAATTAATTAGAATTGGATCATTTAATTTGCTTACGAGATGAGAGAAATTTGTGAACCGCTTTAAGAGGAATTCAACATTTAAAAGGTTTTATAATTATGCTATGTAGTTCAAATAGGGGAATAATTTATATAAGGTAAATTTTAATGGTTTTAAGTTCATAAATACTAGGATTTCCTACCTAGTCTTATAAGAAAATTTAATAATCAAAATTTTAATTGATTTCAAAATTCTAAATATTAGAAAGTAGCAAAAAAATAATTTTTTCTATGACAAAATCTTTTAATGAAGGGCAAAAAATTTAAATCACTTTTCCAAGGGTCTTCACACATTCAATATATATATGTCTTCACACATTCAATATATATATATATATATATATACAATAATCAAGGCCAACTCGAGGTACAGTCTAAATCATCAGATCATCATTTTAAGTCCTCATAATCATAGCAGGATCTAGTGCTAGCATACTTGGGTTTTCTAATCCATACATCTAATCATGAGGTAATTATGCATAATAATATAATCGTAAGATGAGAGCCAGAATCATAAATCAAATATCAATACCGGATCATTAACAAAGTTGCCACAAACTAGCCAATAACAATGATCATAACAATAATAATAACAATAGCAACGACGATGCGAGTAACCAGCTAGTCCGGATAAATAATACCTAAACGAGCCCTCACGAACCCCCACAACCCTAGGCTCAGAAGGTTCAATCAACAAACAACACACTATAAGCCATATTCATCATCCATACCTATGCAACCCCCCATAAGGCTGATAGATATAAGCGCATCCTAATGATAGGCGAGGCACATGCAATAATGAATGTCAGAATATAATTCGTAATACCATAAGTAACCCAACGTATAACCTCACAAAATCATCCTCCAAAATTGAACAGGATATATATATATATATATATATATATATATAATCGTCAATATCATCATCATCCTCTGTCCCATGCAAGAGATATGTGTACATAGATATATCATAGGTGCACGGCCTTAAGTTGTGGCTAAAAAAGTGTAAATTCGTAAATCCGTTGCCCGAGGTAAACTTTGGGACTAAATCATTATAAAATGTAGAAAGGATCAAAATATTTCACGACTGAAGTAAATAGTAGTATCAAAGTCACAGACCAAAATCTGTCTCAATTAAATCTTTAAAGCATCATTTTGAATCTCTATACTCAAAGGTTATTCATTAAAATGATGCATTTATTATTATGAAGAAATTTATTTTTAAGGCAAAAAATGGGCTTTAACCCCTATTTAGGAAAATAATAATAAAATCATAATTTAGTTAGAATCATGTTATTTACCGATACAATGATCATGAATGTACTGAATCTATGCATGTCATCACTAGTATTCAAACAATGGAACCATAAGCATCAATATTTTATAAACTGCAGCCACATCTTTTTCAAGGATAAACACTTTTCGAATGTTCAACCGATATCATAACATGGCCTTGGGCCCAATAATGTGTCTAAAATAATTAGAATATTATAATCACGGTCTTAGGCCCACATACATACATACCTGGAACCCATATCAATAATTATCTTTGTAAGCCATAGCATATCTATGAGGCATAACATATCTGCATGCCACATATCCTAATCCAATAAAAACCATCATCATCCATCAAGTTATGAAGTAATCTTCTACTAAAGGCTCACTAGTCTCAACTATGTCTAACATGCGTAAGTAAGTCCACAAGGGCTAATACAAGTCTTGTCCTATAGTGGATCGGAGGAACCCTCTTCTAATCCTCAAAATTCATAGTTGCGCAATTTATAATCCTGACTAGTCTAAGGTATCCATATAAACCTCTAGATAGAAAATAAGTGTAATACCCCGGGAATTTCCTAGCTTAAATTCGTCCCTAGAAAGTTAAGGAATAGTTTTCCAAAATAAATTCTAATTATTTGATGTGGAAATCCTTAGATTTGGACTTTCCATTGCATAGGTAATTGAATTATCTTTCCAGCGATATAAGATTCTCCTAAATCCAATAATCGGATAAGAATTTATGTCTATTTTAAGTTCCTGTTGCAAAACACCGTCATTCGGACCCTTAGCGCATCACAGAGAAGTGTGAATTTCCAATTGTCCCATTTCAGTGGCCCTCCACGATATTGGTACATCGCGGAGAGGTTCAATTTCTCGTTTGTCAATTTCCAGAGGTCCAGTGCAATAATGACGCATCACGCCAAGGTTCCAGGTCCCATCCATGGTGGCAACGCGATACCTATAACGCCTCAATTTTCTAAATCGAAATGCTACATAGTGCTTATGACCCCGAAGGACCACAAGCTAATCCATGACTGATATCTGTACCTGTAAACTGCATAATATCTCATAAAATATGCGGAAACATGAACTGTAAGGCCATAAGGTTCAATACTAATACATATTTGAAAAATATGGTATAACAATACCAAAAAGGAACATAAATACTGAAGTCTGAACATCTAATCTAACATCTTGTCTGAAAGCCTCTAACTGAACTGAATAAGAAGTTGATGGGACATGTCCCCAACTAACTCCAACTACTGAAATAAACTGAAAACTAAAATAAAAATGAAATCAACATGTCCTCGAAGGATGAGGACTCACGTCTAACTCTGACCGCTGATCCTGGAATCTACTATTGATTTGGAGATCATGCCTCTGAACGTATGGTGTAACATAAGAGAAAGCACCATAGCGCAAATGCGTCAGTACGTCTGAATGTACTGAGTATACGAGTGAGGTAGTCTCAATGCAAAGGGTTATATGCATGGACAATACTGACTGATATGAACGTGGAGTACATACATGCATACGTAACTGTAACTGAACTCGTGGAGATACGGACTACTGAGTCTGAATACTGACAACATGAGTGTACTGATAATGAGATTCTAAAAGACTGAGTTTACTGATATTGATATGTAAATCACTAATAACTGATGGATCTGATACTATATTACTGAATACTAAGAGACTGATATTGCATTACTGATAATGAATGATTGTTTCTGACAGTTTGAATTATGAAGAACTAGTCTGATTGACTGTATTTGGCAGTCCTGAAGCTGAGTACTAATAGCATGAGTTCTGATAACTGTTGCGATTGATAGAATAAGTGACTATATCTGACAGTCCATAAATCTGAAGGAAACTATCTGAGTTCCATTCTATTTCTAAGTTGACTGTCTTTGACAGCCCTGATATACTAAAATCTGAAGAGCTATCTGAGTTCTTTACTGAGACTGGGTAGCTATAGCTGACAGTCCTGAAATTTGTAACTGAAACTGTGGGAAGTAGTTATCTAATCGACATGCCCCAAATACGTATAATAGCTAAGCTGGGGTCCAATCCCTACCCCGACTAGAGGAGTGTTAATGTCGCACCACTGGTAAGGACAACTGTGAGAACCCTATACTGGCAGGTACTCAATGAGAATGGTGGAAACCCTAAACTGATGGGTTAAGCCACCTTATCAACCCTAATCTGACGGGTTAAGATGTCTCAACCTATGCTGGCTACGTAGTTTTGGAACACAAGGATAACTACTAAGAATTACACCCTGAACTGGCAGGTGAGTTCCCATCCTTGGGTTCACTCGGTGCTAACTTCTACTCCCATCTGAAGGACACTGAACTAAATAACTAAGCTGAACTGAATAACTGAACTGAACTGATTAGCTGAACTGATACTGATTAACTGGACTGATACTAGGGTATTGTTTAGCAGAGCTAAACTAAGTTTACTGGATTCCAATAACTGACGGAATGTATTGATTTTTGAGGACTGGTTGAGAGTACTGAAGTTACTGATATTGACTGTGAATACTGAGGTTGCTGAGGTTACTGAGCACTGAGATTAGTGAGATTACTGGACTACTGAGATTATTGAGATTTTTTAGTTTTCCTGATCACATGACTGACTAAATTCTATAGATCATGGCTTGACTGAGAATATCGTGAAAACATGACATGGCTCTAGGCACACAACTATATTTTTTGGGTACAAGTACCCCCAGGACTCGATGGAAGGAAACTGACACAACTTGAATTTCTTGAGTACACGACCATCAATAAAAATCCATAATACATGAGTGGGGGATTTCATGAAGTACATGGTCATCATAATATCTATCATGAATAGTAATTCTTATAATCAAGCCATAAATCTCATATTCTAATATCATGGGCATTCCGACAACATATACTATTCATAGCAATCACATGGAAACCATTCAAGCGTAAGGAAACGGCAACATGTAACATTTAGTTCATATTGTAATGATTTAGGGATATTATACTTTATGTATTTATTTAACATCTCATACATGGTAGGGAAAGCATGAATATATTTTGTGTACATAATTTATATCTCCATTATCATACGTGCTTTATACCACAACAATAACAACACATAATTTGCATGGAAATTTATATTGGAGTGTATGACTAACATGAACTTGTTATTTAGATATCATGAAATCATGTAAATATGAAGTTCTAACATACTAGGCATTTTATCGAACACCTTGCATGCATTCTTTAAGGCATAGGTGGATTTCATACTTGCATTCTATCAATCCATCTAAAAATCATATTTTTCAACTAACAACATAACTTTCATGAGATATATAGTCACGATACTATTATATAGCAAAACAAACAAGCATCAACATGGGTATGCTCATATCACCACAACCAACCAAGCTTTTGTATTTTAAAGATTGATTCTTGAACTCCACGGATGAAAAAAATCCGTGGATGAACACTACACATACCTTGGAAGGGAGGTTCTTGATGATTGATGGAGAAATTTCCTTGAAATTGGATCTTCAAGTTTAATTATGAAACCCTAGTTGTTTTTCTCTTTTAGTGCTCTTGGATGATGAGCTTTGAGATGTTAATAGGGTTGTAATGTGTTTAGAAGCTATATATTTCGTAGGGTTAAGTTTAGGGACGTGTAAGGAGTGTTAAAAGACTTAATTACCCTCAAAATAACTCAAAACGGAGTGTTTTTGGCAGTTGGAATTGACTTAGGTGGTGCCTAACCTATGGCCTAAGTTTGGTTGGGCGGTGCCTAACCAATCGCCTATCCTTACTATCTCTCACAAAAATGGGCATAACTTTTCGTTCGGGTATTGGATTAAGGCAAAATTGTTATTGTTGGAAAGCTAATTTGGTTCTCTACAATTTGGTGGGTCTAAATCAGCCAAAATACTATATTAACATTGAGTTATACTCATTCAAATATGACCCTTGAAAAATCAAACACTAAAACTTGATGGATTCAAAAACTCTTAGCCTGTATTACCTTAAGTGACTCATATGAACATGCTTAATGCATCATAAGCTATCTTATCGCTAGGATACTCATTGTAAGTCATGCACTAAAATGCTACTCACAGGATAGGAGGTTTCATACATAGGAAAAATGGTTCGTCTCCTAGCTTAGAAACATACGGGGTATTACAATACCACCGCGTCGCGCCACCATGCATATTCCTAGTTGGCAATTTCCAGTGGCTTGGCGCGATATTGGCGCGTCGCACCAAGGCTAAAATTTGAGATTTTTGGGTTGTTTTCGAGTTCTGATTTAGTGTTTAATAGGGGTATTTGGTCAATTCCCAGGGCCCTAATCCGTCCAAAACACCTCATTAGTCATATACTAAGGCACTTTATGCTTATTTCATCACTTTTTTCTCCAAAGCAAACCCTAGTTCATCAAACTTCCTCCCCAATAAATCCAAAATTTCCTCCATTAATTCTCCAAGACTCTTTAAGATTGAGAATCCCCAATTCAAGAACTCCAAGAAGTCATCTCCAATACATTAATAGAGATCCAAGATTCAAGTTCTAGCATCTAGATCATCAAATTAAGGTATGTGGGGTTTGAAAAAGGATAATTCTTTCATCCTTGTGCCCAAAACTTTATTTTAATTACAAAGTTATTGTAATTTATGAGATTTTCCATGAAATTAAAGTTAGGGTTTATACCCATTATCATTGTTTGCAAGATTATGAGATTTTCCATGATATAAAAGTTGAACTGCATGACTATATTCATATTTTTATGCAATATGCAGTAATTTCCAGATTTTATGATGAATTATAAGTGTTTACATTATCAAACATGAATTTTTAGATGTTTTAACATAACATGAATTTTTAGATGTTTTAACATGAGATTAATGCATGGGTCATTACGCCTTAATTAAGATTTGCTATTTTAAAATTATTTGTGCCATGACCACCCTCAAATAAGATTATTCTCAAATTTTGATAAGGATTTGACCTTTTGGTCCTAAGCTAAGATAAAGTATCCACTTTGTTCATATGACTTGAGATTTAAAGAAAGAAAAGCATAACTGGTTCTCTTGTAAACCCTTGTAATATTTTTGAAGTGGATTTCTTAAGATTTTGAGGATAAGAATGGGAGTAGTATTTAGCACTGAGATGGATAAGTTACTACAGTTTCATACTGCAGAACTATGTGCCAACGTAGGATTTAGATTATTCCCGCTTCTACATGGATGAATCATATTGTGATCACCTTAGATTGAAGTTCTATTCCAATGGCAAGGGTAGAACATTCCTACCTAACGAGGGCCAGACGTGGGACTCCATGGATGCTCACATGGTATATGTCAGTTAGAAGAACCTCCTAATAAGATGTCCCCTACTCTGAAAACAGTTTATTTGCTTAAAGTATTAAGATAAAAGCATATGTTTTGAAAGCTATGGTTTGAAGATTCTTTGTCTTGAGATAAGGTATTTCCCTCACAAATTGTTAAGATAATGTAGCAGCTCTTAGAAAAAACATATTTTAGAACTGAATGTTATGGCTCATAGGATTTATACTACATTCTCTATTAATTATGATTTAAGATCTTCAGATTTCAAATTACTCAAGCCTGTGTGAGTCATTTACCTTTAGCATGCATGATTTTATATACTGTGATGATATTGTTTACTTATTGCATGAACCTTCATATACTCAGTACATCTTCAAAGTACTGATCCACATATATGTCTATGTGCTACATTGTCTCATAATGTAGGTTCAGGTGCTTAATCTCAGCAGCGTGAGTGATTCCCGAGCATCTCATCTATATCCCTGCAGTCGGTGAGTCCTCATAGTTTGGGGAATTATTTATTCATACTTTCAGTTTATTAGTAGATGCTCCTTTATTCATTTAGACAATTTAAGTCAGCTGGGGGCCTGTCCCAGTAACTCTCTAGATTCAGATAGTAGAGTCTTATCAGAGTACTAGATTCAGTTTTAGTCATTTGATTCAGAATTTAGATTTTTCATTGTTGTTTTACCAAGACTTCTAGTATGTTTCAGATAAGATTTTCTGCATTATTATGATTTTATATTCATATTTCCCCTATGTTGAGATCCAGACTTAGTAGAAAGCAACTAGGGTTAGCTCAGGACTACTTGTTGTTCAAAGCACCGTGTGACATCCTGGAAACTAGATTTCAGGGCTTTACAAACTTAGTATAAGAGCCTAAGTTTCAGAGAGTCCTAAAGAGTCACACAAGCCGTGTTAAATTGAGTCTTGGTCATCGGTGTAAAGTGCACTACATCTATGAGCAAGGGACTATGGAGTATTTTATGAAATCATCTTTTCCTTCATGATCTATCATGCATTTAGTGTCTCTATCTGCTTCTAAATTGTGCTTTCATATGACAAAAAAGGCCTCCTTGTCGATCTAATTCTCGCAGTAACGATAACCAGCCACCTCAGCCCGCAGATCCTTTGAAAAAGAATGTGTCGCATGCAGAGTCCCGGGCTACCTTTGAGGCGCTATCCCAAGCTGTGATTGCTAATATTCAGGGCAACCATCAGGCTGCAGTCCCACCTCAGCAGATTGGGGACATAGCCACAACCAAAATTTAAGATTTTATGAGGATGAATCCGCTAAAATTCTTTGGGTCGAAGGCAGGTGAGGACCCACAGTTGTATCTAGATGAGGTAAAGAAGATCACTTAAATTATGCATGTTTTTAAGAAGAGAGTATGGAATTGGAATCCTATAGGCTGAAGGATGTTGCATATGATTGGGTGGTGATATGAAAAAAGAGTAGAGGGGAGAATGTAGCTTCTATGACTTGGCAGATATTTTAGGATACATTCTTAGACAAGTTCTTCCTACGTGAGATAAGGAAAGCTAAGATAAAAGAGTCTATAAACCTGAGGCAAGGCTCAATGATAGTGAAAGAGTATTACCTTAAGTTCAACCAGTTGTCTAAGCATGCCCCTGAACAGATGGCTGTCCCTAGGTCAAGCATGAGTAAGTTTGTGACCAGTGTATCTGGGTTGGTAGTTAAGAAGTGTAGGACTGCTATGTTTATTGGAGATATGGATCTTCCTAAATTTATGATGCACGCTTAGCAGATTGAGGCAGAAAAAAAAAGGAAAGAAAGAGAGAAAATAAGAGGGCTAGAACAGGGCAGTTCGATCATGGTCAGAATAGGTCTGGATGAGGAAATCATTCGCAGTTTTAGAATCGTTCATCTATGCATGTGCCTTCTTCAGCCAGTGCTATTACACCCAGAAATAGGCAAGAATAGTAGGGTAAGTCTTCTATGTCCAGATCTCAGAATAGTGTGAGTAATAGACCTAATAATCTCCCATGTGCTAAGTGTGGTAAGAATCATAGAGGTGAATGTTTGTGGGGTCAAAAAGGTTGTCATGTTTGTGGACAACCGGGTCACGAAATCAAAGAGTGCCCGCATGATATGCAAGGGAATAAAGATATTCGTCCCCAGACTTTGACAAACAGTATACCAAATCCTCTAGGTCACCTAGCTCCTTCCCAAGGTGCATCGTCTAGTACCCGTGACAGTCAACGCTAGAATCGATTTTATGCTTTACCAACCCGTCAGGAGTAAAAGGATTTACCCGATGTTGTGAATGGTATGCTTTGCGTCTTTTATTTTGATTTTTATATGTTTTTATACCCTGGGTCGAGTTTTTCTTATGTGACCCCATTAGTTGCAGTAAATTTTGAGATAAATTCTGAAAAGATCCCTGAGCCTTTCTTGGTTTCCACGCTAGTAGGAGTGTCAGTTATTGCTAAGGAAATCTACTAGAAATATTTTATCACTATTCTTCATAAATTCATATTAGCAGACCTAATAGAGTTAGACATGGTTGATTTTTATCTTATCCTTGGTATGGATTGACTCCATTCTTGTTATGCATCTATAGATTGTCGCACCCGTGTGGTAAAGTTTCAGTTCCTAGATGAGCCAGTCTTTGAGTGGTCAGGTAATTCAGTGTCTCCTAAGAGTCATTTTATATCTTACCTTAAGAATAGAAAGTTGATATCCAAAGGTTGCATTTACCACCTAGTTTGAGTCAAGGACACAAAGTCTGAGACTCCAACACCACAGTTCGTTCGAGTGGTCAACGAGTTTCTTGATGTTTTACCAGACGATCTCCCAGGCGTATCTCCCGATAGAGAGATAAAATTTAGTATTGACCATCTCCCAGTTACTCAGCCTATTTCTATCCCTCCTTATCATATAGCTCCGACAGAGCTGAAGGAGTTGAAGAAACAACTCAAAGATCTTGTAAATAAAGATTTCATAAGGCCTAGTGTTTCTCCATGGGGCGCTCCCATCCTATTTGTGTGAAAAAAAGATGGGTCTTTTCGTATGTGCATCGACTATCATCAGTTAAATAAGGTCACAGTCAAGAACAAGTATCCTCTTTCTAGAATTGATGACTTATTTGATCAACTCCAAGGTGCAAGTTATTTCTCAAAGATAGATCTTAGATCCGGCTATCGTCAGCTTAAAGTAAGGGAATGTGATATTCCAAAGACAGCTTTTAGAACCCGTTATGATCATTTTGAGTTTCTAGTCATGTCTTTCGGGTTAACCAATGCTCCAACAGCTTTAATGGACCTCATGAATCTAGTGTTCAAGAAGTATCTAGATATGTTTGTCATAGTATTCATTGATTATATCCTTGGATATTCCCGTAGTGAGGATGACCATATAGATCATCTTAGAATTGTCTTGCAAACTCTCAAAGATCATCAATTATTCGCCAAATTTAGCTAGTGTGAATTTTGGCTAAGGTCAGTAGCCTTTCTCGATTATATTATTTCTATTGATGGTATTAGAGTCGATCACCAAAAGACAAAAGTCATAAGAAATTAGCCTAGACCCATCTCACCGTCAGACATTAGGAGTTTCTTGGGTCTAGCTGGTTACAACCACCATTTTGTTGAAGGTTTCTCATCTATTACATCCCCTTTATGTATATTGACCCAAAAGAAAGTCAAGTTTCTGTGGTCAGATTCCTGTGAGAAGAGTTTTCAGAAGGTAAAGACTCCACTCACATCAGCCCCAGTCCTAGTGTTACCCGATGGTACAGACGATTTTGTGATGCCTCTAGAGTTGGTTTGGGTTATGTGTCGATGTAGAGAGGTAAGGTCATAGCCTATTCCTCTAGACAGTTGAAGCCTTATGAAAATAATTACCCAACCCATGATCATGAACTAGCTGCTGTTGTGTTTGCTTTAAAAATCTGGAGACATTATCTGTATGGTGCGCATGTTGATGTGTTCACGGACCACAAAAACTTGCAGTATGTGTTTACTCAGAGGGAGTTGAATCTCTATCAGATAAGGTGATTGGAGTTGTTGAAGGATTATGACATGAGTGTGTTGTATCATCCAGGTAAGTCCAATGTAGTGGCAGACGCCCTTAGTAGATTGTCTATGGGTAGTGTTGCTCATATCAAGAATGATAAGAAAGAGTTAGCTCAAGAAGTTCATCGTTTGGCTAGATTGGGTATTAGGTTGGTTAATTCAGCTGAAGGGAATGTTTGGGTTCAGAGTAGTTCTGAATCTTTCCTAGTCTCGGAGGTAAAGGAGATGCAAGATATGGATTCTAGTTTGGTCAAACTAAAGTAGTCTGTTAAAGACCAAAAAGTAGAGGTTTTCTCCCAAGGGGGAAATGTCATGTTAAGATACCAGAATAGATTGTGTGTACCTTATGTTGATGATTTAAGACAACGGATCATGGTGGAAGTGCATGGTGTACGTTATTCTATTCATCCAGGTGCTACCAAGATAGACTGAGACTTGCGGGAAATCTATTGGTGAAATGGTATAAAAAGAGATATAGCAGATTTCGTAGGTAAATGTCCAACTTGTCAATAGGTTAAGGTGGAGCACCAAAGACCTGGTGGTACATTGCAAGAGTTTAGTATCCCCACTTGAAAGTGGAAAGAGGTGGATATGGATTTTGTGACTGGTTTACCCCAATTGCTATGTTATCATAATTCGATTTGGGTTATTGTAGATAGATTGACTTGACTAAGTCAGCGTATTTCTTTCTAGTTCACACGTCCTATACAACTGAGGATTATACTAAGTTGTATATTCGAGAGTTAGTCATATTGCATGGGGTTCCCTTGTCTATCATCTTAGATAGGGGTACTTAGTTTACTTTCCAATTTTGGTTAGCTTTTCAGATAGGTCTTGGTACCCAAGTCCATCTTAGTTCAGCTTTCCACCCCCGAGATAGATGGTCAAGCAGAGAAAACCATCCAAACTCTAGAAGATATTTGAGGGCATGTGATCTTGATTTCAAGGGTAGTTGGGGATGAGCAATTGCCATTGATTGAGTTTGCCTATAATAACAGTTATCATTCTAGCATTCAGATAGCCTTATTTGAGGCTCTTTATGGGCAGATATGTAGATCACCCATAGGTTGGATTGAAGTGGGTGAGGCCGTTTTGCTTGGGCCTGACGCAGTGTTTGAAACTATGGAGAAAGTTAAGTTGATTAGAGAAAGATTGGAAAAAGCCCAGAGTCGCCAGAAATCCTATGAAGATGTGAGAAGAAGGGACCTCGAGTTTGAGGTTGGTGATTTAGTGTATCTAAAAATTTTACCCATGAAAGAGGTGAAGAGATTTGGCAAGAAGGGAAAGCTTAGTCCCCGGTATGTTGGCTCTTTTAGAATTCTGAGTCGTGTGGGGAGAGTAGCTTATGAGCTTGAATTGTCCATAGACTTGTCAGCCATTCATTCTGTATTCCGCGTCTCTATTCTTACAAAGAGTATCGGTGACTCTACTGTCATAGTTCCCTCAGAAATCTCAGATATTCAGAATAGTCTTTCATATGAAGAAATTCCAGTTGAGATTTTAGATCATCAAATCCGTAGACTAAGGAACAAAGAAGTTCCCTAGGTCAAAGTTCTTTGGTGGAATTAGTCTGTTGAGGGTGCCACTTGGGAAGCAGAAGCAGATATGCGAGCCAAGTACCGTTAACTTTTATCCAGAAACTCAGATGTAGCCGAAGGTAATACTCTTCCTTGATACAGTTCTTTTCTACTCATATATTCAGATATATAGTTGTTCTCATGTAAATTCATGTACTCACAGATTACTCAGAAGCTCAGAATGATTTAGCTTCAGACTCGCAGTTTATTTCAGTTCTGCATGCTATTTTATATTCTCAAATCCCTCACAAATTTCAGCTTAAATAGCCACTTCGAGGATGAATGTTCTCAAGGGGGAGATATTGTAATACCCCGTAACTTTCCTAGCTTAAATTCATCCCCATAACATTAAGGTATAGCTTCCCAAAACAAATTCTAATTATTTGGTATGTAATTCCTTAGATTTGGACTTTCCATTATGTAGGTAATTGAATTAGCTTTCCAGCGATATAAAATTCACCTAAATTCGATAACCGGATAATAATTTGTGGCTATTTTAAGTTCCTGTCGCAAAACACCATTATTCAGACCGTTGGCGCGTCGCAGAAAAGGGTAAATTTCCAATTGTCCCATTCCAGTGGCCCTCTGTAATATTGTCGCATAGCGGAGAGGGTCAATTTCCCGTATTTCAATTTCTAGAGGTCTAGCGCGATAATGGCGCGTCACGCAAAGGTTCCAGGTCCCATCCATGGTGGAAACGTGATACCACTGCATTGCGCCACCATGCATATTCCCAGTTGGCAATTTCCAATAGCTTGGAGCAATTGTGGTGCGTCGTGCCAAGGCCAAAAGTCGAGGTTTTTGGATCGTTTTCCAATTTTGATTTAGAGTTTAATAGGGGCATTTTTGTTAATTCTCAGGCCCAATCTGTCCAAAACACCTTATTAATCATATACTAAGGCACTTTATGCTTATTTTAACGCTTTTCTCTCCAAAGTAAACCCTAGTTCATCAAACTTCCTCCCCAAGAAATCTAAAATTTCCTCCATTAATTCTCCAATACTTTTCAAGATTGAGAATCCCCAATTCAAGAACTCCAAGAAGTTATCTCCAAAACATCAATAGAGATCCAAGATTCAAGTTCTAGCATCTAGATCATCAAATTAAGGTATGTGGGGTTTGAACAAGGATAATTCTTTTATCCTTTTACCCAAAACTTTATTTTAATTACAAAGTTACTGCAATTTATGAGATTCTCCATGAAATTAAAGTTTGGGTTTATACCCATTATTATTATTTGCAAGATTATGAGATTTCCCATGATTTTGAAGTTGAACTGCATGACTATATTCATATTTCTATGCATTTTGCCGTAATTTCCAGATTTTATGATGAATTAAAAGTTTTTAAATTATCAAGCATGAATTTTTAGATGTTTTAACATGAGATTAATGCATGGGTCATTACGCCCTAATTAAGATTTGCTATTTTGAGATTATTTGTGCCATGAGCACCCTCAAATAAGATTATTCTCTGATTTTGATAAGGATTTGACCTTTTGGTCCTAAACCAAGATAAAGAATCCACTTTGTTCATATGACTTGAGATTTAAAGAAATAAAAGCATAACTGGTTCTCTTGTAAACCCTTGTGCTATTTTTGAAGTAGATTTTTTAAGATTTTGAGCATAAAAATGGGAGTAGTATTTAGCACTGAAATGGGTAAGTTACTACGATTTCATACTCCAGAACTACGTGCCAACGTAGAATTCAGATTATTCCCACTTCTACGTGGATGACTCATATTGTGATCACCTTAGATAGAAGTTCTATTCCAATGACAATGGTAGAACAGTCCTACTTAATAGGGGCCAGACGTGGGACTCCATGGATGCTCACATGGTATATGTCGGTTAGAAGAACCTCCCAATAAGATGTCCCCTACTCTTAAAACAGTTTATTTGCTTAAAGTCTTCAGATAAAAGCATATGTTTTGAAAGCTATGGTTTGAAGATTCTTTAAGTCTTGAGATAAAGTATTTCCCTCACAAATTGATAAGATAATGTAGAAGCTCTCAGAAAGAACAGATTTTAGAACTGAATGTTATGGCTCACAGGATTTATACTACATGCTCTATTATTTATGATTTAAGATTTTCAGATTTCAAATTACTCAAGCCTGTGTGAGTCATTTACCTTTAGCATGCATGATTTTATAAACTGGGATGATATTGTTTACTTATTGCATGCACCCCCATATACTCAGTACATCCTCAAAGTACTGATTCACATATATGTCTATATGTAACATTGTCTCATAATGTAGGTTCAAGTGCTCAGTCTCAGCAGCGTGAGTGATTCTCGAGCATCTCATCTATATCCCTACAGTCGGTGAGTCCTCATAGTTCGGGGACTTAGTTATTCATACTTTCAGTTTATTAGTAGATGTTCCTTTATTCATTTCAGATAATTTGAGTTAGCTGAGGGCCTTTCCTAGTGACTCTCTAGATTTAGATAGTAGAGGCTTGTCGGACTACTAGATTCAGTTTTAGACATTTAATTCAAAATTCAGATTTTTCAGTGTTGTTTTACCAAGACTTCTAGTATGTTTTAGATAAGATTTTCCGCATTATTATGATTTCATATTCATATTTCCCCTATGTTAAGATCCAAACTTAGTAGAAAGCAACCAGGGTTAGATCAGGACTACTTGTAGTTTGGAGCACCGTGTGGTATCCCAGAAACTAGATTTCGGGGCGTTACAATAAGTCATAGTCAATTCTAAGATAGGAATTTCACCCAGGCCTTGAGAAATTAATCCATCTCCACCTAAATTACGACTTCAAGATCACTAAAATAGCTCAAAGAAGGTTAATCATACTAACCACTCTTTCAATACTTAAACCATATCCCAAATCTAGCATCATATCATAACCATTCTATGAATTAGCTCAGTCTATGAAGTAGGCAATATGATCCTAGAAATATAACAAGTATTTTACCTTACGGGCCAAATTACTCATCTAATCCCCAAGCTTCAATATTAGACTATGTCACGGTGTTCTATCCAAAATCAATCTTAATATTATCATTCACATTCAATATATAAAACACGTCATCTTATGAAGAAGAGTAGACAAAAGCCTACCTCGATGTTGAATCACAAATCCTTGAATCGCGTCCAAATCGTTAGTCTTCACTCCACGATCTCAAAATGTATTCACGCAATCAAAATCGTAATCTATACATCATTTGGAGTAAAAAAAAGATTCATATTGTCATATAATGAGCCAGATCAAATTTCGGGTAAAAATGGGTCGGTGAGACCGGCTAACGAAATTCAAAATTAAATCCATCACTAGGTTCCTCGACGGATAAGGAATTTGTGCTGACACTCAATTTTGTCTCTCCGTGCTTAAATCAATGCCTTCAGACTTTTTGAACGTTAAAGAGCATAAAATATAATTTTCACATATTTTTTTACAATTGTTAATAAATTTTTGATAATCATCCTTACTTTAGGATTTTATCAATTTATTGTCATATTTTTTATTTTCATAATTTATTAATAATTCTCTATATACTAGGATTTTTTATCAATTCATTATCGTTTTTAATATTTTCACAATCATTTGCACACGTACATGACATGATATCACATTTTTGTATTTTTTTCAAGTTAATTACATTTTCAATTTTCTTTATTCATAACTACATATCAATTTCAATATTTTTGCATATTATTTTAATACAGTCGCAATTTTGCACTTCGGATCAATTATTTTTACACAACATAATAGTTCGGTGTCTTGTCACATCCGACAACGACCACACAATAATGTTCTGTCACATCCGACAATGACCACACAATAATGTTTTGTCAAGCTGACAATGACCACACAATGACACTACCCTTTGGATAATAATTTTGCCTGTTGGTCAAAAGGATATAAACTTCTTTGATCAATAACTTAAGGTCCAAAGGATGTTCTATAAAAAAAAAAAAGGGACACTCTTTTATCCTTTGGATAATAAAAGGTGTCAATATTTATTATAGATAGGTGAAGGGGAAAGATAAATACACACACATTTTTTTAATAAGCACACACAAATTTTTCCTCCCTTTCCTCTCACTAAAAACACAAAAAGTATACATATACACACAAAATAAATAAGCTATTTTACTCCTCTTTCCTTTTTTTCACACAAATACAAAAAAATACACCACACACACAGAGCCACCCCTCACCCCTCACTTTTTCTCTCCCTCAATCACCCTCAAACCCCATCGACAAAATCCCATGCTGGCTGCCACCAACAAATCCGACGCCTCCTCTTTTCCCCTCTCATTGCTGCCTCACCGGAGGTGATGACCAGCTAGGCTTTTGGGTGCTTCCACTGCATTTTCACCCTTCAACCCCAGTTTTGCACTTTATTGTTTTTTATTTTTATGGATCTGGCCAATTGGCGCATTACCAGCGTTGTGGCGAAGCAACGCCACTGTTTTCCTTGATTGTCTCCAATTATACCACTAATTTGATTTATTTGTAAATTTTTTTCGGAATTATGTCTCCGGCAAAGTTATTGCTTGCTTTATGTTTTGTATAGAGATGTTATATTGGGGTTGATGTTACTTTGCCGGTGTTTGATTGATATTTAGCCGGAAAAAATATTCTCCAAAGGCTATTTGTTGCTTTGTTTCCTCTATGAAAATTTCAATTGCTTGTTTACTGCTCTTGGTCGTTTACTATTCCTTTACAAATATCTTGGACAATTTTGTCTTTCACATTCATTTATTATACTGATAACGGACATATAGTACATACATGGTCAATGACTATATCTCTCCATTGCATTTTCGAGGTCACCCCATAACAAAAGATAGATTTTATTTTCTCACTTATTTTATATCAAATATCAATACACGGCCAATGACAATATCTCTCCGTCGGATTTTTAAAGTCACCACATAATAAAAGATGGATTTTATTGCCTCAAGTTTACTTATTTAGTATCAAATATTAATACATGGCCATTAACAATATCTCTCCGTCGGATTTTTGAGGCCATCCCATAATAAAAGACGAATTTTATTTTCTCAAATTTACTTATTTTATATAAAATATCAATACATGGCCAGTGACATATCTCTCCGTCGAATTTTTGAGGCCACCCCATAATAAAGGGTAAAAATCATTTTAACCCCTCAACTTTGCTATAAAAATCAAACAACCCCCTCAATTTTGAACAATAATCATAATTTTCCCTTTATCCTATGCAATTTCCATTTTGCCCTAGTAATTTTATTCTTATATTTATGTAATACTCCTTTATAATATATATAATATATATTGATTGATCTAGATATTTATAGAATTTTATTTAAATTTATTAACATTATAAGTATAATAATACTTTTTATGAATTTGTTACAAAATTTAATATTTTTTTAAAATCGTTATTGCAATATATATGTATTAAAGCGTCGTTTGGTGTGAGGTACACAGTATAATAATTTGGGGATAAAATTCAAGATTATTTTATCCTGCGTTTAGTTAGAGGTATTGGTTAGTTTCAAAATTATTATCCCATTATATATACCAAGGTGATGAGATAAGTTATCACATATACCTGCTTGTACAACTTATTTCAGGATAACTAATTTCGAAATAACTTGTTCCCAACCAAGCAACCCCTAAGTGTGTGTATATGTATGTACATGCATGTGCATATATTTTTTGTGTTTCACCATTTTCTTACTATTTCCGTTTCATATTACTTGACTTTTGTTAACATGATACAATTCTTACAAAAATTTTATTTAGAGGTGTATTTTACTGAATTAACCTTATTAATGATGCTTTCAAACTTTAAATTTGTCTATACTACTACGTTATGTAGTTATTTAATACAATTCTCTTGATTTTAAATTTGTCTATACTACTACAATAAAACAAGTCATGTTTTGTTTAGCCTTGATAAATACAAAGCATGACAATGTGTGCTCAAAAGTTGAGCGCCAACAAAACACAAATTGGTTCTCAAATCAATCCTTAAAATTTAGGAATTCAAATCCCTAATTTCTAAGAATTTATCAAGAAATCGTAAGAATCTTACCATGAATTAAAAGAAAAATCACAGAACAACCATTAACCACGGTCCCAAATCATCGACAAGCTTAATATCAAGCTTAGCCTTTTTTAGGGTTTTAGCTCTCAATAAATGGGTGAATAATAAGAGAAATCATGTAAAAAGGATCAATTTATAACCTTAACAGGTCCGCGAGTCTCACTACCATGATCCAATTTTCGTGATTGCACCATATTGGTCCTGTCTATGTGAACCGTGATCGCGACCAAAGCCTCACGATTGGAATACCTCATAGTTGACCAGGCTTGTCGTGATCACGACATATATACTGTGATTGCGGTATCTTGGTGACTTCCAAGGTATCGCGATTAGGACGCTTGGCATCGCCATAGCCATGCACGAGATGCAGCAATAGACTTGGAAAATTTTTAAGTCTCCGATAAGCCCTTGGAATTCATCCAGAACCCCATACACGCAAATGAACTATGAAATACTACCAAACTCAACATTCCAAACTTAATGGAACCATCAAAACTTTTATCCGAGATTGTTTCCACTAAATGTGGGGCCCACACCTATAGTCCCATTTTTCATATTATCTGCCTAATAGCCCCAAACGAGTCTAAAATCCTCAGGACCTGAATCAAGGATCCCCTAGCTTAAAAACAATGTTTTGGAGCTGATGGAGCTATTAAAATTCTCATTCGAGGTCATCTACTAGAAGTTTCGGTCTAAGACCAAATCCTATACAACGAAAGTTGTAAAATAGAAAAATGAGCCTAAAATCTAAACGAACTGCCTGATCACCGAATCAACAGTTCCGTCAAGTCATAAATGACCTGTTGATGTAGTGGAAAGACTCAAAATATAAGAAATGCATTCCAATTGAGGAAATAACCTGGAGGGTCATTACAATATCACTACTAAAAAGATTTCATCCACAAAAGTCAATGGACTGAAAGATCTTAAAAGACTAAAAGGACGAGGTACTGGGCTCGCACGATCTAAGCATGAATTCTCAGATAACCTCAGTGAAGAGAAAATGCTTCAAAAGAATTTACCACAAGTATCCCTTTTTCAACTAGCACTGCCACTTTAAATCCAAACAACCAAAATTCAACCTAACCGCTAACTGGCCTGAAACTGAATCGGAAAGGCTGATGGACGCACATCTGAACCATAACACACTGAGACCATCTATATATCCACAAAAATCAACAAAGTCTTATCCAAGCCAAAACTAACCCAAGTCATGAGTCATATCACTGACTCCAAATCCAAATATACACTCCCTTTACAATTTTTCACCTGGCATCCACTACAAGCTAGGAGTAAAATTACCTGAGACACTGTCATGCCTCAAATCCTATTGGGGCGGACAGGCAGCCGTAGCCATGAAGGGATGAGAAAACCAATCCATGACCTTGTACCCATCATACATGTAATTGTAATAACCAAAGGATATATAATGCATTGATGAGAAATAAATGTCATGCCCAAATCTTTATATATATAACAAAATTAGCCATTGGGACTGTAACATCTAAAAGATAAGACACTATCATGCTTAACTATACATTAGTTTACAAAGCCTCTAAAAGATACATAGACATCTGGTTAAGGTCGGGACAAACCCCCACCTTACTCTTGACTACTATACAATACCAAACTATATAAAATAGACTCGAAAAGCTCCAAATAAATCTGGAGCTCACCAATAGCCACTGGATATCCTGGGCTCCTACTGAGAATGTGTATTTGCTAAAGCTCCTATTCCTGCAGCATGAAATACAGGTTCCCCATAAGGGGCGTGTCAGTACGAAAGTATGTACTAAATATTTAAGGCTAAAAGTAACCACACGTGACATAGGAGCTCAACAAAAATCATATATAAGTGTACAAATAGTACTATTAGACCACCTTTATATATACTTGTAGGATCAGGTACATTACATTCCTTTCTTCATTTTACCTTTCTTACTTCATAATCTTTGTAAGCCATATAATGTAAATGACTAGCTAATCAATGGTAAATAAATAAATTGGGATCAGCCCATGTTTGGCTTACTCCCCTTAGCTGCCACCCACATATAAGGTATCGGGATTGGCCCATGCTAGGCTTATGCCCTTGAGCTGCCACCCATTTAATACTGATTTGTGTTACTTAGTTTATTTAGTCTTTGAGATTGTTACTTTGGTGGTTATAACATTATGGTACCTTGAAACAATAATCTACCAATAAGAGACATGTAAATAGGCATGTAATGCAAAAACAATGAGGTAAGGAGATGTTGGCACACAAATAAAGTATTTAGGAGCTAAAATTAACACATCGGACTTATTTGAGTAAACAAAGAACTCCTGAAATTTTCTAGTGAAAATAGAAATGCAGGCTTAATAATAGGCATGTATTGAGGTGTTTTAATACGTTAGAGAGTGGGAACAATGTCATTTGCTACATGGGATATAATACATTGCTATTATGTATCACTTGTTATAGGATAATCTCGGATGCTTACTTGATGGACCAAATGTTCGATTTCATGCCAAAGAGTGCAAAATAAAGTATGCCTTACAAACCTGGTCGTATGAATCCGATACTAACCCAACTTGACTTCCCTCATTTTGGATTACTTATATAATATAAAATATATGGTAAACTGATATTAGCAACTAACCGATACAGTTAGGTTATTTAACTTTACAAAAACAGTGTTCGGGCAGTAAGCCTTTAATTTATCAATCAAGGGTATTATTTTAACACTTTTCTCCTCCAATTATATCCATATACCATATATATTCTTATAAGATCCCCCGACATAACTTTGGGTTAATTACACCCTCCAAACAATACACAAAATAGAATGGGCAGTAGACGTATACAACTATTAGTTTGGTGGTGTACCACCACACCCTTCTTCAATATTTTAATACAAACTAATTATACCATTCCCGAACATCCCCAACATATACACACAAAATATTCCATAAAACTGTCCCAAATCCCTTTTGTTTTAGCAATCAAATATTGAACTCACCATCTCTTGAGTTCTCAATAACAACACATCCATAATTCTTTCCCAAATTCATATTTAAGGAGAACAAAGTGGGGTAGTCACCTTACCTCAATTCTTCAACTTATCCTTTAAATTTGAACTTCACAAGAAGTTCAACTTTCACTTTCCTTCACATTTTAAACCAAAGAAGAAAAGGGATCTCTTAATAACAAAGAAAAAGTGAGCAAGTAGCTTGTCCTATATTTTGTCGTGAATTAGTAATTAAGTACTTATAGCATGTTTTCCTAATCTTACATGGGATAATTAAGCTAAATCATAAGTGTTTTCACTTAGCTTGATTTGCAAAGTTTGGGGTTTCTTCAAGAACCCTAGAAAGAAAAATTGGGTTGCTCCTTACTATTTTAGAGAAAGTGGAGAGAATTTGTGAAATATACTCTTTTTTTTTTACTTAGAAAAGAAGGAAAATGGCCAGAAACTTGGCCTTATAAAGGCCCTATTTTGGCCACCTCCTTAGCTGCATTTTGGAACTTAAAATTGGTGAAATTTGTCCAATTAGGTGATGCACTTACTTAAAGAGATTAAGCTGCTCAAAAGGGTCAAAGTAGGTGATGCACCTACTTGCTTAATTTCTTAGTTGGGGTCAATTATATTTGGGCCTTGGCAGATTTGTGTACTGGGTCATTTCTCCATTTTACTTCTTCTATTACTTAATTTGGGACCAAATAAGTATACTAATAAAGGTCCAAATTTGATCCATGGACTTGGTCCATTAACTTGGCTCATATAACTCAAGTAGGTAACTCACCTACTAGCTTAATTTCGTCAAGCAAGCACCTCAAAACATTACTCCATTTTCAGTTATTAATCTCTCTAATCTAACTTAAAACTTGTATACACTTGATCACTTCAAACTTTAGATTCAAATACTAGCTTACGATCCCAAGTTAAAATTCTTGTATCGACGTTAACTTGGTCGCATCACATTAAAACGTACATGCAATATCTATAATTCCATCTACACCATTAATACTCATATAACAAATCTCATCTATTACCTATACCACGAGGCTATACCAAGTTCCATATAATTAGAACAAGTAAAAGGAAAATAGGGGATGTTACATCCTTCTCCCCTTAGGAACATTCGTCCTTGAATGTTAGCATAGTTGTCCAACCAAAACAAGTTCAAGCCTAAGTTTAATACTCATGTTATCACATAGTACCTATTTATTACACTACTTGTTATTGGCCCAATTCAGCATCTTGAACTTCTCTTCGTATTTGAACAAATGGGGGTACTTGGATTTCATCGCTTCTCAACTTCCCATGTTATCTCTTCTACTTATTGGTTTCTCCAAAGCACTTTTATATAAGCTATTTCTTTATTCCTTAACTTCTTAACCTGTCGATCTAGGATAGCAACATGTATTTCTTCTTAGGTGAGATCTTTCATAACTTTCACATCTTCTGTAGAAGTAATTTGAGATGGATCTCCGATGCACTTCTGAAGCATTAAGACATGGAACACTGGATAGACTGTCTAAAGATCTTGGGGTAGTTCTAAATCCTAAGTTACTTGGCCAAACCTCGGAATCTTATAACCCCCTTATTTGGTGACACCTTCAAGAATACCCAATCATCTATAGTAAACTCTAGCCCCCTTTTTCTAACATCTGCATATGACTTGTGTTGACTTTGGGATATTTCTAGACGCTGTTGGATTACTTTAACCCTTTTCATAGCTTAGTTTACAAGATCTATCCCGAACAAGGGTCGTTTTACCCACTTCAAATGATCCAATTTGTGATCTACACTTTCTTTCATACAAAGCTTCATATGGTGCCATTTTGATGCTTGAATGATAGCTATTATTGTAGGCAAACTCGCTGAGAGGTCAATGATCATCCCAACTACCTTTAAAGTCTAATACACAAGCTCGTAGCATATTTTTAAGTGTTTGAATGGTACATTCCGCTTGTCCATATGTTTGAGGGTGGAAAGCTCTACTTAAATTACCTTGTATTCCCAAATTTCTCTGAAAATATTTCCAAAAATTTGCAGTAAATTGAGCTCCCCAATCTGATATAATAGGTATTGGCACTCCGTGTATCCAAACTATCTCTTTAATATACAATTTTCCATATTCTTCAACTGTGTAAGTGGTCTTAACCAGCAGAAAGTGAGCTGATTTGGTAAGACTATCAACTATCACCCATATGGAATCAAACTTCCGAGATGTGAGAGAAAAACCAGTGATGAAATCCATGTTGACCATGTTCTACTTCCAGATTGGAAGATCTATACATTGTATATAACCCCGGGGCTTTTGGTGCTCTACCTTAACTCTTTGACAATTTGGACATTCGACTACAAATTCTGTAATGTTCTTCTTCATGTCACCCCACCAATATATTTATTTCAAATCATGATACACTTTAGTTGATCCCAAATGGAATACCTTGAATGATGTACCTCTGTCATAATCCTCTTTCTTAGCCCATCTACATTTAGGACACATAATCTGTTTTGGCACCAAAGTACTCCCTCTTGCGTAAGCTCAAATGACTTTGTCACACCACATTGTACATTCTCCTTAAGCTGTAATAGTAAGGGACCTGCATATTTCTTCTCTTTCACTTCATCTACTAATTAAGATTTTACCGCATTATACATAATAAGCCCCTCATCTGTGGTTTCAATAAGGCGAACCCCCAAATTGGCTAGTTAGTACATATCTTTAGTCGTCCCTTGTCTTTCTATAGACGACGTCATAGCCTTATGAATTAACACATAGGATACTATATTTTCTTTCCCTGATGATATAAGATATCAACATTATAGTCTTTTAATAGTTCAAGCCACCTTCGCTGCCTCAAGTTTAGATCCTTTTGGATAAAGATATATTGTAAGCTCTTGTGGTCAGTATATATTTCAACATGAATCCCATACAGGTAGTGGCGTCATATCTTTAAGGTAAATATAACCGCTGCTAGCTCAAGGTCATGTGTTGGATAATTTTTCTTATGTGGCCGTAGTTGTCTTGAGGCATATGCTATCACTTTACCATGATGCATCAACACACATTCTAAACCAATTCTTGAAGTATCAAAGTACACTGAATACCTTTCTGTGCCTTCTGGAACTACCAATATGGATGTAGAAGTCAATTTATTCTTCAGATCTTGGAAAATCATCATTCCATTGAAATTTGGATGCTTTGTGTGTTATCTTTTTTAAAGGTGCAAAAATTGAAGAAAATCTTTCAACAAATCTCCTATAATAACCTGCCAACCCAAGGAAACTACGAATCTCTATAGGTGATGTAGGTCTTGTCCAGTTCTTCGCATCTTCTATCTTTTAAGTATCATTCTTTATTCCTTCATCAGATACAATATGGCCCGAGAATGCCATAGATTTTAACTAAAACCCACAGTTAGAAAACTTTGCATATAGCTTATGATTACGAAGTATCTGTAACACCTGTCATAAGTGACTGGTATGGTCTTCCTTTAATTTAGAATAAACCAGAATATCATCTATAAAAACTATCATGAACACATCTAAGAATGGATTGAATACTCTATTCATCAAATCCATAAAATCTGCGGGTACAATAGTTAGCCCAAAGGACGTGACTAGAAACTCATAATGACCGTACCGTATTCGAAAGGCTGTCTTGCGTATGCCATTCTCTTTGAACCTCATTTGGTGGTAACTTGACCTTAAATCAATCTTTGAAAAACACTTGGCGCCTTGAAATTCGTCAAATAGGTCATCAATTCTCGGAAGGGGATATTTGTTCTTAATACTCACCTTATTCAGTTGTCGGTAGTACACATTCTCAATGAGCCATCTTTATTATGCACAAATAACACTGGTGCGCCCCAAGGGGACATACTGGCCCTTAAGCATCCTTTTTCTAGCAAGTCTTTCAATTGCTCTTTCAACACCCATAATTCTGCCGAGGCCATTCTATACGAAAGAATTGAGATTGGTTGAGTACCTGGAATCATGTCAATACCAAATTCCACTTCTCGTTCTGGAGGCAAACCTGGAAGATCTCGAGGAAATACATCAAGATATTCATTTACCACTGGAATAGTTTGAAGAGTTGGTGGTTCCACATCTGTATCCTTCACTCTAACTAGATGGTATATGTGATCCTTGGAAATCATTTTTTTTCCTTGAAGTAAGAAATAAATTTACGTCTTGGCTTACTAATGTTACCCCTCCATTCAAGGACTGTCTGACTTGGAAAATGGAAATCCACCCTCCTAGTTTGGCAATCTACCGTGGCATAACAAGAAGCCAACCAATCCATACCTATTATGGCATCAAAATATACCATTTCTAACTCAACCAGGTCAGCCATTGTATCTGACCACAAATAGTTATTATACAATTTTGATACACTTTCCTAGCTATAATAGATTCACCAGCCGACGTAGACACTTCAAATGGCTTAACTAGCAATTCTGGTGTTCTTTTGAACTTTCCAGCAACCAATGGAGTGACATATGATAATGTAGAACCTGGATCAATTAATGCATAAACATCATGTAAAAAGATAGACAATGTACCTGTAACCACATCCAGAGAAGCCTCTAAATTTTGTCGATCCACTAAAGCATATGCATGATTTTGAACTCTACTAGAGCTAGTTGCTCCTTTAGAACCTTTACCACAACCCATAGGTTGTACACCCCTACCTAAATAAGGCACCGACGATGATGATGCAATTGATGATCCAGTAGGTCGTGCGATACCACCTACGCCCCTTTGTGGGTATTCTCTCATCATATGACCCAACGTACTACATCAAAAGAAAGCATTTGTCGTGAACCGACATGCACCTAAATAATGTTTTCCATATTGTTTACATGGCTACTGAGAAGGTCTTAATTGGCTTATACTCCTTTTCTCTTGATACATCGTTATTCGTGAACTCTGACTCTTACTTCTTTGCCCAAACTGGTTGCCTTTAGACCCTTGAAACTGTGGTAGAGCACTAGCTACAGAATAAGAAGATAGTGGCCTAGGCGGTCTATTTGAAAATTGAGGCCTAAACTCTTCTTGGGATGCCATAAACTGCCTCATAGATCTGGCCCTCTTGGAACACCCTCTTTCCTATTCTTGTGTTCTTCTTCTTTGCCTCTGATCCTTCATTTTTTATGCAAAAGCTTGTATCCTTTCCATGTCCATATCTTTCTTCAAAGCAGCAATAGTAAAATCTCTAACTAGATATGGATCCAATCTATCCACATATCGATGAACTCTATCATCCATAGTAGCTACAATATTAGGAGCATACCTAGACAAAGAGTTAAATCAGAGGTTATACTCTCTCACACTCATATTCCCTTGGCGAAGATACAGGAACTAATTCGTACGAGCCTCTCGGATCTCAAACAAAAGATAATGATCAATAAATGCCTTTCTGAACTCTTTCCAAGTAGCTGAAGGTGTATCAATTCCCCTAGATCATTTCAGTCTTCATACCAAAATATAGCCTCTCCTTCGAATCTATATGCTGCTAACTCAACTATCTCTTTACCCGATACATGCATGACATCTAGAGACCTTTGGATTTGATCAATAAAGTCCTGTGGGTCTTCATTTAGATCTGATCCGGTGATTGTGGGAGGATCCAATTTAAGAAAGTCCTGCATCCATAGGCTAGCTGCCCTATCTGCACCACTAGAACCTACGGTTGGAATAGCTTGTCCTTGAGCTTGTCCAGCAACTATATGATTCAATAATTTCACCATATTCCTTAGATCTTGGTTAGTATCATTAATATGTGGTTATGAGGATGTGGTTCTTCTCCTCCTTAGCTCTTCTGGAGATGGAGGAGTAAAAGAAGTTTGTGATACAAACTCAGCTTGAGCCTCACTTTGCTTAACTTGCCTAGGTGGTGACTTGCTAGTCCCTTCTTCGGTAGCCACATCTATTCGCTTACCTGTATTCTTACTCCTTCTTGTAACCGACATCTTTACTATAATAAGAGAGGAAAAAAATAGATTTAATGGTTAAATATGACTTCACCTACAACATGGGCTCTATTGCACGATCTAAGATATGAAGAAAAAGAGACAACCCCTAAATGTCCCATAGTCTCCTGTTTATAGATGTGGTGCACAACACACACATAAGCAAGACTCTACATATACATGGCTTTTTAGACTCCCTAGGATGACCTGCTCCTATACCAATTTTGTCATGCACCAAATCCTATTGGGGCGGACATGCGCCCATAGCCGTAAAGGCCCGAGAGAACCAATCCATGACCTTGTACCCCTCATGCATGTAACTATAATAACCAAAGGATATATAATGCATTGATGAGAAATAAATGACAGGCCCAAATCTATATATATACCAGACTTGGCTGTTGAGGCCATAAGATCTAAAAGATAAGACACTATCATGCTTAATTTTATATTAGTCTACAAATCCTCTAAAAGATACATACATATCTAGTTAAGGTCGGGACAAACCCCTACCTTACTCTTGACTATTGTGTAATAACAAAATATATAAAGCAGATTGGAAAAGCCCTGAATCAATCTGGAGCTCACCAATGCTGCTAGATATCCTGGGCTCCTACTGAGAAGGTGTATTTGCTGAAGCACCTGTGCCTACAACATGTAATACAGGTCCCCCATAAGGGGTGTTAGTACGAAAGTATGTACTGATCATGTAAGGATAAAAGTAACCACACTGATATAGGCGCTCAAAAAAATCATATATAAGTGTACAAATAGTACTAATAGACCACCTTTATATATACTTTTAGGATCAGGTACATTACATTCCTTTCTTCATTTTACCTTTCTTACTTCGTAATATTTGTAATCCATATGATGCAAATGACCAACTGATCAGTGGTAAATAGACAAATTGGGATCGGCCCAAGCTAGGCTTACGCCCCTGAGCTGCCACCCATAAATAAACATTGAATTAGCCCATGCTAGGCTTACGCCCCTGATCTTCCACCCAAATAAAAGGTATCGAGATCGACCCATGCTAGGATTATGCCCCTGAGCTACCACCTGTTTAATATAGATTTGCGTTACTTAGTTTATTTAGAATTTGAGATTGTTACTTTGGTGGTCATAACATTATGGTATCTTAAAACAATAATCTACCAATAAGAGACATGGGCACTTAATGCAACAACAAAGAGGTAGGGAGCTGTTGGCACAAAAATGAGGTATTTAGGAGCTGAAAATAACACATAGCACTTATTTGAGTAAACGAAGAACTCCTGAAATTTTCTAGTGAAAATACACGTGCAGGGTTAATAATAGGCATGTATTGAGGTGTTTTAATACGTTAGAGAGTGGGAACAAGGTCATTGGCTACATTGGATATAATACACTACTATTATGTATCACTTGTTATAGGATAACCTTGGAAGCTTACTTGATGGACCGAATGTCCGATTTCATGCCAAAGAGTGCAAAATAGAGTATGCCTTACAGACCTAGTCGTACAACTCTGATACTAACCCAACTTGACTTCCCTCCTTTTGGATTACTTATCTACAATAAAATATATGATAAACTAATATTAGCGACCAACCGACACATTTAGGATATTTAACTTCACTAAAATAGTGGTCGGGTAGTAAGCCCTTAATTTAGCAATCAAGGGTGTTATTTTAACCCTTTTCTCCTCCACTTACATCCACATAACATACATATTATTATAATATCCCCCGACACAACTTTGGGTTCATTGCACCCTCCAAATAATAAACAAAACAGAATGGTAGTAAAGGTATACAACCATTAGTTCGGTGGTGTACAACCACACCCTTCTTCTATATTTCAATACAAACTAATTATACCTTTCCCCAACATCAACCCGGCATCCCCCAACATATACACACAAAATAGTCCATAAAACAGCTCCAAATCCCTTTTGTTGTAGCAATCAAATATTGAACTCATTAATTCTTGAGTTCTCAATAACAACATATCCTTAATTCTTTCCCAAATTCATATATAAGGAGAACAAAGTGGGGCACTCACCTTACCTCAATTCTGCAACTTATCCTTTAAATTTGAACTTCACAAGAACTTCAACTTTCACTTTCCTTCACATTTTAAACCAAAGAAAAAAAGGGATCTCTTAATCACAGAGAAAAAGGGAGCAAGTAGCTTGTCCTATATTCTGCCATGAATTAGTAATTAAGTACTTATAGCATGTTTTCCTAATCTTACATGAGATAATTAAGCTAAATCATAAGTGTTTTTACTTACCTTGGCTTGCAAAGTTTGGGGTTTCTTCAAGAACCCTAGAAAGAAAAATTGGGTTGCTCCTTACTATTTTAGAGAAAGTGGAGAGAATTTGTGAAATATACTCTTTTTTTTTTACTTAGAAAAGAAGGAAAATGGCCAGAAACTTGGCCTTATAAAGGCCCTATTTTGGCACCTCCTTAGCTGCATTTTAGACCTTAAAATTGGTCAAATTGGTCCAAGTAGGTGATGCGCCTACTTAAAGAGATTAAGCTGCTCAAAAGGGTTAAAGTAGGTGATGCACCTACTTGCTTAATTTCTTAGTTGGGCTCAATTACATTTGGGCCTTGGCAGATTTGTGTGCTGGGCCATGTATCCATTTTTCCTTCTTATATTACTTAATTTGGGCCCAAATAAGTATACTAATAAAGGCCCAAATCTGATCCATGGACTTGATCCATTAACTTAGCTCATATAACTCAAATAGGTAACTCACCTACTAGCTTAATTAAGTCAAGCAAACACCTCACCAAATTACTCCATTTTCAGTTCTTAATCTCTAAAATCTAACTTAAAACTTGTATAAACTTGATCACTTCAAACTTTAGATTCAAATACTAGCTTACGATCCTAAGATTAAATAGTTGTATCGACGTTAAATTGGTCGCATTAAATTAAAATGTACGGACAGCATCTATAATTCCATCTATTCCATTAATACTAGCATAACAAATCTCATCTGTTACCTATACCACAAGGCTATACCAAGTTTCGTATAATTAGAACAAGTACAAGCAAAATACGGGATGTTACAATCGCGTCCACACAGTCTTATCATAGAGAAATCAAAGAACTAAAGTTGCTCCGCTGAAAGTCTATAGGGAAAACATGAGAATAAGCTCATAAAGCATTGCGGCACACAAACAGAGATAATCGAGGAATGAGTCCATGCCAATGCTGCGACCAGTTTGGATGAAAATCAAGCCAAAAGCCCGAAGTCCAAGGTACAACTACTTATCACTAATTATTTCGCTCCAGGATGTCCCATCAATCGAGAATAAAGGAATACTGAATCCAACTCGATTATATTACTCCCACTGAGTAAATCATCCAAAATTCCCAAAGAAAACTAAAACTTGAAGTCAAAACTGAAATAACCAATACGGGGCCCATGAGCTATCATATGAACACTTATCAACTATAATCCAACCGACGTCAAGATGACCGAATAGACAACCACGGAGTAGGCTCAATCAGCCTATAAATAAAATATGAACAAAGACAAGTCTAAAACAAAAGTTGCATGCAAGCTCTACAATACAAAGTTGAAATCTTAATACAAAGGTTGAATCGCTCGGTCTCAAATATCTAAGCAAAAATAAAAAATGGGTAGGCACTAATGCTCCAAATTTCTCATACTTCCAAATCGTCATTCCAAAGCATCAAGTCAAAACTGAACCCATAAGCCTATATCGTTACCAACCATTCAAATCAAATTTAGTATCTAAATTTAACATATCCGAGATAAATCATACCAAGCCGCAATACAAAAATCATGCAAAAGGGAAAATCACTGGCTGAAAATGCACATAACTTACTCCATATCCATTGGAGGGCATAAACTATCCAAACTTACTAAAAAACTTCCCAAGGCTAAAAACCACACCAAAAATAGCAAAAGCTCTAGCAACTCGAAAAAATGCAACTTAAGCCAGAACTAACCAATCCAATACTTTATCTAGGCAAAGAGTAGCTACATACACATATCATCGAGAAGAATCAATCTACCAAGCCTCACTAGCCTAACAAATGCTGAAATGGGGATTTCCCAAATCCACCCCATAATCACATCATCGAAGAAGAAATATACCAATATCAAAATCAAGGTCAAAGTTGAGAACACCACCAGAGAACCAACAACTCAAGCTAATGAGTTTATAATTTGCCAACTTAAGAAGCAATCACAGGAAAGGCCACCTGCCTCTAACTTTCCAACTCCGCTAGACAAAACAATATCACAACAATAAAGGAGTATTTAATCTCCATACTAAAAACAAGGCAAACCATTACTAGGGAATGAATCTAGCATACCTATGAGATAAATCCACGACATCTCAACATCAATATCAAAATCGCTATCGAATGATTAAATAGCCACAAAAGAAGAAAGAACCTCAAATTGGTAAATCTCACAAATGGGCTACATAGAAAGGTATACCCAAAACAAAAAATTTTGCAATGTAGAAGGCAAGTCTAAGGATTTCAAACTCAAAAATGGGCAACATAACTAAATTGCCGACTCAAAAACACAAAGAACCATGGAAGGTCAACTTACCTTCAATGCCATAATACATCTTTGAATCAATCTAATACAGCTAACCAAGAGGGAACATAATCAACCTCACCGCGCTAGGGGAAAGAAATCATCAAATCGAGCTATATCTACTTAAGTCACCAAATAATATCACCAGAACATGAAAGTCTAACTAGATAACACTAACCTATACAGCTACCCAGCAAAGATCAAATTCATCAAGTATCAACATCAAATAATAATATCAAGTAATATAAATAAACTCACATAGTGGTAGCAATAGCAACAACAATAACAATATCAACATACAGAATAGGCATTACCAAAATGAACATCAATATCATGTACCACTCAAGGGATACAATAAGGATAATGTGAAAAGATAAATGGGACTCAAACCTAAAAACTATACCCATATGGAAAATATCAATACATATTTACTCCATCCACTACTAAAAGAAATAAACCATAGAGTAGTAACATCATCATACATGCAATAATAAGGAACATAATGATCGATATCAATTAATTAAGGAATATAATCATCAAGGGGTATGAAACCCCAATACATATAATAAGAGATAAATGTGGGAAATAAAAGCACACCAATGGTGGTGACATCCTCAATCACATTTATGACAGGAATAGATAAATAAATTTGAACGGGTTCAACTCGGATCGACCAACTGAATCACCAACAGAGGCGCCAAGCGCACCATCTCTAACCAAAGATGTACAAATATCACGAACTGATCTAAATAAGATAAATGACTAGAAATCTCATGTCAGAGACACTCCCTAGACTAATGGTTAGTCTCTCTATAGTTGTAACAACTCCTGAAGCATCAATATGATTGGGACACAAATTGAGCTCAAATGGCTGGACAACTGATGCTGAGAAAAATCTTTAGAATTATTTCCATTCTTCCACAACCATAACCTTTCTCAAGAACTCTAGGATGATGAGGATTACATGGTAACTCTATCTAATTAACTATCTCATAGATTGAAATACTAATTACGTAAAATTGATGGGTTGCAAATAAAGCTAAAATCTACCAAAAAGATCCTCACTTTCGAATACAATACTAATAGCGCTACACTAATGACATGGACTCTTGCTGCCACTTCCATAAGCCTCAATACCTGTGCTCTCTATGGTCCTCTCACAATCGGTAACCTGAGAGAAGGAATACTCAGTTGCTATCAAGTGCTCTAATGCTAAACGGAGTGACAATATTAATACTCTAATACATCTATGCACCAATGTTTGACTCAGAAGGATATAGAATATGAATAAGTCTGGCCCATTCGAAAAATCTAATCTCATACTTAGAACTAGTAAGGAACCCTGATGAACACCAATAGACCCAACTCTGGCCTAAGAACAGATCGATGAATCGAATGTCATACATGGCTAGAAGGAATTTGCAACATGACTCAGATTCCTAATACTGAGCCTCAAAGAATGAAGTAGTCACGAGCTCAACGGGAGCCTAAATTGGCCCTAAATCCTATGGATGACGCTAAAGATCTTCAATATCTATATCCGATACCCTAGTTCGACATTGCACTAAAACTCTAGAAATACGTGTTGAAGTCTCGTCCTCATCTTTTGACTATGTCGCATCGTCCGTTTGGGATAGAATAAAGTCAAAGAATATGTTTGAGGTTCATAGAAATGTGGGCACACGATAAGGAGTCGAGAAATGAATTTCCTAAAGTGTCAATGTAGCCTTTCGAAGATAGGTTACAAATGTCTCCGTACTGATCCACAGGACTCTACTAAAAACTTTGCTCTTGTACTGATATTTCGTTGAAACCTAGGCTCTATACCAATTTTTCATGACCCAATTTCTCAAGTCATGATGGCGCCTACAATAATCCACCAGTACACAATCCAACCCATAGTCCAAAATGGCTAGTAACGGATACTCAATAGTATAAGGAAAAAATACAGAATAAATGAGATAAAAACCATTACATATGTGAATCCCCAACACCCGGTGATATCACTACAAGAGCTTTTTTATATCAAGAATACTAAGATAAAATGTCAAAGGAATTACACTGATATAACTTATCTCTGAATACAATATAGAGACTAGTCTAATACATAAGAGAGAGATAAGTAATACTCCAAATGTCAGGAGCTCACTATAAGTCTCTGAACCATGGCTGCTCTGCACAACACACACATCAACAACGATAACCTGTACTATGATCTGCAGGTTACAGAAGTGTAGTATGAGTACCAAACGAGTGGTATTTAGTAGGCAACTACCAACTAAGCTCCAAAGGTAAAGCAAATATATACAACATATAAACAGAATGGAAACTACACCCAAGAGTCCAGAAATCATATAACAAGTCAATGTGAATAATAAGGGACAACTATCTTGTTCAAGTCCAAGAGTCTAACATAATAAGACTAAGGAAGTATCAAGGGTAAACTAACCTATTCCAACTATATTTAATAGACGTCAATGCTATACCATATATCCTAGGCTAATATACGAATGAAGGGCGAAAGAAAGATTTATAGAAATATACAAAGTAAAGAAACACATATACAATAAGAACAACAAAGAAAGGGATATACAATAGTGTCATAGCTTCATATAGCTAGATTTATATATATACAAATGCATACATATATATGCATGAAGTCATCTCAAAGCGTAACCTAGATCATCATATCCTCATTTAAAGACCTCATTAACATACTATCAGGAATTAATCCTATCGGACTCAGGATTTCTAATCCACATGGACAAACATGATATAATCGTGCATAATAGTTTATTCATAAGATAGAAGAGGTTGAAGACATACCTTGAATCTCGATATCGGATCAATGACCAATCTGTCATAAGCAAGCCATAATAATGATCATAAAAATTATAATAACAACATAAATATCAGTGTGAATAAATGGCTACTCCGGACAACCAAAAACCTAATCGAGCCTATACGTATCCTCATCGCCCCAGACTCGGAAGGTTCAATCAACACACAACAACACAAGGCATATTCTTCACCCATATCTATGCAACTACCCCACACCGGTAGATAGACATAGGTTCATACTGGTAACAGGAGATGCACATGCAGAAATGGATGGAAGGTACATAATCACTATCAACAATCTGATCATAAGTTTCATCATCATCGTGATCAACCTCCGACTTTGTTGGGTATCAATATTTTATCATAGTATCCTCTGGCCTTGTCAGATATCAATATATCATCATAGTATCCTCCGGCCTTTCCAGGCATCAATATATCATTAAAGTATCCTCCGGCCTTGTCGGGCATCAATATATCATCAAAGTATCCTCTGGCCTTGCCGGGCATCAATATATTATCAAAGTATCCTCTGACCTTGTCGGGCATTAATATATCACCAATGTATCCTTCGGCCTTTCCGGACATTAATATATTATCAAAGTATCCTCCGACCTTGTCGGACATCAATATATCATCAAAGGATTCTCCGCCCTTGTCTGGCATTAATATATCATCAAAGTATTCTCTGGTCTTTTCAGACATCAATATATGATCAAAGTATCCTCTGGTCTTGCTGGTCATCAATATATCACCAAAGTATCCCCCGGCCTTGCCGACCAACAATATACCCTCAATGTATTGTCCAGCCTTGCCGAACATTAATATATCATCCTAATCATCAATGCATAAATATAGGTATATAATAGGTGCAAAGACTAAACCTAATATACTCGTAACCATAATCATAACATTGCAAAGATAACTATCTTATCATTATATTCTATTTGCTCATTATTAACTAGTCAAGACTCATTATTAAACCTCTAGTTTACTAGTCATCACATGATCTCTAGTTATCAATTTAACCTATTCTTCACATAGTCATTAATCATGGAATAGCAACTAACCATTAACCAATAACTAGCCAAACCTAACGTCTAGTCAGGTTCACCATTAAACCATACTCTTCATTTATTCACTATTTATCATTTATCAACTAAACTTTTTTTATTTACTAACACCAATCAATATCTAATAATTGTTTACCAACTAATCCTACCAGTCCTCGTTATTAGCTAGTCAACATCAGTAACTAGGCATCATTATTGACTGGGCATCATTATCACTAGCATACCTTATCACTTAGTAATGTTAACCATGTTATCCTCACTTAGCAACTAATCGGCATTATAACTTGTTATCAATATCCACATATCATTACCATCGATAAACTTATCTTTATAGCCACATATCAAGCCTAGTCGTTAGCTACAATATTACTAAGAAAGGCTCATTAACTAACATACTTAGAATAATAAGCATCAAGTACTATAGTTACCTAATAGACAACTAGTTACCACATAGCTTATACCATAATTAGGAACAATAGTCATAAGACCGCATTTTAACTAGAATCACATCAATAGCCGATATAATAATCATGAATTTATCTAATCTATGTATGCCATCACCAGTATTCAATTAGTGAAATCATAAGCGTCATACCACACCTTTCTCCGTTCCATACCGAAGAGATGTGTATACTCACACACACAGACACAAACACAGAAACACACACATATATATTTATATATACATATTCATGAACTATAACTGCATCCTCTACAAGGATAAACACTTCCTAGATGTCCTATTGAAATCATTTATCGGCCCTCGGCCCAATAATATGTCCAAAATAATTACAATATCATTATCATGACTTTCGGCCCATATGCAAATCTGTAACTCATCTCTATAATCATATTTATAAGTCACTGCATATCTCTAATTATCTCACATCTAGGAGGCATCTCACATATATGAGGTATAATATCAATATGCATATAATCATCTCCCACATAGGAGGCATAATATCAATAAGCATGACACGACTATAAAGTTATTTCATATATAAAGGTCATTCATCATGACGGTGAGGAATATCACCTCTCTAGGCCTACTATCATATCTAAAAGGAGATAGCATCTTTATAGGCCCAACATTGCATCTAAAAGAAAAATCATCTCTAAGGACCCAACGTCATGTCTAAGAGGAAAAAACATCTCTATGGGACAAATATCAAGTCTAAGAGGAAATAGCATCTCTATGGTCTAAGTATCAAGTCTTAGAGGAAATGACATCTCTATGGGCCAAGTATCAAGTCTAAGAGAAAATAGCATCTCTAGGGGCAAAGTATCAAGTCTAGGAGGAAATGACATCTCTATGGGCCCATTATTATATCATTTCTATAAGCAACAACATAGCTATAAGTCAAGTCACAATCCGAGGAACATCATTACAGTATACCAAGTCATGAAGTAAGCTTATACTAAGGTTTACTAGTCTTAACCACGTCTAACATCTGCAGCTAATTCCACAATGACTAACACAAATATAGGCCTAAGTGGGTCGGACAATCTGACTTCTAAACCTTAATTTCCTTAATTAGGTACACTAACACTAAGCCCCCAAACTAGTCTACGATATCTAGTTCAACTTCTAGATGCCAAGTAATTCATATACAAGCCTAAGATAGAAACTTCAACTAGAAATAAGGGCACTTAAGTCAATCCTGCCCAAATTATGATTCCAAGAATACCACACTAGCCTAATGTGATCAAATATACTAATCATGCTTACAACACTAACACCACATCCATAATCTATCAATGTATCAAATCCATGCTAAAATTCAATCTAACTAGGAAGAAGGCAATAAAAGTCTACAAAGTTATAAACATACTATCTTACAGATCCAAG
>NC_061115.1:204710716-204808367 GCF_002878395.1 Capsicum annuum | reverse complement strand
CAATAAAAGTCTACAAAGTTATAAACATACTATCTTACAGATCCAAGACCCTCATCTAATTTTCCAAGACATCAATAATCAAGGCTAAGATATCTTACTCATAATTAATCCCAACATTCATTTCCACACACAATACATATCATACATCATTTATGAAGAAAAGTGGACAGGGGCCTACCTCAAGGCCAAACCGCAAAATCACACTTTAAGCACCACATGCTCGTCTTCACTTCACAATTCCCAAAATGCCACCACACTATAAAAAACATAATCCATTCATTAATACAAGTCTAGCGATGCCCATATTGCACTATTGTGCTTCGGGTCCAAAAATGATACCAAAAACCCCAAGTGGATTTCACGTACGAAAATTGTATTTTTGAGGTCAACCCAATGCTCATACATCACCAAAGAATCATAACCCTCAATTAATGGGTGCAAACAAAACAAATTTCGAACTAAATTAAGCCCTGAGCTAAATTGGTATTTTGGGTCAAGAATTAAGAAATTCACCAATAAAGTGATGAAATCTTACCTTAATCCGGATAATAATCACGATAAAGATGTTTACCAAGCTCCCTAGACACCCACAAGACTCAATTTTGAATATTATACCAATTTAGGGTTTTAGGCTCTCAAAAATAAGAGAAATTTCTCAAATTCGCGGTCTTGGGGTCTATCGGCGAACAGATGCGGCATCCCCGTGACAGCAAAGTCAAAAACTTATTTTTGACCCTCAGAACTCATTCGAAACTCAAATAATATTATTCAATAGTAAAATTTGAGTGTAAACCACATTTCAAATTCATTAGAATCATCAAATCATTCATCCAAGATAGTTTCGGATTTTAAATTCACGTTAGGAACGCGATGGAGAAGTCGAATTTTAAATTCGAGGTTGTTTCGACCAAATATGGATCCCACACTCATATTTCAATTTTCAAACCTTTTTACCAATAGGTCGAAATGAGCTCGGGTGCATTGAAACCAGAACGAAAGGTCTACCTAGACTAAAATTTATATTTTTTATATGCTGGAACAATCAAAATTGGAGTACGAGATTATTTCATTGAAGTTTTTGCCCGATAACTGTTTGGAACCAACGAAGAGTTCAAAATAAGGAATTGCCTCTAAAAATCAAATGAAACTTCCTGATAACTGAACCGTCGGTCCCACCAAGTCATAAATGACTTGGAAATAATGCCAAAGATAAGCGAAAACATGAAAAATGATCGGAAGAGTCATTACAACTTCCCAGATAACCTTTACGAAGAGAGAACACTTCCAAGGAATTTTGCCACAGGTATTCCTTTTTCAACTAGCTCTCTCACTTCACTTCCAAACAGCCAAAACTCAACCTCAACCACCAACTGGGTCGTGACAGATATCGACCATGTACACCTATTCCCTTCAGACCCTACTTTTTGAGATTATACCGACTATGTTACAATAATAGTAGTTATTTTTTTGATGGGTGTTGTAAGTCAAATCTGACAAATAAAAGTAAACGAAGGAATTATAATTTGAGGGAAAAAATATTTTTATATTTATTTTATGTCTAATAACACTTGTTCAATTTGAAAAAAATCACAATAATTAATTTAATTGGGGTTTTTAATCTGTATTATTAAATATTGTTCATTCTTGAATATATTTTTCAAAATGATAAAATTAATAATATTCAAGGAGTGATACAGTAAAAATTATTTTTACTATTTATTGTTTTATATATGTATGTCAAGTTAATAGTGCACAAATATTATTGGATAAAATAAAATATTTTTTTAAAAAAAGAAAAAAATAGAAATCATAGTCGACTCGGTATAAGTATCTCGGCAAGAATGAATACTGTGCTCACTAATCACTAACAGAAAAGCATACTCTCTGATTCTCTCTAATGAATGCAGAACAACAGGTGGCGCCCGCCGCTCCAAATGCAGCTCACCCTCACACCTGCTACCACTATCGCCATCGTCCATTTGTTGCTTGTCACACCGTGTTTTGATATAGCCACTCACCGAGAAGAAACTGGGTACTGAAATTGATTCCTAATCATGACTTTATCTTCTATGTTAATCTAGGATTGGAAATCTCATCTATGTTTTCATCTAGGACAAGAAAATCCCATCTATGTTTTCATCTAGGACATGGAAATCTCATCTATGTTTTCATCCACAATAAGTAATCTTCATTATTTATGATTGTAGTATTTGAATATTCCCTCTTATTTCATTGATTTTGTATACAGCTACTGATGTTTCGTGATTGTTGATTTCTCTTACTTGAATATTCTCTCTTATTTCATAGATTTTGCATCAAGCTATTGATGTTTCATTGTTGTTGATTTTTTGTTATGCATAATACGGTTTTATTTTATTTCAATAACATTTTTACTTAGTTTAACCAGTTATTGCAATTTGGATTGGTCGGAATCGAGTTGTAAGTTCTACAAGCATTTTAATATTGAAAAGTTTTCAAGTTGCATGGCAGTACAAGAATCCGTGCAATCGTTCATAAGACAATACTAGCTATAAATAAATTATTGTACATCTCACAACATCACAAGTGTTTAGATCTTAGGTAGATTTTTATTGATGTTAGTTGAAAATTTTTAAATTGAGTCAATGTTACATAAGTTATAAAAATATCGATTAATTTGTAGAAACATTTTCAAATTGAATTAAGACTTCACTTGATTGATATGCCGACTAATTAGACTATCATTTTCCTACTTGTATAATACCTTGCATTACTTTTAACTAAAAAAAATATATCTAAATTATCAATATCATAGTAATTGTTATACTTTAGAAGACATTCAAAATTAAGATTGAGTCTTTTCAAATTTAACCATTTGATAATCTAATTAGTTTGAACTTGAAAGGTCTAAAAAGACATTTATGAGTTGAAGAAATTCTTGCAAAATCAATCCTAGGAACACGATCGGTTGGAATTGAAGTGAATCAAATTAAAAATAAGAAGTAGAAAGTAACTGCAAATTTACTTGCCTATAACTTTCAATCATAATGACATCAATAACATTTTTAATAAGTAATACTCTCATCGTTCTATTTTATGTATCACTTTTTGACAGGACACAAAATTTAAGAAATAAGTAAAGACTTTATAATGTTTAATAAATTATCTTTTTTAAAAGGGTAAAAAAAAGTAATTAATCTGTAAAATTAAATGAGATCAATAAGAGTAAAAGAGAAATTATGGCTTTAAACAGTTACTCGGTTCATTTCAAAATGGGTGACCTGTTTTGACTTTGCGTGAAGTTTAAGATTCTAAAGAAGAATTTTAAAATTTGTGGCCTAAAATTAAAGTTATGTTGAATGTACCAAAACTGCCACATGACTTCTCATTAGCTTGCCGCTTGGCTTTTTCTAGTGCTTCTACTTTTACTTTTATAAATACTAGTTTAACCGCATGTGTCTCGTACATGTAATGTTTGATTATTTAAAATTAAATATTTTTATTTATTTAATGAAGGGCAAAAGCTCCAAACTGTCGGAATTTATGTTGTTTGTCCTATATATATATATATATATATATATTATCACCAGAAGTTTCAATTGATTGAGGGATCATCATTTTTGCATTTGTCATATAATACCTCTTTTCCTTAGTGTTAGAGGCTAAGAGAGACTCATCAATTTGAACCATATTTGTGCTACTATTATTTTCCTTTTTTTATACTTAAAATTTTACCTTATTTTTAAAGTCAAATTTTTACAAAATCATTGATTACATTTTTGTTACGTACTTAAAACTTTTAAAAAATCGATATTTCTTAATTTTTTTTTATTCTAACATTTTTATATTTATTTCTAGATTTTTTAAATTTTTTTAAAACCAACTTAGTTGATTTAAAATTGTTGAAGTAATGGAAAAAATATTAGTTGTCATTAATTCTTATTGCTTCTAAAAAAGAAAGGTTTTACCATAAGTATATTTAATTGATTTTCAACTCTTAAATACAAAATATTAGGAAAATAGTGAAAAGATGATTTTTTCTAAATCAAAAACTTTTAATGAAGAAAAAAAATTCAGACAATATTTCTAAGGTCCTTCATGCTGTTAATATAGTGTGTATGTGTTTATATATATATATATATATATATATATATGTATGTATGTATTTATGTATGTATGTATATAATAAATGATTGTGTGTATGTATGTAATTGATAATGGTATTCGGACAGCTACCTTATCTACATTGTGATTGTGGGGGTGCTTATTTTAAGAAGATAGACGATATATGTTTATCCTATTTTATTTTTTTTGCATAATAAATACAATAGTCAATAAATTACGAAAGCTTTTATTATAACAACAGAGAATACACTTAGTCTGAGAGGTATCTAGGTGGAGGTCATCGGATTCACTACATTCATATTTCTCTTTCTAAATCATATATAGTAGTGTTGTATTTTTCTAAAAGAGTTAATACATAAAAATGATCCTAAACTTGACATCAAATTATAATTTTGACTTTAAACTTTGACAGTGCACAAATATAACCTTTAACTATTCAAAACTGCATAAATATGACTTCCAATCCTACGTGGTAAAATGCGTGTTCAACACGCAAAACTGGGCGCGTCCAGCTTAAAATCTAAGGGCATAATACATAAATATGACCTTAAACTTTGACAGTGCACAAATATAACCTTTAACTATTCAAAACCGCACAAATATGACCTTTAAATGACTCTTCACTATTATTTTTCATTATTTTCTGCTCAAAAATGAAAATGACATTTAATTTCTTTTGTCATTGCGGAAAAAGAGCAATATTGAAGATTTATTAATTAGGCGGGTCAGCCTCATACGAAAAAATTGAGCGGGTATGTATATATATTATAAAGCAGAGGACGAATTTAAGTTATATAATATATCTAAATATTATTTATTTAAATATTAAATTAAAGATGAAACTATACTAATAATAAAAAAAATTATAGTTTTAATAAAATGTTATTAAATTAATGTTATTAAAGATAGTAGTAGTATATTAAATTAACGTAGTCAAATTAACGTAATTAAAATGTTATTAAATTAATGTTATTAAAAAATTATTAAATTAACGAGGGACAGACCTACGTGGTTGTCATGGGGTTCACCCGTACCCCCTCAGTAAAAAAAATTACGTTGTATATATATAAGATAGAAAATGTATATTTATGTACGTATATTAATGTTGAACTACATGAAACAAGGCACTTGGATAACCCAATGGTGTTATTTGCTCTTCTTGGGCGCTTGCTTCAGCCTATTGTGCGGGTTCGATCCCTGCTAGTGGCTGTTTTTTTTTTAATTAAAAAAAAAAACTAAGTGCTGCTGCTATAGAAATAAATAAAATAATAACAATAATAATAATTTTTTTAAATTAAAAAAAAGTTAGGTGCTGCTACTATAGAAATATATAAAATAATAATAATAAAAATAACAACAACAACAACAACAACAACAACAACAATAATAATAATAATAATAATAATAAAAAAAAAAACGACGTCATTTTAACACAAAAAGTAAAACTTTGACAGTGCACAAATATGACCTTTAACTATTCAAAACTGTACAAATATGACATCTCTCCAAGTCAGCCCTTTTAATGATGTGGCACCGTGTGATTGGATTACCTTTCCACGTAGGCGTGAGTGAGACTTATGCATGGGGTTGCGAAATTGGAGGTCATATTTGTTCAGGTTTTGAATAGTTAAAGGTCCTATTTATGCACTATCAAAGTGTAAGTTAAAGTTATAATTTAGTGTCAAGTTTAGGGTTATTTTTATGTATTAACTCTTTCTAAAAATATTTAAATATATTTGTTTAAATGAATGTTCAAAACAGTGATTTGTTTCAAGTATAAGGGCGGATATAGTTTGGGAAACGCAAAATTTGATTTTTAAAATTTTTGGGTTTCATCTTTATTTTTAAGATTTATGGACGAAGGTGGGAGCGGTTTAGTGGGAGACAAAATGCGGAAAGTGAGGTGGAGATGGTTCGGACATGTGATGAGGAAGTACACCGCGGCTATGGATGGCTTCAAGCGAGGTAGAAGTAGGGAGAAGAAACTTTTGAGGGAGGTGATTAGACATGACATGGAGCAGTTATAAACTGAGGACATGACCCAACATATGGATGACACGAATTAGGGTAGAAGGTTAGTGGGTAGGAGTGTGTTCTTGCTAGTAGGAAGAAATGTGTCACGACCCAAAAATCGATAGGTCATGATGGCACTTGTCGTATTGAACCTTGACAAGTAATTAAGCCTCCCACCCAAACTGATATACATGAAAAAAAAATAGAAATGCCCCCAAGGTAAGACTTTTAGAACGAAGTCAAACTGCATATATATAATAAAAACGGAAAAAATAAAATCAGCATATGAAACCATAACTCCCAAATGCTGGTGTCAAAGGTATAAGAACTATTAATACTATCCAGGAGTCAAATACATCAGTAAAATAACCACAAAAGAATAATATATGTCTCCAAATACTAATAAATACATAACTAATACAGAAAGATAGAGGTGAACTCCGGACGTATGAATGTTTAACTGCTACCTTGAGTAATTTGAAGGCGCCCAAAATCAATCAGTCTGAGGCGCACCCAAACCCGAAGCTGCACTAAAAGGATGAAGTAAGAGTGAGTGCGGTCCACTTGTACTCGGTAGGTATCATAGGCCGACCGAGCAAAGTAGAAAATAAAGCATACAAAATACACATTAAGGGTATGTCACCTACAATAAAAAAACATCCCACAACGGTAGCCCACACCACTTGCTCTAACAATTCTAATATATCACATATATTACAACAACACGCCAGGATAGAACACACTTATATCACATATAAGTAGAACAGGGGAGAACATGTAGATGTAAGATTATCAAATACAAGTAAATGAAGGTAAGAGAAATATATAGATGACAAGTCAATATGACAATACAACACAACACAAACACAATAAAGTAAGGGCAATGTATATGATGATGATGATGCATGAGGTCGTTGCACAACCTCCTGGATCGTCGCATAATCTTCGTATACACCTACGAAGTAAAAGCTTTCCGACATAGGACACATGAGGGGTTCGTCAACCCGTATACAATCTGCATATCTCATATCTCCTTCCCGACACATCCCTCGAAAAAGGTTTTATAAGGTGTTACAATATCTCATACCCGGCACATCCCTCGAGGAGGGTTTTAAAAAGGTGTTGCCAGTGGTTATCAGATGTTGCCACGGTGGTACCAATGCTTCATGAATGAGTATGATATAAGGGTGTAATGCTCACAACCAATCACAATGAGTATTTTCACAACCAACCACATGATATATTTTCACGACTAACCACATGATATATTTTCACAACCAACTACAATGATATATTTTTACAACCATATGAACCAATATCCACTTATTATTTTAGTTTCATCCATGAATTTTCACATGTCTCATATGCCAATAAAGTATGAATATAATCACAATACACCAGTAGTATCATATTAAACATCTTAACAACACAATACAATTGTTCATATGTATTCAAGGCTATCAATATCACATAGGACTTCACATGGTCACACATATCACATAATAACTCTTTTTCGATAATTACATCACACATAGGCCCCCACACTGACACACCACATAAATAGATATTTTTCATGATTAGCTCTCACCCTTAATATTCATTTTGTACCATCATTTACTACTCAGCCCACTCTAAAAGATTTAAGTCATAATCTACCTCAAAAGCTGAAATCGGTCTGCTACATTTCGAACCCACGACCTTACTTTCCACGAATTATTCGTAACTCATCTAAAGCCATCAAATATAAAATCTACGAGTCAAAACAAAACCAATGACACCTATATTGACCACTTTTGGTTCGGGGTCAAAATGGACCCCCGAAATGAGTTTCAAACAAGAATGACAAAATTATAAATTTAATTCAAATATGTGTTTCCCATATTTTTAGGAACCTACGGCTAAAAACCTAAGTCAAATTGAGTAAAAATTAAGGTTTAAATCAAAGAAAAATTATTTTTAAGATTTACCGAGTAAAATCTTTGAAATTTGGGTTAAATCAAGAATCGGAGTTTTTTTGAAGGTTAAATTGATGAAAAACTAGTAATTATAAGATAAAAGTATTATTCATGTAAAAAGGACGGAAATTGAGGTTTAAAATCAAGCCCTAAGATTTTTGAAGTTTTGAGAAATTAATCAAGGAATTAGAGTAGAAAAAGATGAAATCTTACCTTAAATCCATAATAGAATCAAGAAATAGGTGTTAATCTACCTTCCGTAAGCTCCCACAAGTTCATTTTTAAGCTCCCAGACTATTTTAGAATTTAACTCTCAAGAATTACGATGAAAAATAAGCAAAATAGGCCAAAAGCTGCTATTTATTATTGCAGATTTTTCTGCACAGCTATTGCTAAAAAGTTGAATTTTTTAAAAGTCAATACGAACGTCGATGGGGTGTCAGGGATTCATTCGGAGTTCGATAGACGCAAATAAACTATGTAACAACACTAAATTCGATACTCCAGACTCAATGGCGATATCAGATTTTTTTAAAAAAATATTATTTCACAAAGTTGATCTCCGAAACTCGAAATCACAATTTTTCAAATCGAGGATTGAAATGATATTTAAAAGCCATAAAATTACACCAAACATGTTACCACTCTAAAATCAATATTTCAAATCTGCTGGCGAAAGATTTTCCATCCTAGGTCGTTTCGAACAAATGTGGGTCCCGCACCCATATTTTTTATTTTCTTACTTTTTGATCAATAGGTCGAAATGAGCTCGGGCGTACCGGGAACCGAACCAAAGGTCTATCTAGCCTGAAATCGATATTTCGAAGTTGCTGACACAGTCTGCTCAGTCATCCGTCGCACGGATCAAAAGATATCCACATAAGTTCAAAATAAGGCTCTCGAAGCCATCAAAAACCACAATATCGCATAAATGATATCAAAATGCATCAGGAACCATACCAATCACCCCCTACACCCCATAAATACCATAATGCAACCATAGGGAGGGATAAAACAGTCAAATCACAAATTTCATATATTTCATCAAATTTTTAGATCGTTACAAAATGCTTTGTTTGTAATTGTTCCTCCCGTCGTAGTGTTAAGCTTGTGAGTTGCAGTTTTTTATTTGTGGTATTTTAATGATATTTGTGGTTTTCAAATATATTGTATATAGTATTGCTTTGTGGGTGTCTTGTTTCTTTTATCATTTATTGATGTGTTATTCATTTTATTTGTTATTTTTATGTTTTTTATATTGTTATTTGTCTTGAGCTGGAGGTCTATCTATGAGATAGTGATATGAATTGTGTATATTTTACCTTCCGTAACTCTATTTTGTAGGAATGTAATAAATATGTTGTTGTTATGAAGTACCGATTAAATATTGAATTTATTACTTTGAATTTTTGAATATTCAAAATTCCACTAAATTCCGTATCCAACTACAACAACAACAACAACAAATTCAGTGTATTCCCACCTAGTGGGGTCTGGGGGGTAAGATGTACGCAGTCCATACCTTTACCTCTGATGAAGTAGAAAGGCTGTTTCCGCTAGACCCCCGGCTCAAGGCACGAGATACCACACAAATACATAGTAAAACACAGAAGCAGATTAAAATGTAGGAAAAGAAAGACTAAAATGTAGGAAAATTTGGTTTGATATTACAACTGATAAAAACAAGGAGCAAGACAATAGGAAAAGTTTGTTTGCGTTTAATCTGTATCCAACTAAAATCTAGGGATTATTATTTGAAAGTTGCTGTATGTGTTAATATTTAGTTTCCGTGAAATGATAACTGCTTAATAAGGCTATTGTTAATTGTGAAAACTGATTATTATTGTTAACGGCATAAATACCAAAAGATTATTATCGTTGTGCACCACGAACAAACAAGACTAGCTTGTTTTTTTACCCATTTCTTGAGGGTTATGATTTCTTGACCTCAAGACTCCCACAATAAATTCTTTCACGTGTTTTCATTGCGGAAGTTCTGTAACGTGAACGATAAATATGAACAATCACAACTCTTATGGCGTTTGCAACTTGGTATTCCGCTACACATCAGAGTATTGCACAACTTTTTATTAGAGATAATTAAACAACAGTATACATGATAAATTTGCTCTATGTTTCCACTTCAAAAAATGGATCAAATTGCAGGAATTAATTTTAAGCCAAAACCCTCGCAAATTGTGATCCCGACAGTTTTTAAAACCCCTATAATACGAATCGTCACTATCAATTTGCAACACTTTTTTTTCGATCCCCATAATTAATTTGCGAGAATTATTTTGCGACGGTCGAGACCTCCATTACTCTAAACTTAATTCTTTTTATAATCAATTTTTATTTAAAAATTGCGGCAGTTTAAAACCTCTACAATTTTATTTTTTAAAAAATTTTAGTTGGACCCATCAATTTTCAATAACAAATTATAAACTCTAATTTTAGCTCAAATTTAATTATTCCTTTAGGCATAATCCACAATCCAATATTTATTTAATTCATATATCATTGACACAACATGACTAATTAAATATTGTAATTCATAATCATCTCAAAAATACATTGAACATTAAACTTCAAAATTAAATTTTCAACATTAACATTTTCAAACTCTAAATTTTCAATATTAACTAGTATCTTCGAATTCCAAAATCAAATTTAAACACAAAACCTTCAATATTCTAAGATTCGCCCCAACCACACAATTACATCATCATAAATGAATTTTCAAGACAATTTGCAACGAAATTAATGACTGTCATTAGGATCACTATCATCACGTGGTCTTCTTGCATCCATGGACGAAATGAGTCCACTAGCCCATCACTTGGCTACATAAAATGCAAAGTATAAAAATCAATCAGATAAACTTTCAATCCTTATTATATTTATATCTATGTACAACTAAAAAACATTATGATAAATATAAATAGATCAATCACAAGTTCACATTTTCAAGTCACTACACTTAATAATTTTCAAATAACTTAATAATTTTCAAATAACTTATTCACTAACACACATTTAAAGTCACTACACTCAAACCATTTTCAAATAACTAATTGACATTTCAAGTCACTGTACTTAACCATTTTGAAGTAACTACACTTAACCATTTTCAAGTCACTAGTACACATTTCAAGTCACTACACTTAACCATTTTTAAATAACTAGTAGACATTTCAAGTCACAACACTTAACCATTTTCAAATAACTAATTCACATTGCAAGTCACTACACTTAACCATTTTCAAATAACTAATTCACTTTGCAAGTCACTACACTTAACTATTTTCAAATAATTAATTCACATTTCAAGTCACTATGCTTAACCATTTTTAAGTAACTACTTCACATTTCAAATAACTATACTTAATCATTTTCAAGTCACTACACTTAATCATTCATTTCAAGTCACTATACTTAACCACTTTCAAGTACCTAATTCACATTTAAAGTAACTACACTTAACTATTTTCAAGTCACTAGCTCACTATTTCAAGTAACTACACATAACTGTTTTCAAGTCACAAGTTTGCAATTTCAAGTAACTATACTTAATCATTTTAAAGTCTGTACACTTAATAATTTTCAAATAACTTATTCACATTTCAAGTCACTACACTCAAACCATGTTCAAATAGCTAATTAACATTTAAAGTCACTACACTCAAACCATGTTCAAATAGCTAATTAACATTTCAAATCACTATACTTAACCATTTTCAAAACACTACACTTAACCATTTTCAACTCTGTAATTCACATTTCAAGTGACTAAACCTAACCATGTTCAAGTCATGAATCCACATTTCAAGTGTCAACACCAAATCAATTTCAAGTCATGAATTCACATTTTCAAGTGATTACACTTTACTAATTTTAAAACACAAGTTCACCTTTCAAGTCGCTAATCCACTTCTCAAGTGACTACACTTGATCATTTTAAAGTCACTAGTACACATTTCAAAACACTATACTTGACCATTTTCAACTCTCTAATTCACATTTCAAGTGACTAAACTTAATCATTGTTATGGCTACTTGACCCCAGATTTAAGACTCAAAAACTGGACAAGAGCAACTCCAAGCAAAGAAGATTGAAGTTCTTTTATCTAGCATGGTATATGTCCAAAGACTGCATCTTTACAACATATACATGATAATCAGTTGAACCTTTGATTAATCAACTTCTTTTTTCTTTCTTTATTGACTGACCTCCTCCTTTCTTGCTCCATGTTACTTCCAAAGTTGTAGAAGTACTCAATTTCCTTTAATACCCTTAAATATTAAATTTTATTAACATAATTCTGCCAATATCTTTGAACCTGCAATTTTCTTAACAAAATTCTTCCGTACAAGAAACAAATCGAAAATTGCTTAGACTGTTGAACTGCACTAAAACATACACATCACCCAGGCAATTGACACATGCAATCCCATGTTTTGGAAACTGATAACCCAAGTACTATGTAAAAGGGATAATCATCATCACACGATGAAGTCCATTCAACTCTAACACACATTTGTTACAAATTTGGAAATACCTGAGTATGAGATCGTTTCAAAGTGTAAGACATACCACTAGCTTACGGCATGCTAATTCTCTATAATTGGCAATTATGATCTAAATTAACAGAAAACCTGCTCGTCCCCCTTGTTTAAGTTAGAAATTACAGAAAATTAACCAACAATTTTTCATGAAATCAAAATCCGAATCTCCCAACGGGAAAAAAGTACACAACTTTAGGAATAATCAGATCCCAAACAATCCATAGCTAAATTTTACTACCAACAAGTTTTTTGCTTACTTATAAAACAAAACAGTACCAATTAAATTTAATTAATTTAAAAAATTGCCAAACGAACTAACCAAGGTGAAATTGATATCCACATTGAAGCTTAGCCCAGGATCAATCCCCATTATTGGTTACATCTTTAAGACAAATCGAACACGAAACCACCGATGCCTTATCTTCTCCACCAACACCATCTCCTTCTCCATCGCCATCATCCGTAAGATACACATCGCGGTGGTAGTTGAACAGCTGTTCACGATGGTGGTCCCGTCGGTGACAAACGGCAGCGATATTTGATTGTCCGCTATCGGCGGTCAGTTTATGTGTGTGTGGGGGGGGGGGGGGGGGGTGGGGGAAGGGTCGAAAAAGGGGGGGGTGTAGAGAGAGTGTAGTGAAGGATCGACCGATTCTTTTGCCAAAAGTAAGGGATTAGGATTTTCTTCTTGGTTTAAAAGGAAAGAGGGATAGAGTTTCATCCAGCCGTTAGATTAATTGATCAATGATTGAGATCTAAAGATTAAAAATTTGGTCTAAATTTGAATGAAAATTGAAATTGAGTCCAATTAAATATAGTTTGACCTAGAATTATAATAAATTGGATTAAAATAGGCTAAAATTATTATAAATTGACAAAATCAGGTTAGGAAATAAATAGATTAAAAAAATTAACTATACTTGATATCAAAATAATACGTAAAAAATATTAATGTTAAAAATTATTAAATTTTAATAAAATAGCAGTCTTAAAAGAGTATCGAGAGGTCAAAATTGGATATCAATGATCAAAATGAGCACACACTGTACAATTATTGTTGTCCAGTGTTAAGAGTTCACTTAAGAGCTTTATACGTATAAACTGCTACTTCATGAACTTAATACCAAGGGTAGTATGAGAAAATATAAAAAATACCTTACAAATATATCAAGGCTACTATTTAAATATAATAATAAATTCCTAGTAATGATAAATTAAAAAATATTATAAAATTATTATTCTTGCTAATAAATTACGTATGTCACATAGAAAATATTATATAAAAATTATAAATAAATTGAGCATAATAATAATAATCAATCAATCAATCAAGGTGACATCTTTTGATTGTTTTCTCTATGAGATTTCGAGAAAATAAATACAAACAACTAATCTGATTTAGTCTCACAAATTGGGATCTGTAGAGGGTACAGTGTACGCATACCTTACTGTTAAGGTAATAGGTTGTTTTCAATAGACCCACGGTTAAAAAAAAATAGTCTGGACCTGTCCAATTTCAAGAAAAAAAATAGTGAAAATTGATTTAATATTGATCGTTGATCAAATATGATGAACGGTTGAGACTAGAACTGAGGAGATGAGTTAAATTGAAATTAGAAATTGGGTTTATAAAGATTGAAATGGGATTTTGATTGAGTCAAATTAAACTCAATTGACACAAATTGAGTATAAAATGGCTAGAGTTTAAATAAATTAGAAAAATTGAATTGAATTAGGTTGATATTTAATAAATATAGTAACTATATAAAATAATATTAAAAATAAATAAAATTATTATTTTTAAATTAATTATAAATAAATTATGTAAATAAAATTAATGATGTCAATCACATAATAATGTCTATGCATTTCGTATACTACAAACAATTTTTGATTAATTAATTTTTGAACACGATATTATATATATAGTAATACAACGTATTAATCTGATGAATTATTGGTTAATTAGCTTCATTATTATAACTTCAATAGTGTATTAATACCTCGATCATACGATATGTTAACGTATTATTCAAAATATTTGGATATATAGATTCACTACATGAGAGATACGTATATATACATACAATCATACACACACACATATATATATTTGATTGACCAATGTATTCAATATATAATTGAATACATTTAATTTTTTTAAATATAAAAATTATTTATCTAATAGTAAATTGAAAATATCAAATATCGACGAACAACGTCATATTTATAACGTTAATTTTTATTTATTTTTAACAAAAGCGACACTGTCCGTCACTTTTTATAAAAATACATAAAAATAAAAATAATTAAAAATTACAACGGATAGCGTCGCTTTTCTAAATTAATATTTTAAAAATTAAAAATTATAGGGATGTTGTCCGTCGATTTTAATAAAAATAAAAATTAAATTTAAAATAGACGGACAACGTCACTTTTTAAAAAATTATTAGTATTATTTTTAAATAAATAACGACGCTATCCGTCGCATTTATTAAAAAAATATAAATTATTTGTCAATTAGTTGGCACAATAATCCGCAAAAAAGCAACGAATATTAAGACGTTGGCCGTCGATTTAAATAAAAAATAAATAAAAATTAAAATTAAACTAAAAAAAGCATCAGACAGCGTCGCTTTTGTCGTTGCTTTTTAAAAGCGACACAATTCGTCGCATTTTTATGCGTCGATTTTTGGCTTTTTTTTAGTAGTGGTTCTGGGGAAAAATAGCGAGGCATATTTTGGGGGCAAAAAATATTAAATATTTTTTTAAGTAAAAAGGAGCCAAGTTTAGGTGCTTTTTTTTTCAAAGGATAGAAGGGGTTTATAATCCCGCAAATATATTCGATGATTATCAGGGTTAAAAACCCTCGCAAATTTATAAATTTTAGCTGCTAAATTTTTAACCTTTGCAATTTATATAATTTTACGGGGGTTAAAATAACCTCGCAAAAAATATCCGCAATTAAACACGTTTTTTATAGTGTTAATGATTGTAATAGAATAGGTGGTCCAAGGTCAAAATTTTAAAAATGCTGGTGTTAAGTTTATTTAATAAATTCTTATTATATTTTATTTGATATGTATTTTCATGGTCTATTCCAATATAAGGTCGTCAATTATATTTTGATAATTATTTTTCCCCCTTTTTCCAATCGAAATTTTAAAGTATGAATCGGTATATATAAATTATTGTAGGTCACACACCTTCACAAATGTGTAGATTTTAGTAAGTTTTTATTGATATTAATTTTTGAAAACTTTTTTCAATTTAGCCAATTGTTACATAAGCTATTAAATTGTAAAAGTAGTAAATATTTTAAAATTCAATCAAGACCCCACTTAATTAAATGTAAACGCCTAATTTCTTTTGATCAAACAAAGATTTTGCGCCGTTTAGGTGTTTATATATTTCTTTCAAATCTAAATTAAATATTTTGATTTTATCCTATTTTTAATAAATTTATTATAAAAGATTTGGAAACTATAATAACTGATTTTGTGTGATCGCATCGTTATTTTTTTTTTTTGCTTATTATTTAATAATCATATTCTTATCCTTTATCATTTTTTTTAGTAAGTTTTCTGCTCCATATTATACTCTTTTTTTTATAGGTTTATCATTCAAATTGTTGATTTGTGACATTATATAACAATGAAAACGATAGAGTATTACACTATATAACACAATATGATACATTATGAAATAATATGTAAGAATTTCTAAGGATAAAAAAGCTTTGTGAATAAAAGTTCATTCCAAGTATCTTGAAGGCCAGGCAAACACCAATGAACACAATCAGCATAGCTAAATGGATTTGCTAGTTGCTCTTGTGTTAATTTAGTCCATTGCTTCTTGTAAATTGTTGTATGTGCATCTTTTCTATAACTTGATAGTTGTGTAATGTTGAGAAATGTAATTGGCTCTTTTGATTTTCCAAATTCTTTTGCAATAACTTGCATTATACTTTTTTGACTATCTGATCCCCAGTAATTTGGATCCTCTATCATTTTTGTTTCATTGTAACAATTCTTGTTTGATTCACCTCCCCATTCTATGCTCCTGAAAAAAAAAAAAGAAGAAATTGAATCTCCTATTTTATTTTCCAATGGAAAATGCAATGGCTACAACAACAACAAACCCAGTGTATTCCCACTTAGTGGGGTTTGGGGGGGTAAGATGTACGCAGTCCATACCTCTACCTCTGATGAAGTAGAAAGGCTGTTTCCGAAAGACCCCCGGCTCAAGGCACAAGATATCACACAAACACATAGTACAGCACAGAAGCAGATGACATAACATAAATACGGCACCCATAAAGAATATAAAACAGCGGATAGCAGAGGAAAGCACACAGATTCGTAATAAGCATGGAACACTGAATACGGAATCATAACGGGAATAAAAATAAAAAAAATAAAAAAAACCCCACCAAGTAATTCCCTACACTAGCGACCCAATCTGGCCCTACTCTTCTGCCGTAATTCGCGTCTTCCAGACCTTCCTATCTAGGGTCATGTCCTCGGTGAGCTGTAACTGTTCCATGTCCCGCCTAATCACCTCACCCCAGTACTTCTTCGGCCTACCCCTACCCCGCCTAAAACCATCCAACGCTAGCCTCTCACACCTACGGACCGGGGCATCCATGCCCCTCCTCTTCACGTGTCCGAACCATCTCAATCGTGCTTCCCGCATATATGTGTATATATCATTTTCGATGTGTTCTTATAGGGAGGGGAAACAGAAAAGGTATGCCTTTTAATTTGTTGTAATTTGTTTGTCTTAGTTTGAATCAATACTAAACATAAGAAAATGAAGAAATTTTTTGAACTATGTGATTTTAAATATAATCCAATGATTGTTTTTTTTTCTTTATATTATGCAAAACAGACAAAACAGGATTGGATTTCCCTTCATAAGTACGGAGGGTTATAAAAATATATCTTTTGTTAAAAAAAGGCTAAAAAAAAAGGAAAGATGGATAAATTGAAACGGTGGGAGTAATTATTTTACTCACTTTTGATGCGTAGGTGACATGCTAGTGAAGAAAACTCTGGTTTTCTTTGGATCCATATTCCTTTTAATCCATCTCAACATACTCTTCATTGCCATGCCATATGCCTCCTCTGTGGATACCTCCACTATATCTTTCTCTTCATCATCAAAAGACCCTTGCCTGCATAAAATTTCATTTTATATACTTTCCAAACAAGTAAAAAAATAGCGCTAAATTCAGAATTCAAATATTGTAAATTCTACATTAAAAGAGTGTGTCTTGAGATTACATTCGACTCTAAGGAGGTTCACCCAAACTCCTTTTGTCAGATCATTACAATGCATATAAGGTCAAACTTATTTTTGATGTATATATCCAATCATAACCTCCCTATAACCACCTCTCTAGACCTATTATTGATAACCTTAGAGATCCCTTTTCTGTAAAGATTGTTATTATTATAAAAAAAGAAGATAGTTGTTATAGAGGAGTAATTTTACAAAAAAAAAAACAAAACAAAAAATACTATTATAAATGTGGTTGTTGTTATAGGTACAAAACTGTTATAGAGAAATCTAAACGTGTATATTTGATGTTAAATCCCCTCAACTTCTTTAATTGTTTATTTATTTATATTTTTATGATTTATAGGGAAAATTCTGACTCAACCATTCATCGTTATAATAACTACTATAATAAGTAGCAAAGAGGCAAGGAAATTACAAAATATGAAAACGGGGTCCCCTCATCCACCAAAGGTAAGTGTTGAACACAATTATATCAGCCCCTTTCCAATAATTCCCATGTATGTTTATTGAACCTTTTCGAACAACTCTTTCTTCAATCCTATGTTTTACTGCATCATCAGAATTTGATTCCAGCAGAAATGGTGCCCAATAAAACTCAATTGTTGCATTATAATCCTGGAAAAAACAAACAGGTAAACAACATAAATTTCATTATAAGAGCTAATTACTACGTACTTCTCCCATATATTTCAATATTACATAATATTCCATTAAAACTTGAGGCTAAAACATTGTGTAGTCGCGATACATGGTTAGTCGCGGATACATTGTAGACAAATAACCCTCCAAATACATGTTAAGGTGTCCAGATATATGTTTAAGGTGTCCGAATACATGGTTTGGTTTCAAACACATGCATGTATCCTCATGTATCTGAGGAGTTACTACGTATATCAGCATGTATCTAAGGGTTACAACATGTATCCGCATATTTAGGGTTATCGTGGGATATTATGTAATTAATTTAAAGCAGTGAGAGAACAGGTAAATATGATAAGAATGTTTTGGAATTTATGTAATTTATCCTATTAATCTAAAGATAAACCAAGTTATCTTTGTAAACATAAAATCAATGTACTAATTAAAAAAAAGGCTAGAAATGATCACCTTAATCGTGAAAATGTCGAAATTACCATCAGTTTTCATGAATTTAGCATTCTCAGGAATGAGTCTATGGACAAGACAAACCATAGAAACATATTGTCCTCTGTTTAAGGAATCGCCCACGAATAACATCTTTTTCCCTCGAAGCGTTTCCAGCATTAGTGTTGCATTGAAACTGCAATGTTACGTTAGCACAGGCGTTACGATAATATTTAACCTCAAAAGCTAGTTCATACGTTCAATATTTTAGTTGTTGTTATTACATGGGGTGATTGAAGCTTTCTTATGACAGAAAAATACACACTAATTTACTCCTTATTCTAAGTTTAAAAATTTCATTTTTTGAGAATGTATTAGTGGAATGAAACATTGGGGTATAAAATCTACTAATCAAAAGATTAAATATGTTAGTCGAATATCACAAGTAATAAAATTGATCATAGAACTCAAATTAGCTTCAAAATTATGCGCTCAGAATCTAATATACCTGTTCAAATTTTGTACGTTTTCTCATAGTTCTGTTAAACATGCATGCAGTTCAAAGTTACATTGATCGTTGGACTAATGGATTTATAATATAATTCGCTATTTAGAGTTCGTTTGGCTTATTTTCACTGACAATATAAAATAATTTTACCTCGGAAGAGAGCAACCATGAGGTTGCCATCTCCAATGTTGATAGTCTTTGTCTGGCCTGCCATGTTCTTGACAAGTCAATTGTGGTTGTATGTAAGGACATTCTGATTCTTCATATAAAGGCCTTTGCTCATCCCAAACCCATCTCCCATTGAATACATCACATCCTTCCTTTCTCTCTCCTATGGCAAATGGTAACTTCTTGTTCTTTTCTACCAATATGAATTCAAAAAAAAATATCGTTAATCAGTGGTGAAATCGTGAATATCGTGTAAGGTGTTCAAGATTTAATGTAATATTAGTATCTACAAGAAGGAAAAGCTTTAACTTATATAAGCAATATTATTTTCTATAATACACAATAATTTGGCCGGCCCCATGACTTTGGTCACACTTCACGAGTTCGAACTTTTCTACATACAAAAGTGGGTGATTTACAAGAATAGCCGTGGAGTGGATGGCCTAGAACTTTTATCCTCGCTTGCTTTATGAGCAAAATTTCAAGTTTAACAAGTTTTGACTTTTGATCATGAATGTTCGCCGTAAGCGGGGAACCAAAAGTACGGCAACCACTTCCAAGGTCATTGGGTATAATTTCCTGTACAAAAAGTCTGGTATTTAACTAGATAAATGTAGAGGGGTAGGGAGCCTATTATCCAAAAGAAAAAACATTCTCAATCCAAAAAAAAAAATCATCCTCAAATTAAACATATCATAATTTTTTGACGAAGAGTGTTCAACTGACTAGCCTTCAATCTGCATAGCTACGTCATTGCAGTCATACTCATGATATTGATCCCACTGACTCTAGATTCTAGATCCGACTCTGCCGCAATAAAGGATAATAATTTTGAAGTTTGGTGTGAGAGAATTTTATTTTTCGTTTTGATTGAGTTGTTATTTTCTCATGTTTGCAGCAAACAAACCACAATGTACAATAATCAAATTAAAAAAAAAGTAGTTTGTCTGGACAATCACAAATGACAAAATCTTCCACAGAAAAATGCAAATTCATGAGAAGTACTCACTGATATTTCTTGAGATAGAATTTTGTTGTTGGCTGGAAATTCTGGGATCAAGCTGACCAAAAATGCAATTGAATTCTTCACTATACAGAATAATGACAAGAATAATGAAAGGTAATAATATTAAGAGAAAATAAGAAAGATGATTGTTTCTGAGAAGTGAAGAGAAAAAATGAGAAGAAGATGAAGGTGGTTTCATTTTTTTAGTTGTGTTATTTTCTTGGTTAGGTAGGGAAAGCCATCTTCTCAAAGTTTATGTTGGCTTGAATATAAATACAGGTATTTATGATTTTTTCTTTGTAATCCCCTCTCTAATTTCCTCTATCCCTATTTTCTTTTTTAAAATAAGTTGTTACTTGTCTTATTGTTGTTGTTACATTAGGTTTGAATAATTAGGAGTAATATATAAACTTGTCATTGCCCCAAAAGAGTCGTTATATTTGTATGCAAGAAACCTAGTGGTTGTGGTTAAACCAAATTGGTAGATGCAATTTAACGCTTTGACTATATGTATGTGTTTCTTCTAAACAAAGCAACAACAATAGCTTTCCTGATTTTGATTATGGCTTAATAGATGATTGTCAAAAGGCAATGATCGATCAACTTAGCTTCATAACGAAATAGGGGTGGACATTTCAGTAAGTGGCCAATTAAAAGTTCAAAGAGAATCAATTTCTAAGGTCATTGGGTGTAATTTCCTATTAAAAAATGTCTGATATTTAACTAGAGAAGAGTAAAGGATGAGGGGGCTATTCTCGAAAAGAAAAAACATTCTCACACACACACAAAATCATTCTCAAAATAACACATATATATAGTAGGAGTACAATTTTCTGGTAAAGAGTGTTTAACTCATGATCACCCTTCATTCTACATGAGTCCGGAGCTAAAAGAGATAGTTTTTTAAGCTTAGGAGTTAAAATAAACCGTCTTTTTTTAATACAAAAAAAATGAACTGTTTGTTCAAAATGAGTAAACTGCCACTAACACCGTTGGCAAACATTTGTTGGGGGAAAAATATTAATTGGGTTTACCCAAAAATAAACAAACCACATTTTCATATCTCTTTTTAATAATTTGCTCATTTGTGAGGAAACTAGTTTTATTTGTGCAAAATATGATTCTTTCACTGAGAGATTCGATTGCTAATTGATTAAGCATCACACTGTTAATATTCCTGAAAAGATTCTTATTTATGTGAATGTTTTGTCACTTCAATTTTTTTTAGAAATGATACGATTTTTTCACTAATATGTATTATTATTCATCCTATTTTTTAGAAATTTAATATCCTTTTAGGCTAGAACAAATATGCATGTTGTTGGAGTACGTAGATGTATCTCAAATTGCAACAAAATTACATATTTGAAAATATGTTGTGATTATTCAAAAATGGTGTATGTTAAAAAAAGTATATATCTGTACAGAAGTTATCAATCAATTAGACCAATAATTCAATCCCAAGCTAAAATGAATATAATCAATTAGACCAAAAAATGAGAAGGATAGTAGAAATTCTTTTTACTATTGCATTGATATTGTTTGTCAAAAGGAGTTCTTTCACAGAATTTTGGTGTAGATCTTTTCCTTTCCCAATCAATAGAAAATTGGGAAAGGGTCAAATTTGTCCCTCTTTTGAAAAATTAACTAAATATTATTAGTCATATTTTGAAATTAAATTTACATTTATTGTCATACTTTGTGGTTAAATTTATAACACGTATTTATTAATGAAAAGATTGTACCATTTCTAAAAAATTAAAGTGACAAAACGTTCACAATAAAAGTAGTTTGCTCACAATTGAACAAATCATTACAGAAAGATTTATGAAAATATGGTTTGTCCATATTTGGGCAAACTTAATATTTTCTTTTCCTCAACAAACGTTTGTAGATGGTGTTAGTTATAGTTTGTCCATTTTTGGACAACTGTCCGTGTATTACATAAAGAAAAGATATCATTTGTTTTGATTCCTAGACCTAAAAAATTATCCCTTTTAGCTCCGGACACCAATCTACATAGCTATGTCATTATAGTCATACTCGTATTGAACCCACTGAACTCTTGATCATAGATCCATTTGTACCTTAATAAGCGAAATAATTTGAACTGAAGTTTAGCATGAGAGGTTTTTATTTTTTGTTTTGATTGTGTTGATGCTTCCAATAGCATAGGAGATTGGAGTACCACAGACAAGCATAACATCATTTGAACATAAAGTCTCAGGGTTTCTTTGATCCTACTCGGTCCTCTTTTCTATTTTCTTCCTTACAGTTTGTTATGTTCTCGTGTTTGGAGCAAACAAACAAAAGAAAATAAATAAACCCCACTCCACCCCCAAAAAAGAGTGCAATTTAATTAGAATTACTCACTAATATTTCTTCAGATGGAATTTTGTTGTTGGCTGGAAACTCTGGGATCAAGCCGGCTAAAAATATAATTGAATTTTTCAAATAATAATAATAATAATAAAAATTGAACTTTGTTATTTTTCCTTTTGTTTGGTAGTGAAAGTCATCTACTTAGTATTCATGTGGGCTATAATATAAATACAAGTAAATTATAAGTCAGGTATAGAAAGAGTTGAAGTAGATTAATTAATTCTATTTCCAGATAATTGAATAATTAGTTGTTTTGAAATTATTTGTTTGTAATCTAGTTATCATTGTTTCTTTTCGGCATGGGTTTCTCCACTATTGTATTTGTTTTATATACTTGCTTTTTGTTATGCTTTATTTGAGCCAATGATTTATACGAAGGTATGAATAAGATTGCGTGCATACCCTTCCCTAGACCTGCTTATGAGATTTCACCGAATATACTTACCATTTTGTAATCTAAATCCTTTAACCCAGTAAAAATGAATTTTTAAAACCCTTTTTTGACATGACATCCTATCACGACCTGAACGAGGGTTTGGCCGTGACTGGTATCTCAAGTCCACTATCGACCGGAGACCACCCCCATCGCCTAACCCGATGAGTGCAAAAATGTAACGCCCTGAGAGTAAATCCTGGGCGTCAACGGAGCTTACGATCCCGTGGGATCATAAGTTAACCCATGAGCTGGTACCTGCTATGAGCACTGAGTAAAACTGATAAACAACATATGCGATAATTATCTAAAAATGCCATAATGTTTTAGTATTTGAAAACAATACTAAATCATAGTTGTAAACGTCTGAAAATGTACTGGTAATATTGATAAAACAACTGATAATAACAACATAAAACTGACCAACTGTTTGTACTAGTCTGAAAGCCTCTAAACTAACTTACTGTGGAGTTGATGGGACAAGCCCCTAACTAACTCCAACTGACTAAATAATTGAACTACTGACATAACTGAATATAAGATAACTCGTCCTCGAAGGATGAGGACTCACCCTTGCTACTGCTGCTGCTGATGCACTGAAATGTCCAAGTACGGTCGGAAATTCGAGCGTCTGGACCTATGATGTAAGACATCATAGCATAAGAAATGGGTATGTGATCAGTACTTTGAATGTACTGGTATGATAAATGAGGCCAGACTAATATGCATGGGTTCATGTGCATATAATGGTAACTAGCTGAATAACATAACGTAATTGTATAAGAGTGTATACAAAACTAAAAATACTGAACATGCAAGACCAAGCGTATATCTGTAATACCCCACGACTTTCCTAGTTTAAATTCGTCCCTAGAACGTTAAGGGATAGCTTCCCAAAATGAATTCTAATTATTTGGTGTGGAATTCCTTAGATTTGGACTTTCCATTGTGTAGGTAATTGAATTAGCTTTCCAGGATATAAGATTTGCCTAAATCCAATAACTGGGTAAGAAGTTATGATTATTTTAAGTTCCTGTCTCAAAACACTATCATTCGGACCCTAAGTGCGTCACGGAGAAGTGTAAATTTCCAATTGTCCCATTCCAGTGGCCCTCCACGATATTGGCGCGATGCGGAGAGGGTGAATTTCCCGTTTGTCAATTTCTAGAGGTCCAGCGCGATAATGGCGTGTCGCACTAAGGTTCCAGGTTCCATCCATGGTGGCAACGCGATACCACCGCATCGCGCCACCATGCATATTCCTAGTTGGCAATTTTCAGTGGCTTGGCGCAATAGTGGCGCGTCGCGCCAAGGCCAAAAGTCGAGATTTTTGGGTCATTTTCCAGTTCTGATTTAGAGTTTAATAGGGGCATTTTGGTCAATTTTCAGGGCCCCAATCCGTCCAAAACACCTCATTAATCTTATACTAAGGCACTTTATGCTTATTTCACCACTTTTCTCTCCAAAGCAAATCCTATTTCATCAAACTTCCTCCCTAAGAAATTCCAAATTTCCTCCATTAATTCTCCAAGAATTTTCAAAATTGAGAATCCCCAATTCAAGAACTCCAAGAAGTCATCTCCAAAACATCAATAGAGATCCAAGATTCAAGTTCTAGAATCTAGATCATCAAATTAAGGTATGTGGGGTTTGAACAAGGATAATTCTTTTATCTTTGTGCCCAAAACTTTATTTTAATTACAAAGTTACTGCAGTTTATGAAATTTTCCATGAAATTACAGTTAGGGTTTATACCTATTATCATTGTTTGCAAGATTATGAGATTTTTCATGATTTAGAAGTTGAACTGCATGACTATATTCATATTTCTATGCATTATGCAGTAAGTTCCAGATTTTATAATGAATTATAAGTGTTTACATTATCAAGCATGAATTTTTAGATGTTTTAACATGAGATTAATGCATGAGTCACTATGCCCTAATTAAGATTTGCTATTTTGAAATTATTTGTGCCATGAGCACTCTCAGATAAGATTATTCTCAGATTTTGATAAGGATTTGACCTTTTGGTTCTAAGCTAAGATAAAGAATCCACTTTGTTCATACAACTTGAGATTTAAAGAAAGAAAAGCATAACTGGTTCTCTTGTAAACCCTTGTGCTATTTTTGAAGTGGATTTCTTAAGATTTTGAGCATAAGAATGGCAGTAGTATTTAGCAGCGACATGGGTAAGTTACTATGGTTTCATACCCTAGAACTACGTGCAAACGTAGGATTCAAATTATTCCCACTTCTACATAGTGACTCAGATTGTGATCACCTTAGATAGAAGTTCTATTCCGATGGCAAGGGTAGAACAACCCTACCTAACGGGGGCCAGACGTAGGACTCCATGGATGCTCACATGGTCTATATCAGTTAGAAGAACCTCCCAATAAGATGTCCCTTACTCTTAAAACAGTTTATTTGCTTAAAGTCTTAAGATGAAAACATATGTTTTAAAATCTATGGTTTTAAGATTCTTTAAGTCTTGAGATGAAGTATTTCCCTCACAAATTGATAAGATAATGTAGCACCTCTCAGAAAGAACAAATTTTAGAACAGAATCTTATGGCTCACAGGATTTATACTACATGCTCCATTATTTATGATTTAAGATCTTCAGATTTCAAATTACTCCAACCTGTGTGAGTCATTTACATTTAGCATGCATGTTTTTATAAACTGTGATGATATTTTTTACTTATTGCATGCACCCCCATATACTCAGTACATCCTCAAAGTACTGGTCCACATATATGTCTATGTGCTACATTATCTCATAATGTAGGTTCAGGTGCTCAGTCTCAGTAGCGTGAGTGATTTCCAATCATCTCATCTACATCCCTGCAGTCGGTGAGTCTTCATAGTTTGGGGACTTAGTTAATCATACTTTCAATTTATTAGTAGATGTTCCGTTATTTATTTCAGACAGTTTGAGTCTGCTGGGGGCCTGTCGCAATGACTCTTTAGATTCAGATAGTAGAGACTTTTTGGACTACTAGATTCAGTTTTAGACATTTGATTCAAAATTCAGATTTTTCAGTGTTATTTTACCAAGACTTTTAGTATGATTTAGATAAGATTTTCCACATTATTATGATTTCATATTCATATTTCCCTTATGTTGAGATCCAGACTTAGTAGAAAACAACAAGTGTTAACTCAAGACCACTTGTAGTTTGAAGCATCGTGTGGCATCCCAAAAACTAGATTATGAGGCATTACAAACTTGGTATCGGAGCCATGTTTAGAGAGTCTTAGGGAGTCAGACAAGCCGCGTTACATAGAGTCTTGATCATCGGTGTGAAGCGCGCCACATCTATGAGAAAGAGGCTATGGAGTGTTTTCAGAAATCATCTCTTCTTTCATAATTTATCGTGAATTTAGTGTCTCTATATTCTCTTAACTTATGCTTTAATATGACAGTAAATGAATCCTCATCGATCTAATGCCCACAGAAATGATAACCAGCCACCTCAGCCCGCAGATTTTTTGAACGAGAACGTGTCACTTGCAAAGTTTTCAGCTGCCTTTCAGGTTCTAGCCCAAGCTGTGACAGATAATATTTAGGGCAACCATCAGGCTACAGTCCCACCTCAGCAGGATGGGGACATAGCCACAGACAGAATTTGAGATTTTACGAGGATAAATCTGCCAAAATTCTTTGGGTCGAAGACAGGTGAGGATCCACAATTGTATCTAGATGAGGTAAAGAAGATCACTCAAATTATGCATATTTCTGAAGAAGAGAGTGTGGAATTGGTATCCTATAGGCTGAAAGATGTTGTATATAATTGGGTGGTGATATGGAATAAGAGTAGAAGGAAGAATGCAGCTCCCATGACTTAGTAGATATTTCAGGATGCGTTCTTAGACAAGTTCTTCCCACTTGAGATGAGGGAAGCTAAGATAGAAGAATTCATAAACCTGAGGCAAGGCTCAATGATAGTGAAAGTGCGTTGCCTTAAGTTCAACCAGTTGTCTAAGCATGCCCCTGAATAGATGGCTGACCCTAGGTCAAGTATGAGTAAGTTTATGACTGGTGTGTCCGGGTTTCTAGTTAAGGAGTGTAGGACTGCTATGCTTATTAAAGATATGGATCTTCCTAGATTAATGATGCACGCTCAGTAGATTGAGGCAAAAAAGGGAAAGGAAAGAGAGAGCAAATAAGAGGCTAGAACAGGATAGTTTGATCATGGTTAAAATAGGTCTGGAGGAGAAAATCGTTTGCAGTTTCAGAATTATTCATCTATTCCTGGACCTTCTTTAGCCAGTTCTCCTACACCCAGAAATAGGCAAGAACAGTAGGGTAAGTCTTCTATGTTCAGGTCTCAAAATAGAGTGAGTAATAGACCTAATCATCCCCTATGTGCTAAGTGTGGTAAGAATCATGGAGGTGAATATTTGTGGGATCAGAACGGTTTTTATGGTTGTGGCCAGCCGGGTCACGAAATCAAAGAGTGCCCGTATGCTAGACGGGGGTATAGAGATGTTTGTCCCTAGACTTAGGCAAATAGTGCACCAAATCCTCTAGGTCACCCAGCTCCTCCCTAGGGCACATCGTCTAGTACCGGGGTGGTCAGTGCCAGAATCGATTTTATGCTTTTTTATCCCATCAGGAGCAGGAGGATTTACCTTATGTTGTGGCTGGTATGCTTCACGTCTTTCATTTTGATGTTTATGTGTTGTTACACCCTGGGTTGAGTTTATCTTATGTGACCCAATTAGTTGCAGTAAATTTTGAGATAATTTCTAAAAAGATCCTTGAGCCTTTCTTGGTTTCTACACCAGTAGGAGAGTCAGGTATTGCTAAGAAAATCTACAAGAAATATCCTATCACTATTCTTTATAAAGTCATGTTAGCAGACCTGATAGAGTTAGACATGGTTGATTTTGATCTTATCCTTGGTATAGATTGGCTCCATTATTGTTATGCATCTATAGATTGTTGCACCCATGTGGTGAAGTTTTAGTTCCCAGATGGCCAGTCTTTGAGTGGTCAGGTAATTCAGTGTCTCCCAAGAGTCATTTCATATCTTACCTTAAGGCCAGCAAGTTGATATCTAAAGGTTGAATTTACCACCTAGTTCGAGTCAAGGACACAAATCCTGAGACTCTAACACCTCAGTTCGTCTAAGTGGTCAATGAATTTCTTGATGTTTTTCAGATGATCTTCCTGGGGTACCTCTCAATAGAGAGATAGAATTTGGTATTGACCTTCTCCCAGATACTCAACTTATTTCTATCCCCCCTTATCGTATGGCTCCCATAGAGCTTAAGGAGTTGAAGGAGCAACTCAAAGATCTTCTAGATAAAGATTTCATAAGGCCTAGTATTTCTCCATGGGGTGCTCCCATCTTATTCGTGCGAAAGAAAGATAGGTCTTTGCATATGTGCATAGACTATCGTTAGTTGAATAAGGTCATAGTCAAGAACAAGTATCCCTTTCTTAGAATTGATGACTTATTTGATCAACTCCAAGGTGCAAGTTATTTCTCAAAGATAGACCTTAGATCTGGCTATCATCATCTTAAAGTAAGGAAATGTGATATTCCAAAGATAACTTTTAAAACCCGTTATGGTTATTTTGAGTTTCTAGTCATGTCTTTCGGGTTAACCAATGCTCCAGCAGCTTTCATAAACCTTATGAATCGAGTGTTCAAGCAGTATCTAGACATATTTGTCATAATATTCATAGATGATATCCTTGTGTATTGCTGTAGTGAGGATGACCATATAGATCATCTTAGAATTTTCTTGCAAACTCTTAGAGATCATCGATTATTCGCTAAATTTAGCAAGTGTGAATTTTGGATAAGGTCAATATCCTTTCTTGATCATATTATTTCCGCCAATGGCACTATAGTCGATCCCCAAAAGATAGAAGCCATAAGTAATTGGCCTAGATCTATCTCACCATCAGACATTAGAAGTTTCTTGGGTCTAGTTGGTTACTACCGCCATTTTTTTGAAGGTTTCTCATCTATTGCATCCCCGATGTCTAGATTGACCTAAAATAAAGTCAAGTTTCTATGGTTAGATTTCTGCGAGAAGAGTTTTCAGGAGTTGAAGACTTAACTCACATCAGCCCTAGTTCTAGTATTACCTGATGGTACAGACAATTTTGTGGTGTATTGTGATACCTCTAGAGTTGGTTTGGGTTGTGTGTTCATACAGGGAGGTAAGGTTATAGCCTATGCCTCTAGATAGTTAAAGCCTTATAAAAATAATTACCCAACCATGATCTTGAACTAGCTATTGTTGTGTTTACTTTAAAAATTTGGAGACATTAGCTGTATGCTGTGCATGTTGATGTGTTCACGAACCATAAAAACTTGCAGTATGTATTTACTCAGAGGGATTTGAATCTCTATTAGAGAAGGTGGTTGGAGTTGTTGAAGGATTATGACATAAGTGTGTTGTATTATCCAGGCAAGGCCAATGTAATGGAAGACACCCTTAGTAGTTTGTCTATGGGCAGTGTTGCTCATATGGATAATGATAAGAAGGAGTTAGCTTGAGAAGATCATCTTTTAGCTAGATTGGGTGTTAGGTTGGTTGATTCAGTTGAAGGAAATGTTTGGGTTTAGAGTATTTTTGAATCTTCCCTAGTCTCGGAGGTAAAAGAGAAGCTAGATATGGATTCTAGTTTGGTCAAACTGAAGGAGTCGGTTAAAGACCAAAAAGTAGAGGTTTTCTCTCAAGGGGGAGATGGCGTGTTGAGATATCAGAATAAATTATGTATGCCTTACGTTGATGATTTGAGAGAGCAGATCATGGCGGAAACACATGGTTTGTGTTATTCTATTCATCCAGGTGCTACCAAGATGTACTGCGACTTATGGGAAATCTATTGGCGGAATGGTATGAAAAGAGATATAACAGGTTTCATAGCTAAATGTGCAATTTGTCAATAGGTTAAGGTGGAGCACCAAAGACTTGGTAGTACGTTACAAGAGTTTGGTATCCCCACTTAGAAGTGGGAAGAGGTGAATATGGTTTTTGTGACTGGTTTACCCCAATCGCGATGTCATCATGATTCGATTTGGGTTATTATAGACCGATTGACTAAGTTAGCGTATTTATTGCTAGTTTACATGTCCTATACAACTGAGGATTTTGCTAAGTTGTATATCCAAGAGTTAGTCAGATTGCATGGGGTTTCCTTGTCTATCATCTCAGATAGGGGTACTCAGTTTACTTCCCAGTTTTGTAGAGCTTTTCAGAAGGGTCTTGGTACCCAAGTCCATCTTAGTTCAGCTTTCCACCCTCATACTGATGGTCAAGAAGCTTAGACTGATGGTCAAGCAGAGAGGACCATCCAAACTCTAGAAGATACATTGAGGGCATGTGCTTTTGATTTCAAGGGTAGTTGGGATGAGCAATTGCCATTGATTGAGTTTGCCTATAATAACAGTTATTATTCTAGCATTCAGATGGCCCTATTTGAGGCTCTTTATAGGAGGAGATGTAGATCACCCATAGGTTTGTTTGAAGCAGGTGAGGTCACTTTTCTTGGGCATGATGAAGTATTTAAAACTATGAAGAAAGTTAAATTGATTAGAGAAAGATTAAAAACAGCCCTGAGTCACTAGAATCCTATACAGATGTGAGAAGAATGGACCTCGAGTTTGAGGTTAGCGATTTAGTGTATCTGAAGATTTCACCCATGAAAGGGGTAAAGAGATTTGGTAAGAAGGGAAAGCTTAGTCCCCGAAATATTGGCCCTTTTAATATTCTGAGTCGTGTGGGGAGAGTATCTTATGAGCTTGAATTGCCTGCCGTTCATACTGTATTCCACGTCTCTATGCTTAAGAAGAGTATTGATGACTCTACTATCGTGGTTCCCTCAGAAATCTCAAATATTTAGAACAGTCTTTTATATGAAGAAATTCCAGTTGAGATTTTAGATCATCAGAACCGTAGACTAAGGAACAAAAAAGTTCCCTCGGTCAAAGTTCTTTGGCGGAATCAGTCTGTTGAGGGTGACACTTGGGAAGCAGAAGCAGATATACGAGCTAAGTAACCTCACTTTTTCTCTGCAAACTTAGATGTAGATGAAGGTAATACTCTTCCTTGATACAGTTCTTTTCTACTCATATATTCAACTATATACTTATCCTCTTGTAAGTTCATGCACTCATAGATTACTTAGAATCTCAGAATGATTTAGATTCAGACTTGCATTTTATTTTAGTTGTGCATGCTATTTTATATTCTCAGATCCCTCAGAAATTTCAGCTTAACTAGCCACATTCGAGGATGAATGTTCCCAAGGGGGAGATATTGTAATACCCCGCAAATTTCCTAGCTTAAATTCATCCCTAGAATGAAAAAGGATAGCTTCCTAAAACAAATTCTAATTATTTGGTGTGGAAATCATTAGATTTGGACTTTCCATTGTGTAGGTAATAGAATTAGCTTTCTAGCGATATAAGATTTGCCTAAATTCGATAACAGGGTAAGAAGTTATGGGTATTTTAAGTAACTGTTGCAAAACACCATCATTCGGACCCTTAGCGCATCGCGAAGAAGTGTAAATTTCCAATTGTCCCATTTCAGTGGCCCTCCGCGATATTGGCGCATCACGGAGAGGGTCAATTTCCCATTTATCAATTTCCAGAGGTCCAACGCGATAATGGCGCGTCGCGCCAAGGTTCCAGGTCCCATCCATGGTGGTAACGCGATACCACCGCGTCGCGCCACCATGCATATTCCCAGTTGGCAATTTCCAGTGGCTTGGCACGATAGTGGCACGTCGAGCTAAGGCCAAAAGTCAGGATTTTTTTGTTATTTTCTAGTTCCGATTTAGAGTTTAATAGGGGCATTTTGGTTAATTCTCAGGGCCCCAATCCATCCAAAACACCTCATTAATCATATACTAAGGCACTTTATGCTTATTTCATCACTTTTCTCTCTAAAGCAAACCCTAGTTCATCAAACTTCCTCCCTAAGAAATTCAAAATTTCCCCTATTAATTCTCCAAGTCTCTTTAAGATTGAGAATCCCCAACTCAAGAACTCCAAGAAGTCATCTCTAAAACATCAATAGAGATCCAAGATTCAAGTTCTAGCGTTTAGATCATCAAATTAAGGTATATGAGGTTTGAATAATGATAATTCTTTCATCCTTGTGCCCAAAAATTTATTTTAATTACAAAGTTACCGCAATTTATGAGATTTCCCATGAAATTGAAGTTAGGGTTTATAACCATTATCATTGTTTGCGAGATTATGAGATTTCCCATGATTTAGAAGTTGAATTGCCTGACTATATTCATATTTCTATGCATTATGCAGTAATTTCTAGATTTTATGATGAAGTATAAGTGCTACATTATCAAGCATGAATTTTTAGATGTTTTAACATGATATTAATGCATGGGTCATTACACCCTAATTAAGATTTGCTATTTTGAGATTATTTGTGCCATGAGCACCCGCAGATAAGATTATTCTCAGATTTTGATAAGGATTTGACCTTTTGGTCCTAATCTAAGATAAAGAATCCACTTTGTTCATATGACTTGAGATTTAAAGAAAGAAAAGCATAACTCGTTCTCTTGTAAACCCTTGTGCTATTTCTGAAGTAGATTTCTTAAGATTTTGAGCATAAGAATGGGAGTAGTATTTAGCAGCGAGATGGGTAAGTTACTACGGTTTCATACCCCAGAACTACATGCCAACATAGAATTTAGATTATTTCCACTTCTACATGGATGACTCAGATTATGATAACCTTAGATAGAAGTTCTATTCCGATGGCAAGGGTAGAACAACCCTACCTAACGAGGGCCAAACGTGGGACTCCATGGATGCTCACATGTTGTATGTCGGTTAGAAAAACCTCCTAATAAGATGTCCCCTACTCTTAAAATAGTTTATTTGCTTAAACTGTTAAGATAAAAGTATATGTTTTGAAAGTTATGGTTTTAAGATTCTTTAAGTCTTGAGATAAAGTATTTCCCTCACAAATTGATAAGATAATGCAGTAGCTCTCAGAAAGAATAGATTTTAGAACTGAATGTTATGGATCATAGGATTATACTACATGTTCTATTAATTATGATTTAAGATCTTCAGATTTCAAATTACTCAATCCTGTGTGATTTATTTACATTTAGCATGCATGATTTTATAAACTGTGATGATATTGTTTACTTATTGCATGCACCCCCATATACTCAGTACATCCTCAAATTACTGATCCACATATATGTCTATGTTCTACATTGTCTCATAATGTTGGTTCAGGTGCTCAGTCTCAGCAGTGTGAGTGATTCCCGAACATCTCATCTACATTCCTGTAGTTGGTGAATCCTCATAGTTCGGGGACTTAGTTATTCATACTTTCAGTTTATTAGTAGATGTTCTTTTATTCATTTCAGACAGTTTGAGTCAGCTGGGAGCCTGTCCTAGTGACTCTCTAGATTCAGATAGTAGAGGCTTGTTGGACTACTAGATTTAGTTTTAGACATTTAATTCAGAATTCAGATTTTTTAGTGTTGTTTTACCAAGACTTCTAGTATGTTTCAGATAATATTTTTTGCATTATTATGATTTCATATTCATATTTCCCCTATGTTGAGATCCAGACTTAGTAGAAAGCAACTAGGGTTAGCTCAGGACTACTTGTAGTTTGGAGCACCGTATGGCATCCCGAAAACTAGATTTTGAGGCATTACAATATTGTATATCTGGAATAATTTAAAACTGTAGTACTGAGATCTGTAACTAAATAATTGTAAGTTTATACTAAAACTGAAGTGTTGAAATTTTGATAACCGAATAACTAATAACTGTAAGTCATGATCATGTAAAGCTGAACTGAGTTCTATACTGAATACTAAATATTGAAACTGAGACTATGGGAGGTATCATCTAACCGACATACCCCAAATAAGGTAAATGGGGTCCAACTTGTAACCCAGTTGGAAGGGTGTTAGTACCGTGCCGCGGTTACTAACACTGGCTGTGAGTCACCCTAACTAGAAGTAAGACATTTTGTCAACCCTCATTGGCAAGAAAACTTATACGAGATGTATCAACCTTTATCTGGAAGGAAGATATCTCAACCTATGTTGGCTATGTAGTTTTGTAACTCAGGGATTGCTACTAAGAGTCAAACCCTGTATTGGCAGAAATGCCCCCATCCCTCAGTTTGGTCGATGCTGAATCCTACTTCCAACTGAAAGACACTGATTATTGAGTTAAATTGAGCTTAACTGAGCCAACAACTAATATGATACTAATCACTTGACTAGGTTGACTGGACTGAACTCGCATCGACCATGTTAACTGACCGAGTATTTATGCTAATGATACGACTAGGACCCTTCTAAAACTACTAAAAATTAAGTAAACAACTAAATTTTGGGTATTACAATCTCCAGGACTTGATATCATTGACAATAGAACCATACCACAACTTTAAACACATAACAATAGAACACAATGCCAAAATTCATTCACTTAGACATTTTGTCAAACACTTGGGAGACATAATCTTATACATGAGAATGAACAACATGTTAATGAATCATTACTTCAACAGTCAATTCACAGTTCAAGGGTTTGACATGAGATCTTTATCAACCAACATACCTTTTTGTTTACTTTACATGAAACTTCCATTTTCTTAACTCGAAACTCAAACAAAAAAACATACATGGACAAAAATTCAATATAAATTATGTGAAACTCATAACTTGAATATAAAAATTGTTCTTGGACTCCAAGGGCGGAAGGGACCCAAGGATGAATATCTAACATAACTTGGTTTCTAAATTTATGAGAATTATTGGTGAATTCTTGAGACTTGGACTTGGATTTGATGAACCTAGGGTTTTTTTCTTGATAGGTTTTGTGAAGAATGAATGTGTTTTGCCCTTTCCAATGCTTAATTTTGTGTTTTTGATTGATTTAGAATGGGGAAATGACCCAACTACCCCTTTGGACTCAGGATTAATTGCACAAAATGTGCCCAGTGATGCTACAGATGACACATCACATTGATGGTGTCGATGCGATGGCCAACACAATTGTAACACCCCAAAAATGGGTCTCGAGACATCACACGGTGCTCAAGACTATGAGTAGCCTCAAGCTAACCCTATAAGCCTTCTACTAAATCTAAAGCTTATAATAGAGAATTATAGACATATAATCAAAGCTAAAATATGAAATTCAATATAAGCTAAGCTGAAAATATCTGAATATAATATCTGAAAAATACTGAACTCAAGAGTCTTATCTATCAATACTAAAAATCTGAATCAAAGCTAGCAGTCTGATAAGCCTCTACTACTAATAACTAGAGAGCCACTGGGACAAAACTCCAGCTAACTCGAACTATCTGAAAATACTGAATCATCTATACTAATAAGCTAAAAAACTGAATGACTAAGTCCACGAACTATGAGGACTCACCAACTGTTGGGATGTAGATAGAGATGCTCGAAATTACTTAAGTTGCTGAAACTGAGCACCTGAATCTACATTATGAGATAATGTAGCACATAGACGTATATGTGGATTAATACTTCTGGATTGTACTGAGTATATGAGGGTAAATTGCATAAGTAAAATAATATCTCAACATTATTATAATTTGCAAAAGAATGCATGCTAAATGTAGATGACTCACATAAGCTGAAATATCTGAAAATTGAAAATCATAATCATGAATAGCAAAACATGTTGCATAGATCTAGTGATCCATAACATTTAGTTTCTAAAAATTGTACTTGTATTCTATCTTTAAATCATGTTGTGTAAGTGTAGAAAGGACTCACTTTTATATCTGTAATCTAAAATCTCATAGCTAATGTCACATGTAAAGCAATATCTGAATAAATCTGTGAGCCTTTACACTTAGTTTTCTAAAAGCTGTTATGTAAGTCTTTCCTATTAAGGAGGTTCTTCTAACCTAACTACACTATATGAGCTATCATAATATCCAACGTCTAGTTCCCTTATGGGAAAACCTCATGTTGGGGAGAGGTGTCATACTCTGGCCAAGAAGTATAATCTAATCTAAGTAATCACATCTTTGTCTATCATCCATATAGAAATGGAAATAATCTGATAATCTGAACCTACGTTGGCTCGTAGTTCTAGGGTATGAGAACATACCCAACTCAGTGCTAAATACTACTCCTTTTAATCTATATGCTCAATCTGTTGGAAATCCATTTTTTAAAACTAATATAATGGTTTATAATGAAACCAATTGTATATCTGTCAGTTTAATTGGTAACTGAAACTGTAAAGTGAATTCCATATCTAAACTGAGATCAAAAGAGCAAATTTTTATCAAAAATCTAGAAATAATCTAGTCATAGGGTGCTTATAGCACTATCAATCTTGAAATAACAATATTGAACTATGGATTAATAAACCATACATCAAATTCATGTCAAAATATAATAATATTCATGCTTGATAATGAAGATATTGATAATTCAACTCAAAACAAAGAAATTACTGCAATACTCATGAAAATACAAAAATAAACATGAAATTCATCATTTAAATCACTTCAAATCCCATAATATTTCAATTAGGAATATTGGATATGAACGCTAATTTGAAATTCATGGGTAATCATACAAAATTAAGTAAATTTGTAATTAAAACTAGTTTTGGGCACAAGGATGAAAGGATTATCCTTGTTCATAAACCACACATACCTTAATTGATGCAATTACTAAGAAAGCTTGAACTTGAATCCCTATTTGTGATCTTGAGGATGAATTCTTGAATCTCTTAAATTGAAAACCTTGAATTTTTAGTTTCCTTGGAGAAAGAATGGTGGAAATTTAATTTCTTGGAGACTAAGTTTTGAGTTCTAGGGTTTTCTTGGAGAGTAATTTGATGAAAAGTAAGCATAAAATGCTTAGAATAGGTTTAATTTTGTGTTATTCATGACTTGGGGGCTTGGGAATTGACTAAATTATCTTTTTAAAATTTAACTCAGAAACCGAAAAATCCCAATTTGGCCACCACCGCGATGCGCCACTATCGCGGTGGCTCACTGGAAAAGGGATGAGCCTAGTTTTGCCAATCAATGTGACGCGGGGCTATCACGTTGGGCTACTAGAAAAGGGACGATCCCCATTTTGTCCATCACCGCGACGCGGTGAAATTGCGTCGCCTTACTGGAAAAAGGACAAATAGAAACTGAGCTTTCTCCGCGACGCGACGTATTTGCAGTACTCCACTGAAATTTGAAAATTACAAAATTGTCCTTCACCGTGAAGCGGTGCCTATCAAAATGCCATGCTATTTTACTAAAAATGCCTTAACTTCTCAACCGAGTATCAAATTAAGGAAAAATTGGTATTGTTGGAAAGTTGGTTCAATTATCTACACAATGGTGGATCTAGATATGGAAAATTCTACATGTATCAAGAGTAATACACTTTTAAAGTGAACCCTTGACACACTAAATGATAGACTGAGCTAGGAAAAAGTATGGGGTATTATAGTGATGCGTCCTGATCGTGTTAGATCACTTTTTTGGTCATCCAAAGATGTCTCAAATAATGTTTGAAAATTCTGAAATCTACCCGAGATGACCTATAGATAACCCTGATCATGAATCAATTTAAAAATTGACATTCTAAGGTCGGGAAGGTCGGAATAAAAATTCATTAAAGTTAAGGGGATAAAATGAGATTAAGTCTCTAATACTTAGCTAAATTTTCCTAGTCTTGGACCCCTTTAGCATGCAATATAAGCATGAAACGAGTTAAGATTCCTACAGGGTCTTACAATATCTCCCTAAGAATATTCTTACTCGATTGAGACTGATTAAACTGAAGATACTGAGGAGCTTAGGTTACATGCTGAAAATGTATGACTAAAACATGACTACATAACTGAGTCTAACACGGTGACTGGCCGAATTGATTCGTGAATGCATGTATGACTTAATAATGATATACAACTGAAACTGAGTATGGAAAAGACAGATTCTAAGGAAAATTGTTACCTTAAGTTGAGAATACTGAATAATCTTAGATCATTTACTGAACATGCATGAATGGGAACATGAGATCATGACTAAGTTTGAAACATGATACATGAACTGGATATCATGAACAAAACTGATTTCTTGAACATATGTAGTAACATGAGAATGGTTATAAGGCTGAGATAGGAATGAGAGAGTTAATTTATGAGTAACCATTACCTCCAGCTGGATTTGGTTACATGAAGAAAAGATGAGAGATTTAGTACATGTTAAGATCGAGGGTATTACATATCCTCTTTGGGATAGTTTGTCTCCCGACTAATACTGACTTGGTTGAATTACTAAGGAAAGACTGAGATGATGCATGAGACAATTATGAAATGAATCATGACTGAATATCTGAAATCTAAAACCGATGCATGATGTGTGAACTGAACTGGATTCGCAATCCACATGGATGCGAACAAACTATCTCTTAGAGGGGCCATATTTATGAAACTTCGAATAGTAAGACTAGACCGGAAGACGGAAAACTTTACGAACTTGTCTGTCTGACTGCTAGACTGATTTACTAGCTTTACAGCTTAACTCTTACTGAAAGCTTCTACTCAACTGGAGCATTTCTTCCACGCTCATTCTAAGAAATTCTAATAACATTAGAAAGCAGAGATATTGGGCATGATATGAACAAAAAATTTGTATAAGGAATCTCAACATGTTTATAATTCTGGTATATGTAACATAGGCTAGGAAACATAAGATAAGGTAGAATAACTATGCCTTAAATAATGCAACTGCCATTTTCGAGCTTAGAAATACTCCTCGATATTCCCTCAACTATACGCTCTGCTTCAATACTGGACTATACTTGAGGCTACTGAAGATACTCACATGAGCACTGATAACTCTACCTACTGAAGTCTGAGCTGGACTAAATTCCCCACTATGTACAAGCCCACTCGAATCTATAAAATGTACACATAACATTGTAAAACTAGTCTGAGTCATGAATTCAACACACTCTGCATTTTCATAACTTTCCATCTCTTAAATAATCCTGATTACCCCTTCAACAAATAAATACAACCTCTTACTAGACATTCACTAACGCGTAATGCCTTTATCCATTTACACATCGACATGAAATTCAAGCCTATCTTCATAACTACAGCCTCGAGTAAATTAAGCATGCAATAATCTTTCCTTAACATGAAACACTTACTCTCTCCTATCTAAGCAATTGCTCATCGCTATATCACTTCATAAGAAGAGGTAACTGAAAGGCTATAACATGAGGACCTGAAGCATGAATGAACACTATACAAAACTTGACACTTAATTGATGCTCGAGGAATAGAATAGCAATATTATGGATTCATCAAGAGACCTAAACTGAGGATATACATGATATAATTTAAATTTTGGTGATCATTAAGAGTGTAGCATGAGTTATGGGAACTGAGCATACTATAAAACATGAATACATGAGTCATGAGCTGCATGACCTAAGTTTGGAGTTTCTGAATTTGTGGAACATGATTCGGACCGCTGGGTGAACTGGAACTCCTTATACTAGGAACTGGAAGCGTACATGATTCTATAGAAAGTGCATAAATATTAGCTATGATCATAGGGCTAACATGTAAGGCATGAGTAGATATCGTGATAGCTGAAATACAAAACTTTGTACTGAGATAAGAATGGGTTGGGCATCTTCCTCCCCTACTGATATTGTATAATGCACTGGCACAATTACTAGAATCTGAGAGCTTGACTTGGTTACTTGTTCTATCATCTCCCTCTTAACTTAAAGCCGTCATTCTAAGTCTGGGAACCACTTAATCAACATCTCTAAATTGAACTACCACCACTTTACTCTAGAATCTGGGGTATAATAATACACATAATTGGTAAACTCACCCTAAATGACTATGCCCGATAATGTAAAACTTGATGCTAGTACTTTCTTCTGAGATACAACTCTTAGCTTTTTGTGGTCCTAACGATCCTCATATAACAACCTTAACACTGACTAACTTAGAATTCCCAACTCTTTTTTCTACAAGCTTATTCTTAAAATATTCAAACTTAGATTCTAGCACTTAACATAGATATACCCAAATCTTTAATAACCACACTACTTTCATCATAACCTACAATATCACATCTCTAAACTTATATTTTCCCCACACTATAAGAATTACCACTATACCAATATCTACAACACATATAATTTTGAATTACCAAACTTAAATTCTTGGATACACTGTTTCAAGCCTACTGATTCACCTTTCATACAACTATCCCCATGAATACAAAATCCATTGAATTTAGATAAAACTATCCCCACTCTACTACTGCTAAACTCCTGGGTTCATACTTCTAACCCTAAGTCATATGCTATCATAGGATTCTGAGAAGGGATTTGATGGCACATCTTACTTTGGGTTTAGTGCACGATTTTTATGAACATGACTGAAATATTTCAAAATTCAAAACTGAAAAGCACTTAATGGAACACTCTTGAGCCTGTGTGCAATCCCATAACTATTTATGGGGACTGTCTGAGAAAGTTCTATCTGTAGGACTTTGAGCTTCATTGCTTCTATTACCTTAAAAGTAAGGTAGAGTTGACAAGAGTGGAGCATGATGAGAATCTACATAAGTTTCTTAGAGAAACTTTCTATAGCATGATCTGAGATATGAAAGAAGGGAAACTATTCCTAATACATAGCCTCTTGTCCATAAGTGTGGCACTTTTTGCACATATGCACAAAACTCTACTTGACGCAACTTCTAGACTCTATAGGACACTTTAAAACCTTAGGCTTTGATACCAAGTTTGTAACTCTCTGAGAGTACACCCTAGGTGTCGCACGGTGTTTACAGTCCTGTGGGACCATATGCTAACCCATGAGCTAGTACCTACTATGAGCACTGAGTAAAACTGATAAACAACATATGTGGAAATTATCTGAAAATTCCATATGTTTTTAGTATCTAAAATCAATACTGAATCATGGTTTTAAATATTTGAAAATGTAATGGCAATACTGATAAAAAAATTGATAATAACAACTGAAAACTGATTAACTGTGTGTACTAATCTGAAAGCCTATAAACTAACTAACTGTGGAGTCGATGGGACAAGCCCCCAACTTACTCCATCTGAATAAATAACTAACTACTAACATAATTAAATGTAAGCTAAATCATACTCGAAGGATGAGGACTCACCCCTACTACTGTTGCTGATGAACTGAAATATCTAAGTACGGTCGGGAATTCGAGCGTCTAGACCTATAATATAAGACACCATATCACAAGAAATAGGTATACGATCTGTACTTTGAATGTAATAGTATGCTAAATAAGGTCAGGATAATATGCATGGGTTCATGTGTATGTAATGATAACTGGATGAATAACATAAGGTAACTGTATAAGAGTACATGCGAAACTAAAGATACTGAACATGCAAGACTAAGTGTATATCATATATCTAGAATAGTCTGAAACTATAGTACTGAGATTTGTAACTGAATAATTGATAACTATAAGTTTAGATAGAAACTAAAGTACTAAATTTTTTATAAATGAATAACTGATAACTGTAATCATGGTCGTGTAGAACTAAACTAAGTTCTGTATTGAATACTGAATACTGAAACTGAGACTATGAGAGGTATCATCTAACCTACATGCCCAAATAAGTTAATTGGGGTCCAACCTATGACCCCATTTGGAAGAGTGTTAGTACCGTGCCACGGCGACTAGCACTGGCTGTGAGTCACGTTAACTGGAAGAAAGATATTTTGTGAACCCTCACTGTCAGGAAAACTAATACGAGATATGTCAACCCTTATCTGGTAGGAAGATATCTTAACCTATGCTGGCTACGTTGTTCTGTAACTCAGGGATTGCTACTAAGGGTCAAACCTTATACTGGAAGGAATGCTCCCATCCCTCGGTTCACTCGGTGCTGAATCTTGCTCCCAACTGGAAGACACTGATTACTGAGTTAAAATGAGCTTAACTGAGCTAACAACTGAATATGATACTGATCACTTGACTGGGCTAAACTGGACTGAACTTGCACTGACAATGTTAATTAATCGAGTATTTCTGCTAATGATACGACTGGGACCCTTTTGAAACTATTGAAAACTAAGTAAACAGTTAAATTTGGGGTATTACAATCCCCAGGATTTGATATCATTGACAATAGGATCATACCACAACTTTAAATGCATAACAATAGAACACAATGCGAAAATTCATTCACTTAGACATTTTGTCAAACACTTGGGAGGCATAATCTTGTACATGGGAATGATCAATATGTTAATGTATCATAACTTCAACATTCAATTCATATTCCAAGGGTTTGACATGAGATCTACATCAACCAATATACCCTTTTGTTTACTTTACATGAAACTTCCATTTTCTTAACTTAAAACTCAAACAACAATACATACATGGACAAAATTCAATATAAATCATGTGAAACTCATCACTTAAATTTAAAATCGATTCTTGGACTCCAAGGGCAGAAGGGACCCAAGGATGATCATCTAACATACCTTTATTTCTGAATTCATGAGAATTATTGGTGAATTCTTGAGACTTGGACTTGGGTTTGATGAACCTAGGGTTTTGTTAATAATGAATGTGTTTTGCCCTTTTCAATGCTTAATTTCGTGTTTTTGACTGATTTAGCATGGGAGAAATAACCCAACTACCCCACTGAACTCAAGATTAATAACATAAAATGTGCCCAACGATGTTGCAGATGATACGTCTCGTTGATGGTGTCGACATAATTGTCAACGTACTGCGTCGATGGTGATGATGTGATGGCCAATGCAATGCATCCTGATCACATTAGCTCACTATTTTGGTCATCCAAACATGTCTCAAACGATGTCTAAAAATTCTAAAACTCATCCGAGATGAGCTATAGATAACTCTGACCATTAATCAATTTAGAAATCGACATTCTAAGATTGGAAAGGTTGGAATAAAAATTCATCAATGTTAAGGGGACAAAATGAGACTAAGTCTCTAACATTTAGCTAGATTTTCCTACTCTTGGACTCCTTTAGTATACAATATAAGACTCAAATGAGTTAAGATTCCTACGGGGTCTTACAAAAAATAACCATAAAGATGATGTGGAAGCCAATCAAGATAATAAAAAAAAAGAATAGATAAATCTATGAAAACTTAAAGTCAAAACAATGACCAACCAACCCATACATGTCCATAATAGCCTCTAAAATCAGAACACCAAATAGGTCGAGACATGTCCCCAACCATGACTAAAAGAATTCAAAGGTACTAAATCAATAGTGAAAGAAAAATAAAATGATAAGGCCATTCTAAGGATGGAGGTTCACCACTTCACAGCTACTCGACGAATGTGTTAGTTCACCTAATGCTGCACTGGGGTAAAATAAATGTCTTTGGACCCTACATTATGAAACTATATAACATCCTAGGACGGTCAGTGGGATAAGCACTGGCATGTAACTCAGAAAATGTGATATAATAATGCCCTATTCAAAATCAGTCAAAACCACATACACATATTCATATATACATATATATAAGATATCGGGATAAGGAACAAGATTTGAGAATGAGATTTAAAATCATTATCCTGGACTGTGTCTCTCTATCCGTCCTAAGGGCACCCACAAGCTATATGGGTTAAGATTCCCATTTTGAAAGGGCCTCAGTGCGTGTTAACCATACGAACCAGAGAAATCTGAGAAAGGGCCAAAGCCACAAGCTTCAACCATTCTAAACATATATTTATAATGTGTGAACTATGCACACGGTCATAAAAACCCCTACACTGGAAAAGTGGTTTCCAGTATCGATTCTCGCAAGACCTCCATATTCCATGATGAGCTACACAACTCCCTTTAAGCCCAAATTAAAATCATTTACACACATTTCCATCAATTAACCAAGTATTCTTTTAATTAGGCATTTACCGATGGTATCATTATACCAAATAAATTTAATCTTGCAAGCCAATTTCATTATGCGATTCCAAAATCAATTAGCCAAATTGACTCCATAGTTTCCAATTTAAAATTAATTCATGGACGCCAAGGCCTTTCAAAATCAATTTATGTTCCATTAATCATTTATGCAATGCAAGGTTTCAAAGCGAAGTAGATTATGTATATATCCATGTTTCAAATCAATTTCACAAGTTGGATTGAGGTTAAAGTCAATTTTAAACGTTTAAACTATAAAATTTGGGGAAAGCTATGTTGCTCATTTTAATTTTTATACCCACGCATTTATTTGGTTAAAAATCATAAGAATAAAGTATAAACAACCAATTCAAAATCATGGAAACTTAATTCATGCAACAACCATTCTAAATTCCTCAACCCATATTCAAAACCCAACAATTAAACCAAATGCACAATAATTAAACCCATGCTTTTGTATAAAATTAATTTAGGAAAGAGATACATGTCTGAAATACACAAGAATTTGAAGTTTGGAGACCGGATGATGAATGCACATGAAACCCTTGTATGTTCTCAAATTTTGTGTTTGAGAGTGAAATAGAGGAAGTTGATCTTCGAAAATTGAAGGAAAAGGGTACCTTTTATGTTTTTTAAGTCATGGAAAAAGTGAAAAGACCAAAAGTCCCTCACCCTTATGTAAAAAAAATAAAACTAAATGAATTTTAACCCTCAGCGTGGTACGACCTTATCATGGAGATTATCTTTGTGCCATGTCATTATCGTGGATGATAACCTCCATGACACGGTGGTATTGTGGACCCTCACTGCCACGGGGTTCCAAAATGACCCCTAACACCTTTCAAAAATTTCAAAACTTTCTCTAAACACTCTTTTACCATCCCTAAATATAATTCAAGTCAAAATAGATATTACGAATCCGGGAGGGTCAAACATAAAATGATCAAAATTTTAAGGGTCTTACACATCCTATGTGGCATAAACCGCGTAAGTGCGTGTGTTACAAACACCAAAGGCGCATCCCACCCTATGAAACAGGGACCTAACTATCAAATTAGGGAATATATTATCCCTTCTTCCTTATTTTCTTCCAACACCATTGTTGGAGCAATTTGAGCCTTTTCCTTCTTTCTTTTTGATCTTCTCTCTCTAAATTTCCTGTCCTTAATTTGTTTTGGCTGCAGTTATACTCCTATTTTTTTGTGCATTTTCAGCCTATTTTTTCTCTAATTTTTTGCATATTTTGTCTAACACCATGACAATTTAGATTTGTTATTGTGAAATTTATGTTGAACTTAAGATGTCAAGGATACCAACTAATCCTGAAAGAATATTTTGGGATTGTCAAAAACATACAGCTGGTAATGGTTATTGATTCTTTCGATGGGCTGATACAAATGAACAATATTACATAAAAAATCCATCAAAAAATTCAAAGGAAGGAAGTAAAGGTAGACACAAAAGGCAACAAAGATAAAAAAAGGTTGGGAAGAAATGGAAGGCATGATAGACATGAGAGATAAAGCACTTGCATTGATATCAATGTTATCATCATTGTTATAGTTTGGTTTTTATCTGTTGTATTAAGATGGATTGATATTTGTAGTTGCAACGTGCAATGATAATGAAATTTAAATTTAATGACAAACACTATTTTGCCTACACACAAATCTTCAACATAGACACAATTCTTAACAATAGTTGAGATAAAAAAATTTAACAATAATTATTCATAAACACTTGTCATAACAAAACCATTAATAACAAATGCACCAAAATTTTATTAAATACTTGTCTTAACAACGCTTGGAATTAATTGAATTAAAAAACTAGCAATTAAGCTATACAAAGAGAATTCTACTACTATGTGCCTTGAGTACTCGATATGGGTTTATTCTTGTTGGCTTGAGTGGTTGTTGTGTCTTGAGTAGTTGTTGTGTCTTGAGTGATTGTAGAAGATATTGATCTTCTGTAACTCTCGTCATGTACCTTCCTTTGAGTTGCTACAGCTCGACCTTTCCACCTTAGTCCTTTTGGTCTGTAACCCAAATCAATATTGGTTGGAACTGAACTAATCAATGTTGGACCGTGTAACACTCTATCAGTATTTTCACACTGAAAAAAATAAATCCAGTTAAAGATGCTCTAATTAATACTAGTTAAATGTGTTTAGACGATAGCAGACTAACCCTCTCCACTACAATGCCATTAGTCCAAACAAGACACCAAAATAAATTGTTTTTGCCTTATTTTGTTTTGGTCTTTTATATGTAAGATTTGCACCACCTTTCAAAGCTGTAATAGTATTCCTCTTTTGGACACCAACGCTAATAGTAAACTATTGAGTTGTAAGTTAAGTAGTATTCTTAGATACTGCAGAAGTGGTTGCAAGCATCACAGCAGCTGCAGGCCTCAAATCAGTTATTGAGGCAGTTCCTGGCCTCACACCAGCTGATGTAGCATTTGCATGCCTTTTTTCAGTTGTTGTTGCACTATAAGGCCTTCTTTTGGTTGATGTAGAACTTACACGCCTTTCAACACCTACTAAAGCATTCACAGGTCTCTTAGTAGAAGATGAAGTACTAGTGGTAGGTTGCACACTTGGTTGACTGCCACTTGCAGATACTGTAGAAGTTCCAGAGCTACGAGTGATACTTTTTTCTACAAAAAATATGTTAAGGTAAAAAAACACAACCAAAAGGAGTAAAATTCATCAGTAAGAGATATTAAAGAACAACTTACAAAAGTTGGACATCCTTTTTTGTTGTGTCCAATAGTCTTACTCACAGAACATGTTATTTTTTTTAGCTTTTCCAAACTTCTTGTTAACAGGATCATCGCTATCTTTCTTTTTATTTTTAATTGGTCTTCCTAGCATGGTAGTAATATCAGGTGGCTCAGTTGTTGATCTTGTGCTTCTTGGCCACATCTTTATGCTTGTCATAGGTTGAATATACTTATTGTATGCTTTCAGGTATATTTTGCTTCTTATACTAGTGATCAATAATTGACTTCACGTCTCATTCTTTATAATGCATTACAGTAATTACATGTGCAGAAGGAATTTTTTTAGTTGCCATGACCTATAAGTACATACCTTTCTCGTCACATTGACTATATATGAATACGATGGATCAGTAATCTCAAAGCCAATATCACTATTAAACCTCTCTTCACAGTTGGCTACATACTCACTATTCTTTGCTAGAACTTCCATAGTCATTGATAATACATCACTGATCCATCTTTCTAAAAACCCTCTTATTTGATTCATCATTTCCATGACTTTGACTCTTATTTCTTCCAATTTAGTGATAATTAATTTGAACCTAGCACCCAAAATTCAAATATTGAAAGTCTCACACATGTTGTCTCAACCCTATCACACCTGCTATATTCTCTAAAAAAAAAGCCTTACATCATGCCTCTTTGTTGTACTTGAGCAAATCTTCCACAATTTCATTACCTAACTTACTCATTTCATCAAGTTTTAGTTGTAAATACACTTCAGATGATGCCCTTGTAACTTTCCAAAATTTTTTTCACTTTTCTTCTCCTCTCCAATCCTTCTTCCAGTTAGCCTATATATGTACACACCATCTATGCTCAGTATTTGGCAATATATCAATAGACCTTATCAAATCATATGAAATAGTATTTAAACATTAATTACTACAATTTTTTTTAAAATATAACTAAAAAATATGATACATCATACCTTCTGCATATCAGACATCACTGTCAATCCTTCACCTCCATTTTCTGTAAGCTCTAAATCATGTTTAATGTACCAAAGAAATCAAGATCATGTGTCCTTGGTTTTTTTATCAACTACTACCCATGCTACAGGGTACATTTGATTATTCCTATCTTTGGAAATGCAAGATAAAAGGATACCTTTACATACATCCTTGAGAAATGCACCATTTAAACCAATTATTCTTCTACACCGCTCTTTCCTCCACTTTTTAAGAACTCAAGATAAATTTAAATGCCCATAAACACCTCTTTTCCTATAGTTATATTCTTGGATGTCCTAAAAAATACAGTGGCACCAGAATTGGTGGTCATCAACTCTTCAGCATAACATACAATCTAGAAAACTCTTCCATGAAATCACCTAAATGTGGATTCATAACTCTAATTTTTTTCCTTTTTGTAGGTTATTTTATTAATATACAACTCATAATACTTTCTAATAAGAGATTAAATTCAATTCAATTTTATCGAAGGCTCACTCATAATTCTATACTTGTACTGCTTACTAATCTACCAAGAGTTACACAACTTATTTCTTGTCCTTTTATAACACTTGTGGACACGAAAGTAAGTCTTCACACTAAAATTTTCTGTGTTATCAAGACTTCAAAGAATAAACCAAGGACAAACCTTATCCTTACACTTTGTTGTTACTCTTTCCTTCTTATTAGGTTTGTATTCTGTAGTACCTCTCTAAACTTAACACAATTTAAAAAGACCATATAAAACTGAAATAATACCTTCTTTGCAGATTTATCAAAGTATATCTCGATAGATGAACTTCTCGGTGGTGGATCTACCACTTCATCATGATCAAGAAGATTTTATTCCTCTTCACTAATGTTATTATCAAGATCTATACTATAAAAATAAGTTTCATCCCCATCCATTTTACCTTCATATCTTTCCCTCTTATTATTATAAATTTCCTTAAAACCAGCATCTATACCTACAGGTCCACATAGTATCTTATCTAGATTCACTCTATCAACCTTTTGTTTAACTTATTTTTCAATGTTAGACTGTCTAGCTTGAAACAAATCTTCATCCAAATCAGTCAAATTATCAATGTTTTCATTAATGTCATAAAATGTCACGCCCCTTTTTTACCAAAAGAAATATTAATTTTTAAGTTCGAAAAGAATTTTATAATTAAAATAACTAAAAGAAAAAATGTTTCAAAAAAAGATTTTTCAAAAAAGAATTTTCAATTAAACTTTAGAGTCACCACTTGGCATTATTTGGTGTACCAAGTCACCTTTTTAAATTCCTATTTAAAAAACAGTTGACTCTTAAAACTGATCTACGAACAAAGATTTTGGTTAGAAATTTTGTTAATCGAGGGGAAGGTGTTAGGCACCCCTCAGTCCCATGGTTCAATCATGATCTCTTTCTTGAGTTATATCGATTAATATGATAGTATTAGATGTTAAACTCACAATAAGAACACATACGCAAACAAACAAACAAAGTTCCAAGAAAATAATATTCAATCCAATTAAAACAGTTCCAACATGAAAAAGTACTGAAATGAAAATCTAAACTAATTTAAACTACCTTAAACTATGCTCTACTCGATTCCTCGAGCCTTGATCACGAACATCTTTCACATACCCAATACTTCGGGGTATTTTTCAGTGAATAAGTATAATTTATCTTGGGGCATCCCCTGGTAAAACAAATACATGTGAGTAAATACGATAAACTGCAACAAGCAAATCAAAATAATCATACGAAAATCTACGAATCCTAAAATTTCCTACCCAACCTATTGTTTGCCCATTAAATTCGGCCTAAATATGCTACTATCAAATAAGAGCGATCCAAATCAGTAGTAAATAATAACTTGAAGTGAACTAATTAAAGTTATGAACTGGTGGGTTTTTAATTCCCATCCTGAATAAGTGATTTTAATTTTCAAATGAGATATTGTTTCATCACATAATCCATAACCAGTGGAATCAAGCAACGAATCAAAACAAATAACTATTCACAACCAATAAGATCAACCAACACACAATATTTAATCCTATGTACCGAATATCATAAATAATGAAGTAAAAAGAGGGAAAGAGTGGAATTGGACCTCAATTTGAAGATTCCGCAATTAATACTCAAATGAAAAGACTGAATCCATACCCAAAACCTCGAGTCGAACCTCAAATATATACAAAACCAGCTTTGGTATACACCCTTTCCTATTTTTGCCAAATCAAACCAAAAATTATGACATAAAGATGACCTAGCTTCACCAAAATTTATATAGAATAGTTGTTTTAGGGTGGGTTTAGCTGGGGTTATTTCCTTTTGTTTGTTCAGAGCTTTGACATGCTCAGGCGGTGAAAGAAAGAGAGGTGGGCAACATTTTCCTGTGATAGATGGTTTTGATCATTAGTTTATGTAGTTTCTGGTGGGATTTTACTGGGGTCAATGGAAAACAGGTCTGTTTTGGGGTGGTTTTTAGTCGGATTTTGGGGGATAGTGGTCTAATTTTTTGATAGAGCAATGATTGTGGAAAAATACTTTGTCAAAAAGAGCTAAACGAAGCTGTTGCTGCTCTTTTCCTGTTCACTTCTCTCTCTTATATCTTTTTTCTCTCTTATTTTTCTCTCTGTATTCTTGCCTCTCTTTCTCTCTCATTTTCTCTCCCTTTTCACTAATTTTTCTCTTGATTCCCTCTCTTAATTTTCTGTGCACGACCCTTTGTCTTATGTATGTGTATCATATGTATTAGTGTGTAGAACGTGTGTTGTTGTTTGTATAAGAGGGGTAAAAAATGTAAATTCATGGATTGAGGGGATACATGGGATATAGGGGTGAGGTAAGGTGGTGAGGAGTTCGAAATTTGTTATGGATTTGATATTATCATATAAAGGTAAAATAAATGTGTGAAATGGGATTTTACACGTGGCAAGGGTGGGTTGTTTAGGTAGTGAAGGTAAGGCATTTTATTTTTGTTTTCTTGTGGAGGAATTACCGAATAGGGTGAGGATGGATGGTAATGGTGCGGGAAATGGGTAAATTTGAATTTTGGGAGGGTTAAAATTGCGTATATATATCATGACCCTCTTTGACTATAAAAACTTTACCTTATTCTCCAGGCAGGCTCCTAACTTACAATTTCTTTACCTTGTTCTCCAAGCAGGATCCTAACCTGCTATTTCTTTATCCTATTCATCAGGTGGGCTACTGACTTACAATTTCTTCGCCCTATTCTCTCGGCAGGTTCCTGATTTGCAATTTCCTCACCCTATTCTCTAGGCAAACTCCTAACTTGCAATTTCTTCACCCTATTCTCTAGGGAGGCTCCTGACCTGCTATTTCTTTACCCTATTCTCTAGGAGAGCTCCTGACTTGCTATTTCTTTACCCTATTTTCCAGGCGGGCTTTTGACTTGAAATTTTCTCACTCTATTCTCCAGGCAGGCTCCTGAATTGCTATTCTTCACCATATTACCCAGTTGGGCTCCTAACTTGTAATTTTCTCACCGTATTCTCCAAGTGGGCTCTTGACTCTCTATTTCTTCATTCTATTCTCTAGGTGGGCTCCTGACCTGATATTTCTTCACCCTATTCTACAGACGAACTTCTAAGTTGCTATTTATTTACCCTATTCTCCATACACGCTCGTAACTTATAATTTTTTTTACCTTATTCTCTAGGTGAGCTTCTGACTTGCAATTTTCTCACCTTGTTCTCTAGTTGGGCTCCTGACTTTCTATTTCTTCACCCTATTCTCCAGACGGATTGCTATTTATTCACCATGTTCTCTAGGAGGGTTCCTGACTTGCCTATTTCTTCACCATATTCTCTAGGCAGATCCTGAAATCAAAGTCAAAACTGGAAAGAAATTTATCCCAAACAAAGATTATGATAAAGAAAGATTTCATTTTTTGAAAAATTCAGTCCCATTTTTTAGGAGGTTTCTCAGAATTAAGTAAAGTTCCATTATATACTAGGGTCCTGAATGGAATAAAAAGTTTGATTTTTAGGAGGGCTCTGAATAGAAACTAAAGTCTTATTTTCCATGAGGGTCCTGAAAGGAAAAAAAACTCATAGATTTGCTTATCTAAAGGTACGTAAACTCAGTAGACCGAGTTTTGACTTATTTAAAAAACACTTGCAAGTTAAAAACTTAGTGGTGGCTTGCATCACTTGGCTTTCTAGGCACCTGCTCCAACGCTTGTTCTCTTCATCTTTATTTCAAACTGCTGGTATTTTCCCCTATCTTGTCACATCATTGACCCAAACTAAAATGAAAGAAAGTGACTTTGATTCAAAACCCAGATTTCTGTTTTACTATGTCTCCGAAATAAACCCTTTGGACCTTGATATTCTCATAAATCCACAACCTGTCTGTTGAAAAACTTCATTCATGTCTTGCTTCAACTAATGATCATGTTTCTCTTATGTGTTGGTCCTTTTTTTTTTTACTTCATGCAATTGAGGAAATTGATAGAAAGTTTTGAAATCCTTTCTCACTTGTTTTGACACTGATTTGACTCAAAGATGTGAAAAAATAATGATAATTTTATTATTTTGATAAATGAAATAAGAAAACAAAAATACAAATATGTAAATGGAAGAAAAATTCAATGAATGTCCATAGTTCAAAAATGGAGGAAAGTAAAACTTATTTGAATACGATAACCAATTCGAATGATTATGACATGCATTTTGGATTAAGCTACCTGATGTTTCCATCCAAACTTTCACCAGTTATTGCTGAGTTAGTGATCATGAAACTGAGTTGCTTCTTCAAACCCATCAGACTCATATACCTCATTTGACTAGTGGTGCCCTAAAGGGTTTTTGCCAATAAGCCTCTCTCATTTCATTTCTCTCAACTTACAATCACCTTATGGTGCCCGTGATGATTTTCACCAATAAGACTCTCTCATTTTTCATTTTACTCGATTCACTATCGCTTTATGATGCTCGTGAGGGTTTTCACCTATAATAATTTCTCATTTTTATTTCTCTGAGCTTACCGTCATCTTACGTTGCCTGTGAGGGTTTTCACCAATAAGACTCTCTTATTTTAGTTATCTCATATTTTCTTATGATGATGAAGAAAAGAAGTGCCAAAGTATATCATATATCCATCTTATGTTTAGTCTTAACATTCTCAAAGATTGATCTGAAAGTCTTTCTTTGATTGTAACATGGCTTTGGATGGGGTTAGAAAGAAAGAATGACATGAGACTCAAATGACACTTGAAAGGGGTGGAACTTAGAACTTTTGGAATCGACTCGAACAACAAAGATTAGCTATTGCCCCAATCTCTTTTGACTGGGCAATTTTAAATTATTTATTTGGTTGGGACGAACCCCAGAATAGGGTTGTCTACATATCTTATCATAGCAAGAATCAGGTCAAACGTAATTCAGGCAACTTACTCTTTGTCTTGGTTTTGCTTTTTTAATTTTCCTTTTCTTTTCCTTTTCTTTTCATAATTGATTTTTTTTTTATTCTATTTTTCTTGACACTTTTATTTGTTCTGACTCTATTTTGATTCCAAAAGAGGGATACGAATGAAAAATAAACCAAAGCTCAAAAGGGTAAACAAAGAATGACACAATATTGGGATAGCGGAATATAATACCTTCATCATATCAACCTTTTAAAAATGCAAGTACTAAACATTCGATAGAAGTAATACATAATATTTTTTAACTGTATCGGCGTTGATAGACATTTCTGTTATTTTTCCTTCTACATTATTCAAATATAAAGCTCCATTGGGCAATACTTTATTCACACTGAATGACCCTTGCCACTTTTGAGAAAACTTTCCTTTAGCTTCAATCTGATGAGGGGGAATACACTTTAATACTAGTTGAACAACTTTGAAACTCTTGAGATGTACCTTTTTGTTATACTCTCAGGCCATTCTCTTTTGATTCAATTGCATATGACATACTGATGTCAACCTTTTTTCATCAATAAAACTCAATTGCTCCAACCGGGTTTTGACCTACTGGTCATCATCAATTTTTTCTTCTACAATGACTTGAAGAGATAGACTTTCAACTTCTATAGGTATGACTATTTTTATACCATACATCAGTAGATATGGAGTTGCCCCTATTGAAGTACGAACAGTTGTACGATAACCTAACAATGCATAAGGCAACTTCTCATGCCATTGTCTAGACCCTTGTACCATTTTTTGCAGTATCTTCTTGATATTATTTTTGGCAGCTTCTATGGCGCCATTTGCCTTCAGACAACATGGACTGGAAATTCAATGTGAAATCTTAAATAGTTGGCATACCTCTCACATCAAATGGCTATTGAGATTGGCAACATTATTTGTAATGATCACCTTTGGATTGCCAAATCTACAACTGATGTTAGCATGGAAAAAATCTACTATCACTTTCTTTATTACTGAGTTGAAGGTTGCCCATTCTACCTACTTTGTACAATAATCAATAGCCATGAAAAAAAATCTATACCTATTTGATGCTTTCGATTCAATCAGTCCAATCACATTCATTTCCCAAACTGCAATAGGCCATAGAGCCAATATTGTATTTAACTCAGTAGAAGGAGAATGTACCAAACCACCGTGTACCTAACATTAATGACATTTTTGAACAAAATGAATAGAACCCTTTTCCATAGTAGGCCAATAGTAATCCGCTCGAAGTATCTTCTTTGATAAGACATAACCATTTATATATGGTCCACATATTCCAAAATGTATTTTCACCACAATTGTCAATGCTTCTTTAGCATCTACACACCTCAAGAGTCCTAAATCAGAAGTTTTCTTGCACAAAATTTCTTCACTTAAGAAGAAATGACCATCCAAACACCTAATAGTTCTTTTTTTTTTATCATGGGTGGCATGTGTTGGGTATTCTCCCGATTGAATATATCGCTTGATGTCAAGGAACCAAATCATGACTCTGTATATGCACTGGATATATGTAAGCCTTATCTAGATGTTGGAGCATCAATGACAAAGTGGCTAAAACATCAATAATCTCATTGTGAATTCTTGGAATATGCCTAAACCGACATGAACCGCCGAAATAAATCTTGCAAGCATTCTTGATATGGTATGAGCTTTAAATCACGCATCTCTTAATCAACTTGAATCTAATGGATAAGAAAGTATAAATCCCCCAACACTAATAACTCTTGAACTCCTATGTCAACAGCTAATCTCAGCCCTAAAACACAAGCTTCATATTCTTCCATATTATTGATACAATAAATTTAAAGTTGCACCATTATCTGGAAATGTTACCTCAATTCAGAGATAAAAACTGCACCTATCCGGACTCTTTTTATGTTCACATCTCTATCAAAGAACAACTTCCAACCTGGATCAGCATCTATAGTTACTTCATCCATACAAAACACTTCTTTATCAAGAAAATATGTTCACAAAGGTTCATACTCTTCATCTCTAGGATTCTTAGCAAGGTTATCTACCAAAGCTTGGGATTTTATGGCGGTTTGAGTCACATATATAGTGTAGAACTTGGTAAGCTTGCCACTTTGTAAGCTGACCTGTTGGCATAGGCTTTTGAAAGATATACTTTAATGGATCCATGTTGGAGATAAGGTAAGTAGTATAGGAGAAAATATAATGCTTCAACTTTTGTGCTAACTAAGTTATTTCACAACATGTCCTTTCGATAAGAGTGTATTTGGCTTCATATGTTGTGAACTTCTTGCGAAGATAATAGTTAGCTTACTCCTTTTTTACCCGTGACATCATGTTGACTCAATACGCAACCGAAGGAATTTTTCATAATCGATAAGTACAAAATCAAAGTCCTACCAAGATCAGATGAAACCAACACAAGTGGATGTGACAAATACCTTTTAATTTTGTCGAATGCCTCCTAACATTCTTCAGTTTATTCAACCGCAACATTCTTCTTCAGAAAAAATGGGTTCAAAAGTGGAGAAATGAACCTACTGATATAGTTCAATCTTCCCAGAAAACTCATCATCTCTATTATATTCTTAGGTGGCGGCAAATCCTGAATAGCTTTGATCATTGAAGGATCCAATTCAATACCTCGATGACTAATTACAAACCTCAATGACTTTTCATACGGGACTCCAAATACATATTTTTCTTGATTGAGTTTGAGATTATACTTATGAAGCCTATCGAAGAACTTTCTTAGATCTTTAACATGGTCAGTCTGATTCTTTGACTTATAATCACATCATCTACATAGACTTCAATTTTCTTATGCATCATATCATGAAACATAGTGGCCATTTCCCTCATGTATGTTTCTCCAGCATTCTTCAAATTGAATGACAACACTCGATAACAGTAAGTCCCTCATGGCGTATGAAAAAACATCTTTTTTGCATCATAATCATCCATAATAATTTGGTGGTACCTAACATAATAATACACAAAAGATGCAACCTCATGTTTAGTATAATTATCTAACAAAATGTGGATGTTGGGTAGTGGAAAATCATCCTTCGGGCTTTCTTTGTTCAAATCATAAAAATCGACACATACCCAAATTTTGCTTTCTATATTTGGGACAAGAACAACATTGGAAAGCCAGGTAGGGTAACGAACGACTCAGATGACTTTGGCTTTAAGTTACTACATGATTTCCTCTTTAATTTTCATGCTTATATTAGTTTTAAATTTTCTCAACTTCTATTTGATAGGAGGGATTTCAGGTACACTCGACAACTTACGAGCCACTACCTCAGTGCTTAAATCAGGCATATCATCATAAGACCATGCAAAAACTTCTTTATAATCAATTAAAGCATGGATCATCCTTTCTTTAAATTGTGGCAAAGCATGTACACTTTTTTTAGTTTCCGTAACATCTCCTTGATCTCCAAGATTAATTGGTTCAATTTTATTCAAATTCCTTAATCTCCAAGAATAATTGGTTCAATTTCATTAAAATTAGGACTTGTCTTGTCTTTAAGTTGTTTCAGATCTTTGCTTATTTCTTTCAACGCCTCTTCTTCATCGTATTCAACCTCTTGCTTCATTATATTTTAATTTGATTAGATTTTAAGATAGTCTAAATATTATGCATGCATGTCATATCACTAGAATAAACATAAAGAGAACTGTATAAAGAAAATACAAACAAAATATATTAGATACAAAAAAAAAAGGGACATTGCATTTCGTTAAAAGGAAAGACAGAAGGGCTTAGACATAAACGAAAATGGAAATATAAATAAGATAGATCCTGAATTACAAACCTAAAATAACTTGGATAAATAAAAATAAAACAAAACAAACTATCAAAACCTTTTTCTGATAGGGAGAGGAGTGACTTTCCAATTGCTGAGCTAAACATGGGGACCTATGAACTGCACCTATTCTTTACCGGTACCTTCGCCCGCTTTAACCATATTATCTTCAACGAACAGGTATTGGAAATTATCAGCTAACTCATCTTCCACCTCCTTTATGTGCTTGATGACATCGTTTTTGACAAAAGACTTACTGAGTAGTGGCACTGCAAAGACACTCCTAAACCCATTCCTGACTCAAAACCATATTTCAACATTTCATTAACCACCATGACTGAAGTAGGAAATAATTGTGGCCCTGCATAACATGTCCTTCAAATATATGATCAACAAACACCACATCGAAAGATTGATACACCAACATATCCTTTGTATTATTTATTTCAAGAAAGGTCATGACAGAATCTTTATAGATGGACAAATTCCTTCATAAAACAATCATTTCTTGTTTATCATGTTCAAACTTAATCATCTGACAAAATATAAATGCTACTGGCCCAGCCCTATGAACCCATTGTATTACCAATAATAAATAGCAGAAGGCTTCAATATTCAGTACTTGAAATACTATGACAAATTCAATAGGCCCTATAGTCAACAGTAACACTATTTCACCAATGGAATTTATGTTTGCTTCGTCAAAAGCCCTAACACATACATTATTAGGTTGGATCCTTTCGGTATGATGTTCAACTTTTGCAAGATTGAAAGAGGACAAATATTAGCACCAGAACCTCTTTAATCATGAGCCGAGTGACATAGTAACATTCATACTTCATAGTAGTAAAGGCCCAATTATGCATTGTCCCTTCTACGGGCAATTCATTATCAAAAAAACTAATCTTGTTTATCTCAAAGATCTTTCCAATAATTTTCTCCAACTGATTCACCATAATTTCTCTAGGGACATAAGCTTCATTCAACATCTTTAGTATAGCATTACGATGTTCATCAGAATGCAACATTAAAGATAGAAGGGAGATTTAAGCTGGAGTCTTTCTTAACTGGTCTATAATTGAGTAATCTATAAATTTTATCTTTTTTAAGAATTCTTTGGCTTCTTCCTCGGTGACAGGATTTTTGAGAGACAATTGGCCATTTATTGGTTTTACCTTCCTCAGTATTTCTGGAACAAAACACCTTCCTAAACGAGTTAAATCTCCTATTTTATTTATTTTATCCTCAATTTTCTTTAGTTGATACGTCATCACAGTCTGCTTGTACTTTCAAGGTACCTTTTTAGTATCAACCAACAAGAGTTATGTCACTAACTTAATGATAATAGGCATTGCAAGTACCCTTTCATAGTCAAGATAGGCATAGTAATATTGAGGATGATTATACGTAGCTTCGGCATAGACTTGATCTTGAGATTAAGGGTAATGACGAGGTGGTCTTTTTGGATGTGTACGTGGCCTAGCTACAACACCATCTACATCTTATTTCTTCTTGTTTCCTCCACTGCCAACTCCCTCATGTCATCTTTTACATGTGTTCACTGCAGAGGTCGTCACTTTCGTAATATGAACGCTATATATGAACAATCAAAATAATTCAACTTATCCATTTAATTATAATAATATGTTCAGTCTATGCTTGGAATGTGTATAAGAGAATAATGATTGTTCAATAAAATAGGTGGTCTAAAATTAAAATTTAGAAAAGAGGCGTTAATTTTATTTAATAAAATCTTAATATATTTTATTTGATATCTTTTCTCATTCTCTACTCAAATACAAGGTCATTAATTATATTTTGATAAATATTTTTCCAGTTGGCATTATAAGATATGAATAGGTATATATAAATTATTGTAGGTCACACGACATCACAAATATTTAAATCTTACCAAGCTTTTATTGATATTAATTTTTGAAAACTTGTTTCAGTTTACTCAGTTGTTACATAAGCTATTAAAATTATCGAAAAGTAGTAGAAATATTTTAAAATTTAATTAAGACCACCACAATTAGAGTATTAATTTTTACTTGTATAATACCTCGCATTACATTTTATAACTAAAAAATACATCCAAATTATTAATATTATAGTGATCATTACACTTTAGAAGTCATTTAAAGTTAAGATAATGTCTTTTTAACCTTAATCTTTTGATGATTTAATTTGTTTGAACTTGAAATTTCAAAAATAACATTCAGGGAATTGAAGAAAATCTTTCAAAATTAATGTTAGAAATATGATTAATTGAAATTGAAGTGAATTGCATAAAAATAAGAAGAAGAAAGTGGGGGCTTTGAGCTGTAGGCGACAAAAGGGTTTTAAAATGAGGTGTAAGTAACACAAGTCTTAATTATTGAATGGAGGTGACAATTATTTTATTATGGATTAAGAAAGTTGGGGAAGTTTGAAAATAACCCGCAAGTTTTTAATTTATATTTTGATCCAAATGTTAGTTTATATAACAGGAAATAGAGGGAGAAAAAGGCACGTTTCTCTCTCTTCACGATTATTGTTGTTCATTGTTGTTGTTGCTTTATTCATCATCTTTTGCTTCATTATCATCATCTTCTACTTTATTATCATCTCCATCTTCTTCTTGTCGACCATTGTCATTGTTGTTGTTGTTGTTACTGCTACTGCAGCTATCTGACCAATTTCTTAGGTCAAATTTTGTTTCCTTCATCACTTTCCACTTTAGTATTACTTCATAGGTGACTTTGGTAAGTAAAATTATGATTTTTATTCGAATTTGTCATTTGGGTACATAGTTACTGCTATTTTTCCAACAATGGATAGTACCCGATCATGAATCCAACATAAGTGCCCACAATTTAAAAAGATCACTCATCTGGTGCATTAGATGAGTAATCTATTGGAAAAGAAGATTTATCTATTGCAACAAAATAGTTATTTATTGCATCAGACTGATTATCTGTTGCATCAGACTGATTATCTGTTACATCAGACTACTTATCTGTTGCAACAGATGATTAATCTGTTTGAAACAACACAAATTAGCCCCTGCCACAAACCCAACAGATAACCAATATGTTTGAACTCTTGCTATGGAAACTGAATTTAAAATTATTTCTTACGTCCAATCATCGACACGTTTGTTAAGAATATAATAGACAAAGTAAAAATTAAATACTCCCTCTATCTCAAATTATCCGTCCCAAATTTCTTAATTTGATTTCTCATTTTACTTTTCTTTTTTCATTAATCAAGAAGAGATAAAAAAAATTCATGTTTTACCCTTTGCATTAATCACTTTTTCTTCAAATTAAAATATAAACATCATTTAATAGGGGCATTACGGAAAACTAGTCATGTTATTAATTATTTTTCTTAATCAATGTGCCATCTCAATTTGAGATGGGTGATTTGAGACGGAGGGAGTATGAATTAAAATGCCAAAGTTGTGCAACAGACTAATTATCTGTTGCATCAGACTACGTATATGTTGCAACATATGAGTAATCTGTTTGGAACAACACAAATCAGCCCTTGCCACAAACCCAACAGATAAATCTTGCTATTGCTACTGGATTCAAAATTATTTCTTACGTCAAATCGTCGACATGTTTGTTGAGAAGATAATAGACTGAATGAAAATTAAATATGAATTAAAACGTCAAAGTTGATCAAACATAATTTTTTTATAAAACTAAAACAAATAAAAATACATATACATAAACGAGACTCAAAAAAAAAATATCTAATTATTATTATTAGCATTACTATTATTATTATTATTATTATTATTATTATTAATAATAATAATAATAATAATATCAGCCGGCCAATCTTCCATAGGTAGCAGCAAGGCCCTCCTCAGCCGTCAAATCTCACTGAGCATCCTTGATCTAACTGCTCTCAGTTCCTATTACATGTCATGAACTTGCATCCGAAGTTCATTCACGGCGTCTTTTAGAAAATCCATGTCCCACACTGGATCAACCATATCTAGAACATATATGAATTGACAAAAAACGTAAAAATAAAAAGTAAAGAAAAGAATATCAGAATGTAATACAACGTATAGTACAAGTTGGCAAGAAAAAAACTTACCTGAGTTAGGTAAGAGAAGGTGGTGGAAGGTGTAATATGAAAGACAAGATGCAATAAATAAATAGAGTGTAGTTGAATGAACTGTAACGCCCTGATCTAGTACCCAAAATGTTACACGGTGCTCATGACCCCGAAGGGCCACAAGCTAACCCAGGACTGATATCTGTACCTGAACACTGCATAATATACTGTATAAATGTGGAAATAAAGGCTCTAAGGCCATAATGTTCAAAAGTGATAAAATAATCTCTGAATGATATGGTATAATAATACCAAAACAAAATCTGAAATAAACTGTCTGAACATGATAGTCTAAAAAGCCTCTAACTGACTGAACTTGTTAGAATAAGGAGTTGATGGGACATATCCCCAACTAACTCCAACTACTGAAATAAATTAATTAATGATATAATAAAGTAATGGTCATGTCCTCGAAGGATGCGGACTCAATGCTAACTCTGACTGCTTATACTGGAATGCTACTGATACTCTGGAGCTCGTGCTTCCGAACCTATGGTATAAAATACGATAGTGCAAATGCATCAGTACTTTTGAATGTACTGGTATACATGTGAGGTAGGATGAATGCAAAAGGGTTCATATGCATGAACTATACTAACTGACTGCATAATATGAATGTTAGAATACATGCATGAATACATAATAACTATAACTGAGTTCGTGATAACATGATTACTGAGTCTAAGTACTGATAACATGAGATACTGATATCTGTATAACTAAAATAACTGATACTGAGTGACTGTATCTGACAGTCTAGGTTTTGATGGAACTAGCTGAGTTCCGTACTATTCTGAGTTGACTGTATCTGACAGTCCTGAATCCTGTAGAACTATCTAAGTTCTATTATTAAGACTAAATGACTGTATCTGACAGTCCTGAATCCTGTAGAACTATCTAAGTTCTATTATTAAGACTAAATGACTGTATCTGACAGTCTTGATTCTGTACTGAAATTATGGGAAGTAGTCATCTAATTGACATGCCCCAAATAATGCAATATAGCTGTGTTGGGGTCCAATCTGTAACCCCAATTAGAAGGGTGTCAATACCGTACCACTGGTAAGGAAAAGCTGTGGGTGACTCTCATCTGACAGTGTCCCCAAAAGAGAATGGTGAGACCCTCATCTGACAGTGTTTATCCACCTCAACAACCCTCATCTAACAGTATTGATGTCTCAACCTATGCTGACTACATAGTTTTAGAATGCAAGGATGACATCTAAGAATCACACCCTCATCTGACAGTGTGTGTTCCCATCCTTGGGTTCACTAGGTGATAATTCTTACTCCCATCTGTATAGACACTGAACATGGATTACTAAACTGAACCGAGTTTCCATTGACTGGCGGAATAGTACTGAGATTACTGTATTACTGAGCTTTCCTGAGTCTCATGACTGATTGAGTTCTATGGATTATGGCTTGACTGAGGATATCATGAAAACATAACATTAGCTCTAGTCACACAGCTATATTTTTGGGTACAAGTACCCCCAGGACTCGATGGGAAGAAACTGACAAAGCATGACTTTCTTGAATACATGACCAACATCACAATCCATAAAACAATAAGTTGGATATTTCATAAAGTAAAAGTTCTAAAGCACCACAATGGCTACACATATATCCATACTTCATGGACTAAGATATTTATCAAACACTTGATGTGCATAAACTTGTACATGAATGGAGATTTCATATTATTATACTAGTATGACACTTTTCCTTCACATAGGCATTTAGTCAAACACATGGGGAGCATGCTTTGGTTATACCATCATCAGCACATCTAATAATCATGGATACATCAATCAACTTGTAAATTGAAGGCGGTTTATCATGATTATTAATCAAATCTTCATATACTAGGGTCAATCATTGGAATATGTAATTTAAAACATGAATCAAAACCCCACAACATCATGAACATGAATTTAAATTCTATTTAAATCATGAACGTTCATAAATACACAAATCTTGTATTTTAAAAAGAGATTCTTGAGCTTCATGGGTGAAAGGGGCCCTTGAATCAACACATGACATACTTTGGTTGTGAGTTTCTTGAAATTCTTGGACTTGAAGAACTTGGAAATCTCTTAGTTTCTTGATGGATGATTTGGATTTTGTTCTTGGGGATTGTCTTTGAGAGAAAACCCTAGATGTTGTAGATGGATAAAGAACTTATTAGCCTTGATATGATATTATTAGGGGTTAAAACAGGTATAAAAGATCCAAATACCCTTTTAAAAATGGTTTAGAATAACTAAACGAACTATGCGACGGTTGGTGCGATGGTCCGTTGCTGGGTCGACGGTCCATCGGTCCTGACCGTTGCACCTGGGAAGAATAGGGGTTCACTATCTCTGCTGCGAAGACTTGGGCGATGGTCCATCACTAGCTCGATGGTTCGTTGCCAGCTCGATGGTCCGTCGCTAGCTCGATGGTATGTCGCTAGCTCGATGGTCCATCAACCTGAGCCGTCGCCCTTAAGCAGCTGCCTCCGCTGTGATGGTTTGGGCTATGGTCCATCGCTAGCTCGACAGTCCTTCGGCCCTTATCGTCACACCTTGGCAGTTTTGACTGCTTTCTATAAAATGGTCATAACTTTCTACCCCGATATCAGATTTGGACGAAATTGGTATCGTTGGAAAGTAAATTCAATTTCCCACATGAGAAAAAGTGAAAATATTAAAAATTCCACGTATATAAAAGTAGATTCATCTTTTAAAATAAGTTTCTAACATACTTGGGATGATTTCAAGCTAGTTAGAAGCATGGGGTATTACATTATCTCCCCTTTGAGAACATTCGTCCTCGAATGAGGCTGAGCAAGAGAGGAGAAGATAAACTAACATACATACTGAACATAAATTCATGACTGACATAACTGATAATTGAATATATAATACTGAACACGCATATCTGATGCATGTGTAACTGATTCATGAATGTATGACTGAGTGTTCTGATGAACTAAGGTTCTCATAATGAGAATGCACGTCTGATGCATGATTATATAAATAAACTGACATATGAATGCATGATTGAATATGCAATGGACCTTAATACCATATTTATAATGGAATCCTGAGCATGAACTGTATACCAAGTTTGAAACTAAAATCAGAACATGAAACTGAATAATCTTAAGGAGAATTGTTACCTTGAGCTAAGTAGCTCTCTCAACTGACTGATTTCGCCAAAGAACTTTGACTAGAGGGACTTCTTTGTTCCTCAGTCTACGAGTTTGATAGTCTAGGATTTTGACTGGAATCTCTTCATAAGAGAGGTTTTTCTGAATATCTATGCTCTGAATAGGGACTACAACTGCTGGGTCACCTATGCAATTCTTGAGCAAAGAGACATGGAAGATTGGATGAACTGAAGCTAGATCTGAAGGCAATTCGAGCTCATAAGCTACCTTGCTGAAGCGACTGAGAATTTTAAAGGGACCGACATATCGGGGATTGAGCTTTCCCTTCTTGCCGAATCTCTTCACTCTCTTCATGGGAGAGATCTTTAGATAGACATAATTACTAATCTCTAACTCGAGATCCTTTCTGTGCACATCTGCATAAGACTTCTGTCGGCTTTTAGCAGCTCGAAGTCTTTCTCTGATTAACTAAACTTTTTCTAAGGCATTGAATACTAAGTCAGGATCTATAATATAGGCCTCACTAACTTCGAACCAACCAACTGGAGATTCTCATCTCCTACCATAAAGAGCTTCGAATGGAGCCATCTTAATACTGGAATGATAGCTGTTGTTGTATGCAAACTCAATCAAAGGCAGTGGTCATCCCAACTATCCTTGAAATCGATTGCATACACCCTTAGCATATTTTCTAAAGTCTGAATGGTCCTTTCATCTTGACCATTTATCTGAGAATGAAAGGCGGTACTGAAATAAACTTGGGTACCAAGACCCTTTTGGAATGCTTTCCAAAAATAAGAGGCGAACTGGGTACCTCTGTCTGAGATAATAGTTAACAGAACACTGTGCAATCTGACCAACTCTCTGATGTAGATTTTGGCATAATACTCGGCTGAATAAGAGGTATGAACCGGAAGAAAATGAGCTAATTTGGTCATTCTATCTACAATGACCCAAAATGAATCATGTTGGCGATGGGTATGAGGCAAACTTGTCACAAAGTCTATGTTCACTTTTTCCCACTTCTAAGTAGGAGTACTAAACTCCTGTATTGACCCATTAGACTTCTGATGCTCTATCTTCACCTGCTGATATGTAGAGCATTTAGCCACAAACTCTGCAACATCTCTCCTCATCCCACTCCACTAATAGATTTCCCATAAGTCGTGGTATATCTTAGTGGCCCCTGGGTGAATAGAGTAGCGTGCACCATGCGCTTCTGTAAGAATTCACTGCCTCAATTCATCTATACCTGGAACACACAGACGATCCTGACAACCCAGAACATCATCTCCCCCTTGGGAGAAAACCTCTACTTTCTGATCCTTGACTGACTCTTTCAACTTGACTAGACTGGGATCTCTATCTTGGTTTTCTTTCACCTCAGAAACTAAAGATGATTCTTAACTACTCTGAACCTATATGTCACTCTCCTCTGTATCGACTAAGAAAACACCTATTTTGGCAAGCTGATGGATTTACTGAGCTAACTTTTTCTTATTGTCCTCAACATGAGCAACACTACCCATAGAAAGTCTACTGAGAGTGTCGTCCACAACATTGGCCTTGCTCAAATGATAAAGGACACTCATGTCATAATCTTTCAAGACTTCTAACCACCTTCTCTTATGAAGATTGAGATCTTTTTGAGAAAAGACATACTGAAGGCTCTTATGATCTATGAAAACATCTACATGAACCCCATACAAGTAACACCTTCAAATCTTTAAGGCAAATACTACGGCTGCTAACATAAGATCATGAGTCGGATAATTCTTCTCATGGGGTTTAAGCTGTCTAGAGACGTAGGCTATGACCTTACCATGCTACATGAGGACACAACCTAAACCTACTCTGGAGGCATCAAAGTTCACCACAAAACCATCTGAACTATCTGGAAGAGCTAAGCTAGAGCTGAGGTGAGTCGAGTCTTTAAATCCTAAAAACTCTTCTCGCAAGGATCTGACCATTAAAACTTAACTTTCTTCTGAGTCAATCTGGACATAGGGGATGCAATAGAAGAGAATCCCTCAACAAACCATCTATAATAGCTAGCCGAACCCAAGAAACTCCTGATATCTGATGGAGAGATAGGCCTGGGCCAGTTTCTCACTGCTTTAGTCTTTTGAGGATCAACCCTAATGCCATCATCGAAAATGATATGACCAAAGAATGCTACCGACCTTAGCCAAAATTCGGACTTACTAAATTTGGAAAAAAACTGACGATCTCTGAGAGTCTAAAGGACAATTCTGAGATGGTCTACATAATCACGCTTACTGCGGGAATAGATAAGGATATCATCTATGAAGACTATTACAAACATGTCCAAGTACTTCCTGAACACATGGTTCATTAAGTCCATGAAAGTTGTTGGGGCATGGGTAAGACCAAAGGACATGATTAGGAATATGAAATGACCATACCGAGTATGGAAGGCTATTTTTGGAATATCACATTCTCTGACTCTGAGCTGATGAAAGCCTGATCTGAGGTCTATCTTAGAGAATAGCTAGAACCCTAAAGTTGGTCAAATAAGTCATTGATTTTAGGAAGTGGATACTTGTTCTTAACCGTGACTTTATTGAGCTGATGGAAATCAATGCACATTCTTAGAGAACCATCTTTCTTTCGCACGAATAAGACTGGAGCACCCCACGGGGAAACACTAGGTCTGATGAATCCCTTATCTAAGAGGTCTTTCAATTATTCTTTTAATTCTCTGAGTTCTGCTGGTGCCATTCTGTATGGTGGAATAGATATAGGTTGACTATCTAGAAGAAGATCAATGCCAAAGTCTATTTCCCTTTCGGGAGGAATTCCTGGAAGATCTTTGGGAAAGACATCTGAATATTCATTCATGACTGGTACTGATTCAAGGTTGGGAGTTTTGGAACTAGATTCCTTAACTCGAACAAGATGATAGACACATTCTTTAGATATCATTTTTCGTTCCCGAAGGTAGGAAATAAGCTGACCTCTGAACGCTGAAATACTACCTTTCCACTCTAGGACAGGTTCATTCGGAGACTGAAATTAGACTATTCTATTTCTGCAGTTGACTGTAGCATAGCTAGAATGAATCCAGTCCATGTCGAGAATGACATCAAAATCAGTCACCTCTAATTTGACTAAATTTGCTGAGGTGACTTTCTGAAATATCTTAACCAGACAGTTCCTGTATACCCATCGAGCTATGATAGTTTTACCTACTGGGGTAGAGATTGAGAAGGGCTCTGCTAGAATTTTAGGACTGTCTTTGAAATCAACTGTTATATAGGGAATAACAAAAGACAAAGAAGCTCCTGGATCTAGCAAAGCATAAACATGCACATGAAATATAATGCCTACATGAATATGCACATGAAGGCTCTTATGACCTGTAAACATATCTACATGAACCCCATATAGATAACGCCTCCAAATCTTCAAAGAAAATACTACGGCTGCTAACTCAAGATCATGAGTAGCATAATTCTTCTCATGGGGTTTAAGATGTCTAGAGGCATAGGTTATGACCTTGCCATACTGTATGAGGACACAACCCAAACCTACTCTGGATGCATTACAATACACTATGAACCCATTTGAACCCTCTGGAAGAGATAGGACTGGATTTGAGGTGAGTCAAGTCTTCAGGTTCTGAAAACTCTTCTCATAAGGATCTATCCACTGAAACTTGACTTTCTTCTAAGTTAATCTAGACATAGGGGATATAATAGAAGAAAATACCTTAACAAAACATCTGTAATAGCCATCCATACCCAAGAAACTCCTGATATTCGATGGATATATAGGGTGAGGCTTGCTACTTTGGTCTTTTGAGGATCAACTTTAATGCCATCACCGAAAATGATATGACCAAGGAATGCTACTGACCTTAGCCAAAATTCGTACTTACTGAATTTGAAGAATAGCTGGTGATCTCTAAAGGTATGAAATACAACTCTGGGATGGTCTGCATAATCACGCTCACTGCGGGAATAAATAAGAATGTCATCTATTAAGACTATGACGAACATATCTAAGTACTACTTGAACACACGATTCATAAAGTACATGAAAGCTGCTAGGGAATTGGTAATACCAAAGGACATAACTAAGAATTTGAAGTGACCATACCCAGTACGAAAGGCTGTTTTCAGAATGCCACATTCTCTGACTCTGAGCTGATGATAGCCTGATCTGAGGTCTATCTTAGAAAAATAGCTGGCACCCTGAAGTTGGTCAAATAATTCATCAATTCTGGGAAGAGGATAATTGTTGTTGACTATCACTTTATTAAGCTAACGGTAATCAATGCACATTCTAAAAGAAGCATCGTTTTTGCACACAAATAAGATTGGTGCGCCCCACGGAGACACACTGGGTCTGACGAATCCCTTATCTAAGAGATCCTTCAACTGATCTTTCAATTCTCTAAGCTCTGCTGGTTCCATTTTGTATAGAGGAATAGATATAGATTGAGTATGTGGAAGAAAATCAATGCCGAAGTCTATTTTCCTTTCGGGATGAATTCCTGGAAGATCTTCGGGAAAGACATATGAATATTCATTCATGACTGGGATTGAATCAAGACTGGGAGTTTCAGAACTGGTATCCTTAACTTGAACAAGATGATAGACACATCCTTTAGATATCATTTTCCATGCCTAAAGGTAGGAAACAAGCTAACCTCTAAACGCTGATGGACTATGCTTCCACTCCAGGATAGGTTCATTCAGACACTGAAACTGGACTATTCTATTTTTGCAGTCGACTGTGGCATATCTGGAATAAATCCAATACATACCAAGAATGACATCAAAGTCAGTCAACTCTAATTCAACTAAATCTGCTAAGGTGACTTTCTGAAATATCATAATCGGACAGTTTCTGTATACCCGTCGGGCTATGATAGTTTTACCCACTGGGGTAGAGACTGAGAAGGGATTTATTAGAATTTTAGGACTGACTCCAAAATCAACTGCTATATAGGGAGTAAGAAAAGAAAAAGAAGCTCCTGGATCTAGCAAAGCATAAACACGCACATAAAAGATCTGTAATGTACCAGTAACCACATCAGAAGAATTTTCTTGATCTTGTTGGGACTGGAGAGCATAAATTTGATTTAAGCGTTGCCCACTAGTAGCGTTGGAAGTGGCACCCTGCTGATTTGGGCAATCTGACTGAGCTGAGGAATGGTTCTGCTGACCCTAATAACCTGATTGGGGACAATATCTGACTCTGTGTCCTGGCTTGCCATATCTGAAATAAACATCTCTACCAGCTCTTGAAGTACTTTTGTGGTTCTTACTACAAGTCTGACAAAAGGGATTAGTTTGGGCATTGCTGACACTGCCCTCAGACTTAGAGCCTGGCGCTCTATCTCCATTACCATCCTTGAGCTTAGGAGCTGGAGTACTAGCTGAAGAAGGATCTAAAACTATAGACTTAGGACGAAATTGAGAATAGATTCTTCCTTCTGATTTGGGTTGAGCAAAGTTGAAACTACCTGTCCCTACTCTGTTATTCTGCTTCTCCCTCATCTTAATCTTTTGCTCTTCTATCTGCTGAGCATGGGTCATAAGCCTAGCTATGTTCATGTCACTATTCAACACCACAGACCTTCACTCATTAACTACACTATCATTCACCCCAGAAACAAACTTACTCATCTTGGCCCTGCTATCTGCGACCACATGAGCATATCTGGCTAATTGAGTAAACTTAAGAGAATACTCTTTCACCGTTATGTTGCCCTACTTGAAATTGATAAATTTCAATACCTTTTCATTCCTCAGCTCTAGGGAAAAGAATCTATCTAATAATGCAGTGACAAACTCCTCCCACTCAAGAGGCCCTACATCATCTGGCCTTTCTGACTTCCACTGATTAAACCAAGTGTGAGCAGCATCTTGTAACTGATATGCAGCTAGATCAATGGTCTCACTAAAATTAACCCCCATGATGTCTGTAGCTAAATGCTATATTTTTCAGTTACAAGTACCCCCAGGACTCGATAAGAAGAAACTGACAAAGCATGACTTTCTTGAATACATGACCAATATCATAATCCATAATATAATAAGTTGGAGATTTCATGAAGTACAAGTTCTAAAGCACCACAATGGCTACACATATATCCATACTTCATTGACTAAGACATTTATCAAACACTTGACGTGCATAAACTTGTACATGAATGGAGATTTCATATTATTATACTAGTATGGCACTTTTCCTTCACATAGGCATTTATTCAAATACATGGGAAGCATTCTTTGGTTATACCATCATCAACACATCTAATAATCACGGATAAATTAATCAACTTATAAATTGAAGGGGGTTTATCATAATTATTAAGCAAATCTTCATATACTAGGGTCAATCATTGGACTATGTAATTTAAAATATGAATCAAAACCCCACAACATCATGAACATGAATTTAAATTCTATTTAAATCATGAACGTTCATAAATACACAAATCTTATATTTTGAAAAGAGATTCTTGAGCTTCATGGGTGAAAGGGGTCCATGAATCAACACATGACATACCTGGGTTGTGAGTTTCTTGAAGTTCTTGGACTTGAAGAACTTAAAAATCTCTTAGTTTCTGGAAGAATGCTTTGGATCTTGTTCTTGGGGATTATCTTTGAGAGAAAACCCTAATTTGATATTGTAGATGGATAAAGAATATATGAGCCTTGATATGATATTATTAGGGGTCAAAACGGATGGAAAATACCCAAACACCCTTTTATAAATGGCTTAGAATAACTAAACAAACTATACGACGGTGGGTGTGATGGTCCATCGCTAGGTCAACGGTCCATCGGTCCTGACCGTCGCACCTGGGTAGAATAGGGGTTCACTGTCTCTGCTGCGACTGCTTAGGCGATGGTCAGTGACAATAGATATACTATCTGTAGCATTAAATAATGTATTTGTTGTAAAATTTAATCTAACTGTTCACCTCTATTTATTAATTACATTTTTTATTACTGTGAAAAATTATGACTTCAATTAAGAAATATTGTGATAAATCATGACTTTTCAGATTATTATTAATAATTAGTTCTTTGCAAGAATCATTTTTATTGAGTTGTGAAAATAAATTCTATATTTGTTACATCAGATAAATCATCTATGACAACAGATATACCATATGTTGCAATAAATAGAGAACTTGTTGCATCAGATAATCTATCTGTCGGAACATTTAATCTAACTATTCACCTCCATTTATTAATTACATTTTTTATTATTGTAAAAAGTTATGACTTTTATTAAATTAAGAAATATTGTGATAGTTCATGATTTTTCATATTATTATTATTAATTAGTTCTTTCCAAGAACCGTTTCTATTGAGTTGTGACAACAGATTTTATATCTATTGCATCAGATTGCTCATTTGTGACACTAGATATACCAACTGTTGCAACAAATAGAGAACCTGTTGCATCAGATAATCTGTTTGTTACAATATTTAATCTAACTGTTCACCTTCATTTATTAATTACATTTTTTATTACTGTGAAAAATTATGACCATAATTAAATTAAGAAATATTGTGACAAGTCATGACTTTTCAGATTATTATTATTAATTAGTTCTTTCCAAGAATCATTGTTATTAATTTGTGACAACAGATTTTATATCTGTTGTATCAGATAACTCATCTGTGACAATAGATATATCATCTGTTGCAACAAATAGAGAACCTGTTGCATCGGATAATCTATCTGTTGCAATATATAATCTATCTTTTACAAAAAAATTACCATCATATCATTAATTCAAATTTGCTGACTTTTTTATTATATAAATTAAAAAAAAACACCTTTCCAATAACTGTTTCTTTTAATAAAATAATAATCAATTTTATTGAGTTCTGGCAACATATTGTATATCTATTGAATCAGATAAACCATCAGTTGCAATAGATATACCTTTGTTGCAACAAATAGACGATCTATTTTAATAGCTTTTTTGATTTCTTCTAACAGCTGATATATCAGTCGCAACAGATGGAGAATTTGATGCATCAGCAACATTGTTGAATGTGTTTTAGACAAAAAATCACTTTGATTTTAATAACTTATCGTAACTTTTTTCCATTATTGTTTTTAAATTTATTTTTTAAAATTATTTAGTTATTATATAATGAAAAAAGTCACAATTAGCTTATATAATGATTGTTAAGAAAAATGTGAACAGTCGTGACTTTTTTCTTAACAATTACCATATAAATTTATTAATTAATTAAATATTGTGAATTTTTTTTACTATACAATAAATAAATAATTTTAGAAAACAAATTTAAAAATAAAAATGGTAAAAAGTCATGATCAGTTATTAAAATCAAATAACCGTTCTTTTACGGTTATAAATTATGTTTATCATTTATTTTCTTATTTTTTATTTACGAACCATTTTTATATTAAATAATAAAAAAGTCATGTCTTTTCACCCTCTCAATAACAATAACCCATTTCTATTAATAGCCGCCTGTTGCAGCATATGATCGATCTGTCGCACCAGATTAACCCCTATTACCACAAATGCTCAATCTCTACCACCAACCGTCGATATGTTGAGAATAAGGAATAAACAGAATGATAATTAAATACTAAATAAGAATTAAAAATTCAAAGTCGACTACCAAAACATAGATTTTTGAATCCCTTGGGTAGATCCGATATACAAAAGGAGGAAAATAATACTTACACTAAAAGAAAAAAACATAACCTAATTATTATTACTACTATTATTATTATCATTATTATTATTATTATTATTATTATTATTATTATTATTGTCAACCAAACAATTTTCATCCGACAGTAGTAGGGCCCTCCTCAGCCTTGCTCTGAAGTCGGCCAAATCCCTCTGGAGTTCATCAAACTGCCTTTGAAGTTCCTGCAAGGACTCGATATGAATCTTCTTATATGAATCTGAATCAGGAATATTTGTATTGTAAGTGTAGTAAAATGAACAAGTAAGGAGGGACCTATTTATAAATGATCAAATTGGAAGGGGTTAGTCAAATAAAAAGTCACGACTGTTCATATCCCTTAATTAAATAAACCTAATGACTTTTCAAATATGTAAATTTAAAATAATGAACCTAAATACAACATTTTATCTTTTATTGTATTTCTGAAAGAAAAGAAAATTACTTTAAAATAAATCTAACGATGGGTAATCTGTTGCAAAATATATTCCATCTGTCAGATAACTTACAACATATTGACAATCTGTTGCAATAGATGGATATATCTATTTGTTTTTCCAACAGATATGTCATATGTTGCAACAGATTGATCATTGTCGTAATAGATGTCTGCTATTGTTATACAATTTAAATAGATGTGGCATCTGTTTCAACTTGCTAGTCATTTGTCTATTCAATTTATGCCATGGATGGGCTAGGAAGAATAAGGTGCGTGTAGATGGATAGATTCATTGTCATGTGTGGGAGTTGAGTATTACTAATAAGGTCATCGGGACAACACACACAAAGTATAATGTTTTTGTGAATGTAGTTTTTAACCGATTAGGCACTGATCATTCAACCAAGATTCTACATTGTACAGTTAAGTTTGATGGGTTCAAATTGATAAGGCTGAGGGCCCCATAAAGATGGTGCAGATACCCTATTACGAATTACGACGATTGTTGCTCGTGTTTATATGTGTCAAATTTTGAGAAGGGATAAATATTTGGTGTCATTGTAGAGATCCAATAGCGATTGGACTTAAATTTAAGTGTGCATTAAACTCTTAGAAGACCTTTGAAGCCCCGCACTACATCAAACAAGCACAAAAAACCAATAGAAATTTCCCTGGCCCAAATTTATATGGAAGGGTTGATCGAGAAGATGATTATACGCCAGAAGAAGTCGAAGGATAATGCCTACCAGGGAAAGGGAGTTGATGAAATTCTATATCATCTGAGAGCTAATTGAATAGGAGACATAGGGTATAAAGTAACTTCTAGCGAATCTGGCCGATGAAATTATCTTAAAACATAAGAAATCTGAATCAAATGCAAATATGAAAGTGTATTCGGCAATGTAAATTCGTTTATTATCTCTCTAAAAGAAAAATAATACAGATGGACACTTTGATAGAGAGTTGCGACTAAGTAGCATGGTCGGGATTATCACCTAGATAGAAAATAGAAGAAGACCAAGAAAATAGACTTACGGGTATTAAGGATCGAAATGATGTACAGTAAGTCTAGAAAACTTGCACCAACAGCAACTGTAGTTAAAGTAAGGAATCTAAGAGAAGGTGGCAATTTTTTAATTTTAAATTGCATCCCATGCCTTCTTGTTTGTTGTTCCGATTAGGTCCACTGTTGTTGACCTGATCGGAACCACAAACAAGATTGAAAGACAGATTGAGTGTCATTACTTTCTTAGAAATATGGATTAATTGTTTATGTTTTATTGCCTTAGCATGCTTTCAACATTCCTTGGAGAAGATTAGACGCTTGTTGTAGTATGTGAATCTTGATAATTTTCAATCTTGCCTCCAGCTTGTCGATTTGGTATTCAAGCTTGTCGTTGCCGTCTTTGAAGTTGGTATAGAGTTTTTGATCTCTTGTGAGCTCGATCAGGAATAGTTTCTCCTTCGAAGTTGTGGCATTAAAGAAGGTCTTCAGAACACTTTCTTTAAAAGCCTTAAAGGATACATGGAGGGTCGCTGTGTTTGTTTTAGGTCAAAATATGTTGATGCACATTAAAGATGTGGTCCAACCGTTGAATAGCTCACTTTTATCGAGTGTTTCTCAATACAGCTTTCTCAACAAACCATCAAGAGATTTGATAAATTAATAAGCAAGGAGTTACGTAATGTTTGATGTAAACCGACTCAACCAAGCCTATCAAACATTGTGTAACTCCAGGCTCATTACCCTATCAAAAAACTTTGCCCAAGTTATTGGATAAATCAAACGAGCTCAATGTCTCAGCCTTTCTACTGATCGCTCTTCTCTAATATAGATGACAAGATATTTACCATGCAAAAGTTTACACCATTAGCAGAAATGCTTGCCAGAGCAAAAGTGGCATTATTAACTCCTCTATCTTGCTCAAGTATCTGAAAAAAAATTCAAATCCTCTATCTTGCACTATTGAGCAATGTACAAGGGCCATAGAGAACAATATAAGATGAAAAAGGTGAGAAGATAAAAAAGGAAGGAATAGGAAGGACAAGCTAAATGCTAGATTTAGTTCATCTTTGTTTGGTTTGTTAAACAAATAAAATACGAATGCAATTGAAAATATTTCTACCGTTTCTCATTCAAAAGAAAAGGTGGAAATATTTTTATTTGCATTCGCATTTTATTTGTTTAACAAACCAAACAAAGATGAACAAAATCTAGCATTCAGTTTGTCCTTTCTATTCCTCCCCTTTTTATCTTCTCACCTTTTTCAGCTCATGTTATTCTTCTGTAACCTTTGTACATTGCTCAACAATGCAAGACAAAGGAGTTGAAATTTTTCTTTTTCGGATACTTGAGCAAGATAGAGGAGTTGATAATGCCACTTTTTCTCTAGCAAGCATTTCTGCTGACGGTGTAGACTTTTGCATGGCAGATATCTTATCATTTATATTGGATAAGAGTGATCAGAAGAAAGACTGAGAGAATAAGCTCATTTAATTTGTTTACTAACTCAGGTAAAGTTTTTTGATAGGGTAATGATCTTGGAGTTACGTAACGTTTGATAGGCTTGGTAGAGTCGGTTTGGTTCAAACGTTACATAACTCCTTGCTTATTAATTTATCAAATTCCTTGACGGTTGGTTGAGAAAGCTGCATTGAGTAATTCTCTATAAAGTGAGCTATTCAACGGTTGGGACCACATATTCAATGTGTATCAACACATTTTGACCTAAAACAAACACAGTGACCCAATATGTATCCTTTAAGGGTTCTGAAGAAAGTGTTTTGAAAAGATTCTACAATGCCACAACTTCGATCGAGCTTACAAGAGATCAGGAACTCTATACCAATTTCAAAGGCGACAACAAAAAGCTTGAATGCCAAATTGATAAGCTAGAGGTAAGCTTAAAAATTATCAAAATTCACATACTACAGCAAGCCTCGGATCTTTTCCAAGAAATATTGAAAGCATGCTAAGTCTAGAAAATACAGTCAATTATAACCATTTTGCTAAGGATGTAATGATACTCAAACTGTCTTTTAATCTTGTTTGTGGTTTCGATCAGGTTAACAACAATGGACCTAATCAAAACCATAAATAAGAAGGCATGGGATGCAATTTAAAATTCAAAAATTGCCGCCTTCACTTAGATTCCTTACTTCAGCAGTTGCTGTTGGTGTAAGTTTTCTAGACTTACTGTACATCATTTCAACCCTCGATACTTGTAAGGCTACTTTCTTGATCTTCTGCTATTATCTAGAATCTAGGTGATAATCCCGACAATGCTACCTAGATCAGCTCCCTAGAAAAATGACTATCTGCACTATTTTTCTCTTAGAGAAACAACAGACGGATTTTTTATTACCAGATACAATTTCATATTTGCACTTGATATAGATTTCTCATGTTTTAAGATAATTTCATCAGTAAGATTTGCTAGAAGTTACTTTCTACTCTATGTGTATCCTCTTCAATTAGCTCTCAGATGATATAGTCTTTCACTAACTACCTATTTCCCTTGAAGGCATTCTCCTACCACACCTTCTAGCATATAATCATCACCCCGAGCAACCCAACCATATAAATTTGAGCTAAGGAAATAACTATATTGGTTTTCCATTCTTGTTAGATGCAGTGTTAGGATTCAAAGGCATTCCCAGATTCCAATGCACCCTAAAAGCTAGTCCAATCACTATTGAATCTCTTTACAATTATGCCAAAACAAAATCCCTTCATAATGCTTGACACATAAACATGAGAAACAACCGACATTAAATCTTAATAGGGTATCAGAACTATATTCATGGTCCCTCAGCCTTATCAGTTCGGACCTACCAAACTTAACTGTAAAATTATAGATATCTTGTTTGAATGATCAATGACTAATCGGTAAAAATAGCATTCACAAAATTAGTGTACTCTATGTGTGTTTCCACGATAACATTATTAGTAATACATACCTCTCATATATGAAGTGGTTCCATCTGCATGCAACTTATTCCTCTGAATCCATCTTTACTACAACCTCTTATATTGGTCGAGAAAAAGTTGATCAACTTTCAGTTCTTTATATCTACAAAAAAGAGGAAAAAAATGTCAAAAATAGAACGTTATCCATCTGTTACAATAGATTTGGAGTCCGTTGCAATAAATATGGAGTCTGTTGTAATAGGTGTGGAGTCTGTTGCAAAAGGTATGGATTCTAAAGCATCAGATGTAGAGTTTGTTGTAACAGATATGGAGTCTCTTGGAATACATCAAACAAGCCTTGCTAGTGGTTTGATTTGTTCCAACAGTTGCTCCATCTATTGCAACATCAAAAATAGTATAAACTACAAAGAAATAACAAATAAAAAACATCAACAACAAAGCAATAAAAACATTTGTTCCAACACCATCAACACCATCATCAATAATAAAGAAGCAACATCCTTTGTTCCAACACCATCAAGAATACCACACCACAAGTTCCAACAACGCCAACTCTATCAACAACATGGAAACAAACAAAATACATAAAAAATGATACTGCCAACAAGGCTTTTAAACTTCTCCCAACAGATGACTTTTTTCACATATTATAATAAAAATTCTTGATTCGTTTATTCAACACTTAAAAGTTCCTTCAATTTTTTTTAAATAAATATGATATGGGCAAATAATAATTAAATAAAAAATAGATGTAAATAACTTTCAAAGAAAAAGGCGAGAATGAAAGAGCAATAGTGAACCATACCTTAATGTCAAAAGGGGATTAAAATAGTAATTTCAGTCGAGGAAAGATATGGATCGATTTAGATCCAAAAGGATCTTTATGAGAAAGTGAAGAGAAAAGAGAGAAAAAAAGATTGTGATAACCCTAAAGAGGAGAGAAAGAAAAAGATGAGAGATCAATAAAATAAATTTAGGGTTGAAGCTGAATGAGAGATAAGATAATTCTAGATGTATTGTGTACGTAGATGTGGGTTTCAATATTCATTAATTATATTCATTAATAATTTGAGGGGCATGAGGAAGACTAGTGACATTGAAAAGACAATATAAGACTACTCAACTAACTCATTTTTAAGTTATCGAAGAAAATTTTTTTATCGCATTTTTTAGTACTACTTTATCTACTCGAACAGAAGCTTCCTTTAAAATTAAAAGAAAAAAAATATTTTCAAATAGATATGTCATCTGTTACAACAGATAGCGATATCTATTTAAAAATCCCAACAGCATAGTCATCTCTTACAGCAGATACAAATATCTGTTTAAAAATCTCAACAGCTCAGTCATTGTGACAACAGATACAAATGTTCATTTCATAATTAAATCAGATATGTCATGTATTATAACAGATATTAATATCTATTTAAATATTCCCACAGCTCAGTCATCTATGACAATAGATGCAAATGTCTATTTGATAATTAAATCAGATATGTCATCTGTTACAACAAATATTAATATCTGTTTGAAAATTTCCAACAGCTCAGTCATCTGTCACAATAGATGCAAATGTATATTTGATAATTTAATTAGATATGTCATCTGTTGCACCAAATATGAATATCTGTTAGAAATTTTCAATAGCTCTGTCGTTTTTTTCAACAGATTTTATTCCAAATGATTTAGGTGAAACTGGGGATGAATGAATGAGTTGATAGGGTCAAATACAACTTCAATTGAATTTTTCCAATTGCATGGTGTTGATATTACGTTCATCCCAACTCGATTTATCGATCGATCACTCTGAGTTGAAAAGATTCTCATTAACTTAATGTTAGCCTAGTACCTAAATTGATTTAGGTGGAACTAGGGATGAATGAGTTTTTATTAACTTAATGTTAAGATAGAACCTTAATTGATTTAGGTGGAACCAGGGATGAATGAGTTAATAGGGTTAACAACAACTTTAATTGAGTTTTTGTAATTGTATGATGTTGGTATTGAGTTCATCCCAACCCGAGTCATCGATCGATCATTCTGAGTTGAAATTAGTTCTCATTAACTTAATATTAACATAGTACCTAAATTGATTTAGGTGTAACTAGGGATGAATGAACTCATAGGGTCAACTACAACTTTAATTGAGTCGTTGTAATTGCATAGTATTGGTATTGCATTTATTCCGACCCGAGTCATCGATCGATCACTCTGAGTTGAAATAAGTTCTTATTAACTTAGTACCTAAATTGATTTAGGTGGAACTAGATATGAATGAGCTCATAGGTTCAACTACAACTTCAATTGAGTCGTTGCAATTGCATGGTGTTGGTATTACATTTATTCCGACCCGAGTCATCGATTGATCACTCTAAGTTAAAATGAGTTCTCATTAACTTAATGTTAAGATAGAACCTTAATTTATTTAGGTGTAATAAGGTATGAATGGGTTTATAGGGTCAACAATAACTTTAATTGACTTATTGCTATTGCATAGTATTGGTATTTCGTTGATCCCGACCTGAGTCGTCGATCGATCACTCTGAGTTGAAATGAGTTCTCTTTAACTTAATGTTAATATAGTACCTAAATTGATTTAGGTGGAAATATGGATAAATGAGATCGTAGGGTCAACAACAACTTCAATTGAGTTGTTGCAATTGGATGATGTTGGTATTGCGTTCATCTCGACCTGAGTCATCGATCGATCACGCTGAGTTGAAATGAGTTCTCATTAACTTAATGTTAAGATAGTAACTAAATTAATTTAGGTGGAACTAGGGATAAATGAGCTCATAGGGTCAACTATAACTTCAATTGAGTCGTTGAAATTGCATGGTATTGGTATTGCGTTCATCCCGACCCGAGTCATCGATCGATCACTCTGAGTTGAAATGAGTTCTCGTTAAATTTATATTTTAATAACTACATCTTTTGAAATTTTAAAAATTAATTAAGATCAATTCGTACCAAATTAATAATTTCAAAACTTGTCATTTTTTTCCAAAATTACAAATCAACCCATACAAATCATCCATTTGCGGGAAAAACTTTTCCTCATTTCAAATCTCAATTTCTTGCTTTTTTGTCTTTCTCTGTCTCTCTCCTCTCAATAATATAAACAACAACTACTCAATATATTTCTCTACCCTTCAAAACAGATCGATTTTCTTCCCATTTTCGACCACATAGTTGTTATTTTTTTTATTCTTGCTTGTATCCATTATTTTCTCTATCTTCGTAGATAACAGAGTTCAAGGAGAGTTCTAAATTTGTTATTTATTCTAAAAATTAGGTATTTTAGATAATGATGAAAAAAAAGACTTTTAGTTGTATTATCTTTGAGAATGGGTTAACAATTTTGAGTTTTGATGCTAAAAAGGTAGAAAACACCCGAGAAAATCCTAGTTTTTGTCTCAGTATTTTATTGACTATTGTGGTATTATTGGATGATGTTTGTGGTGTTGTAGGTGAATATTATTAGTTGTTTTGGTATTTGTATTTTTGGTGGTGGTGTCAGTGGTCTTGGTGTTGGTATTGGTATTGGTGGAATATGTGGTGGTCTTGGTGTCATTGGTTGTTGTGTTGGTGGTCCATCTATTGCAACAAGTGAAAGATCTGTTGGGAGATATTAAATAGGTCTTCAAACAGATTTTCCATCTATTTCAACTGATGCGTTATCCATTGGAGTATTTTTTTATAATGTAGCGTAGAATAATTTATTGAAATTTGTCTTACCTTTTTAAAAAATATTATGTAGACATCAAATGCAATGTACTTTTTATTTTTCTATTATTTGTAGTTAAAAGATGTCTCCCAAAAGAAAAGAAATTAAAAGTGGATCAACTTCTGACCACCCAACAAAAAAGGCTATAGTACAGACAAATTCAGAGGAACTTCCTGAACAATCTCAGTCAGGAAAAAATGAAGATGAGGAAAGTGATAACTCCTTCTCACCAATGGGGCGTGAATTAATATTAAATCCCAGCATTATCCTGTCAAAACCATTAGTATCGATGGGTTTTGAGTAGCGATGCCGATAGATAACCCTGACAAAGTAACTTGTGATATTGTACTTAAATGTCAGTTGGGGAAACATTTTGATGAACTTAGAAGTATTATGAAGAATGAAAACATAGACGGACTTTTTAACAAGAGTTGCTTTGCATACTTTCTTGAGCTGCCTGCGGACCGCACTCTCCGTTTTCCTATAAATATAGCATATGGTTTTATCAATCTTAAGATCAAGTATGGGGGGATAATAAAGATTCGAAGAAGGGATAAAAAGCAATGGATGAAATCTGGATCAACTACTGTGGCATGCCGATTTGTTTTGGATTGAAAAAGTTTGCCATAGTGACGGGCTTGAGATATGGTCATCCAGAAAAACCCTCATCAAGGAAACACCCCACAAAGGGTCCAACAAACGTAGAGAAAAAAAATGGGTCGTTGGGTATTGTTGGACGTAGCTACAAAGCGGATGATTTTATGGCAAATCTCGATGATAAAAACATACCAAAGCACTATAGGGAGAAATTGTGCTTAGTTTGGTTTGTCCATTCCGTTTTATTAGCAAAACACATTAGGAAAGTCATAGAAGATGATTTGTTGGTGATTGATGATGATTTTGAGAAATTTAATGATTATCCCTGGGGATATGACATCTACTACTTGACTGTCGAATATTTACTGAAAAAGCTATCCCCAAAGACGACCATATTATACGATTTTTCTTGGGCTTTCATGGTAAAATTGATAACTATTTTTACTTATCCATTAATTATATTAAATATAGTTATTATGACCTTTTTTTTTCTTACTTCATGTTTACATTTTTTAGGCTTGGGCATGTGAAGCTATTCCTCCCCTCCGAAAGCAGTTCAAGGTTTACCCGAATGAGGTTTCTCATCCAAGGATCCTTAGATGGTTGGATGCAAATGGCAGTAAAAATATTAAGGAGGCTGCTCTTTTTAACCCTCTTGATGATGCAGTACGTCTTCTTTCAACTAAAATAATTTATCTTAAAGAAAGATATTGAAATAGATATGCCATCTGTTGTGATAGATGGGTCGTCCGTTGAAATAGATTAGTCATAAACTACAACTGGTGCAATAGATAGGTAACCTATTGTGAAAGATAATCCATATTTCACAATAGATTAACAATCTATTGCTCTAGTCCTCTAAACCCAACTCAACAGATTACCCATCTACTGCAAATTATGCAATAGACTGGTAATATGATGCAACAGATGGTTAATCTGATATAGTATGTCTTCTTTCAACTAAAATAATTTGCCTTAAATAAAGATATTAAAATAGATGTGTCATCTGTTATGATAGATAGGTCATCCGTTGTAATAAATTATTCGTCAATTGCAACTGGTGTAATAGATGGGTAATCTGTTGCGACAAAAGATCTATATTTTGCAATAGACTAACCATTTATTGCTCTGGATCTCTGAACTCAACTTAACAGATTGCCCATCTACTATAAATTATGCAACAGATAGGTAATCTGATGCAACATATTATCAATTTGTTGTGACATACAGATCAACTGTTGCGGCAGCTAGATCATCTGTTGCATGAGTTGGTTGTGTTAACACATAACCCAACTTACTTCAAATTATTATTATATGATTTAAATGCCTCCTCTTTTTTTATAGGTTGTGCATCCTTGGATCGTGTCGACTGTTGATGAGTTGGGGATGACTTCTTTTCTTACTCTAGGTCTTGTTGATACAAAAGAACACCCAACGGTGGAGTTAATAAAGAATAAATTGGCTGGAGCAACAACCATAAGAAGAGCAGTTAGGCAAGGTCAGCCTAATGTTGAAGCTCTTTACGACTAACCTACTGTAACAGTTCTGGGTACTTCTTATGGAGGTGTTGTTGTTGGAGTTATTGATCATGGTGGCAGCCATTCTGATGTTGTTGCTACTTCCAGTCGTGATGATGAGCATGTTGGTGCTTAGGAAAAAATAAATACATTTGAAAACACCCTTTGCACAGTTCCCTCTCACCCCTACACGGGTCTCTCCCACCCTTATAGTGATCCCTCTCACCCCTCTTTACCCTTGTGTTCTCATTGCAAATGCAAAGTGTGAAATGATAGAGAGGATAAACTCCTTGAAAAACTAGAAGCTATTGTTGAAGTTGCCGAGGAGTTGAAATCCAAGAGGGGTGCCATACCATCCAAGAAGCTGAGGGAGCTATACACTCCTACATTGGTTGTTAGGAGTAAGACAAGAAACATTAGAAAAATACTCTCCATTGTGAAAACAAAAAAAATTGCAACTCCTCCAGCTCCAAGTGTTGTTGAAGTTCAGAGGCCGCTGAAGAAGGTAGATATATACGCGACACTTGGCTACTAAAAGAAGAAGGAACTGCAAAAAACATGAATGACAAGACGAAGGTTCCAGAAGAATACACCATGCATTCATTTGCCGCCAAAGACTTCACGAATATGGCAAATATTCATGAGTTGTACGTGTATAATGTAAGTTTACTTTTGCTAACCTAGCCTTCCTATATACTCCATGAAGAAGAAGCTACGCAACAGATGTGTAATCTGTTGCAACATCTGGGTATTCTATTGCAACATAATACACATCTGCTGCATAAGTTGCGTTAGCTGGGTAATCTATGAACTGATTCAAAGAACCCTCTGCAACAGAATCTTTCTACTGTGTTTTTATTCTTTACAATTACTAATCTATTTAAAAATTATCTTCTTATACCACAGTATGTTGATGAAATTCTCTTCCTCATGAGGGGTAGAAAATTAGCGTACCTGGATGGATTACCCACTTTATCATGATACTTATACTTACATGCTACCAATGATTTGTTGAGAAATTCCTTCAACATATTGTACATAAAATGAATTACTAATTTTATCCCGGTATGCTTCAATCGTCGATCAATTAGTACGAACCTTTTGGTCCAAAAAGCCACTCATTTCAAGGTAAGTAGGCAATATTTTAGCCAGTTTTTGTATCTCAGACGAAGGCCCAAAATGTCTCCTTTGTGACATCGAGTCATAAACTCGGATGCGCCTCTCTTTTAGAATGAAGATAGCCAAAACCCAATGGAATTCATCACCACAATTGATTGGGATGTACACTTCGTCGACCAAATGTCAAGATAAGCCAGCTAGAATGCTAAAACCTTTGACGATGTTGATTAAGCATTCCTCATTTTGGGAAACTTTTGGTTGTTGTTGATAATACCTATCATAGGCATTATTGATGTAAACTTTGTACAAATAATTTCTTATCGTATATCTATATTGCTCTGGTGTTTGCAACTTGGCCTAATTTTAGAGGTAGTAAAAAATGACATCGATGTGTTGTACATATTATCAAATATTTTAAATTACGTGACAAAAAATTAATACACAGATGTAAATAAATAAAATATTAATTAATAGTAATATGTATGACTTTTAAACCTCATCATTCCAGCAAGTTTGGGGTTGTGACATCAAATAGAACCAATTCTTCGTTCCGAGATGTGCAACAACAAAGTCGAACATATCAAAACCAAGACTCGATTCGTTCACTTTATAGTGTTCGTCATTTTATTTTCTACATGATGATTTATATGTGTTAATGTCATGTTCTTACAATAAGAATTGTATAAATCTATATCTTTAAAGTTGATTTAAGTACCTACCGGCATGATGCTTTAACAGCCCATCGACAATCCATTCTGAATAGTCATTGATCAACTTTGTTAGTTTTTTTGGAGCCTCATCCGAGATGTTGAACCCTTCAAATAGGTAATTTTTCCATTCTTCCGAACTGACAGGTTCCACTTTTTCTTCTTTTTTGGAAGCAGTAGATAGATTATCAACTGTGATATTATACTCTTCAGTGTAGCTTCTGCTGTGACATCCACCTGGAAAGCTAAAATTGTTAATGCTAATTACAGATATACAACAGATTGTCCATCTGTTGCACAGATGAGTCTTATGTTGCAATAGATAGATCATCTATTGGGATAAATTCGAATAGGTAAAACAGAGAAGTACGATAATTTTTGTGCAAGACAAAGATAGATGTGTTGCAATTTTGCTTTTTCCGATGCTTGGTGATGCCTTAGAAATATCTTTCCTTCTCCTCTTATCCACCTGGATCTTTAGTGGAGTGTATGGATATGAAATCCTTTTTAATAAAATGACACCCCTCTTAGATGTCATTTCCTTTACAGAAGTAGTTAGTGCATTTCCTTTACAGAAGTAGTTAGTGCATTAATAGCATTAATCACTCCATCATGTTTTGCCTTACAGTCTTGATATTTACATGCAGAACATTTGCTAGATGTAGAAAAATTTGGAGAAAAATCTTTACAACCAGTATGATCATAATCATAATGGCTTGTTGTTTCAAAACTGTAAGAGGAGCATCATTAGTCCCAACAGCAGCACCACTACCACTACCACTACGACTACCATCATCAACAACAACAAGCCCACCCCCTAAAATTATTTTTCTTATGATGGTTATTGCTCTAAACAATTTTATTTTTATTCCATCAACGACCTTAGCACAGACCGTAAAATAAGAAAAATGACATCTCTAACTCTCGGTTAGTCGAAACAATCCATGGATGGATAATCTAAAAAAATCAGTACATATATTAGAATGATGTGAAATCATTTAAAATAATCATTAATTAAAACAAAAACTTGATTAGAATTGTACTTACTACTTTCTTTGGGGGATTAAAAAGATCAAAAAATTTTGCATTTTTATCAGTTTTGGCCGACAACCATCTTAGGATTCTTGGACAGGAAACTTCTTCCTGGTAGTTCAATTGTTGTCTTAAATAAGAAATGTCTTCAAATGCCCAAGCCTATAACATAATGTCAATAAATCAAAAGCATTTTTGTATTAAAAAAATGATGAATCATATCATGATAAAAGAAATATTTACTATGAAGGCCCATGGAAAGCCATATATGTTGACTGTCTTTGGCATTAATGGAGTCAACAAATATTTGACAGTCATTTTGAAACTTTCATAACCCCAAGGATAGCTGTTAAGTGTCTCAAGATCCTCAGAGAGATTTATTAAATTGAGACTTATTTTGTTGTTAACGTCTTTCACCTAAAGAATATGATGTACAAACCAAACCAAGAACAATGATTGCTTGTGCTTCTTTGAAAGTCCTTTACCTTTCAACACTTTTATAAAAATTTTATTGTTGAAGCTTGGACCAAGAATGGACACCAGATCATCACGATCACTCAACTTGCCTTTGCCTTTTTTGGGTGTGCAGAGTGCTTTTTGGGGTTAGATTAGGTATAACTTGAGAAGGAGAAGGAGAATAATATTTTAGTCCCGTAACTATGTCAAACTCCTTACAACCAAAACAAATGGGTATGCCACAATAATTTATCCACACCTCATCCATCTTATCTTTGTTTTCATACATAGACCTGCCGTTGAGAAAATCGTATACTATTTTCATCTGGAAATGAGCATTTTTTTTATCCGGCAAATCAAGATATTTTCCAAAGCCGCTTTTCTTGAAATAAAAATCTAATTTTTGTCCTCAAAGTATTTTTTTGAAGGCATTGAAAGATTTTCCCATGGTTGACTTAACCACGAAATCACCCGTTAAATCTATGGCACCATCACACTGTATTCTCATAGGATAACGATCAATGCTGAAGGTTTTGACCAACTCTTCGGTGGAAGGGCTATTAGAATTTGGATCATCTCTTTTGAAACATTTCTTCTCCCCTTGTTCATTATCTTCTGCTCCTGATTGAGATAATGCTTGTAAAGTAAGCTCATAGAGTGGTGGATGTAGCCGAGCTGCTATACTTGTTCCTCTACTTGGACTTGATTCAATTTTTTTTTCTTTTGGGACCCATGTTATCTTAAATTAATAGGAACATAAAATAGATTATAATTGATTAATGCATCATTAAAACAGGATAACAGTAAATCTAACTGCACAATAGTAAAATAACAGTTCCAACAGACCACACATTTGTTGCACTAGGTATGTTATCTGTTGCAACATATAGCGTACCTATTGCAATGGATGAGTAATCCATTGGAAACAGTAAAAATAGATCACTAATCTGTTACACCAGGTATTTTATCTGATATAACATATAACCAATTATTGCAACGGATGAGTAAACCGTTGGAAGCCACAAAAATAGATCACTAATTTATTGCACTAGGTAGTTTATCTGTTGCAATATATAACCAACCTGTTGCAACGGATGAGTAATCCGTTGGAAATAGTAAAAAATGATCACTCATCTGTTGCACTAGGAAGGTTATCTGTTGCAACATATTACCAACCTGTTGCAAGGATGAGTAATTCATTGAAAATAGTAAAAATATATCACTAATCTGTTACACTAGGTAGTTTATCTGTTGCAACATATAACCAACCAGTTGCAACAGATGAATAATTTATTGGAAATCATAAAAATAAATCACTAATCTGTTGCACCAGGTTGTTTATCTGTTGTAATAAATAACCCACCTATTGCAATAGATGAGTAATCTATTGGAAATAGTAAAAATAGATCACTGATCCGTTGCACCTAGCAGGTTATCTGTTGTAACATATAACCAACCTGTTACAACAGATGAGTAATCCATTGGAAATAGTAAAAATAGATCACTCATCTGTTGCACCAGGAAGGTTATCTGTTGCAATATGTAACCAACATATTACAACGGATGAGTAATCTTTTGAAAATAATTAAATAGATCACTAATTTACTGAAACATATCACTCATCTGTTACAAAATGAGTTATCTGTTGAATCAATATTGCTTAGATTTTTTTTAAACAGAAGATTCGTTTGTCACAACAGATGAATGATCTATTAAATTGTTCATCTGTTACATCAGATTTTCATAGTTGCATCAGATGTTTTTATTTGTCGCATCAAGTGTTTCATCTATTGCAACACCATTTTACCAAGATAAACAACAAATCAACCCAGCAACACCAACGCATCACACACACACACACACACTAAGAACATCAACTGTGACCAAAAATCACCAACAAATCTGAATCAACAGTTCGACAACAACAAGAAGAAAGCCAGGAATTAGAGTTTTATTCTGTCCACATTTCAAATTTAAGCTAGAAATATTAAAATTGTTAACCAATACTAGAAGAGTAGTTGGCTCAAGTTCCTCTATTTCTTCATAATTCTTTACCTGTGAAAAAAGAAATGGGACGATGAAGAACTCGAAGTTGTTGTCGGTGAAGAAGTCTTCACTTCGATTGACGGTTGAAAGTCGAAAGAAAACTCGCCCGACTATTTGTCGCCGGAGGTTGAAGTCGTCGGGATTGAACCACTGGTTGGGAGAGAGTTGAGAGAAGTTGTCGAAAGAGAAGAGCGAGACGGTTGATTTGGATTGGAGAGGGGTGTGGGTTGGATTGATTTGTATTTTTGAAAAGATTAGAAAGTTTTAAAAATATTAATCAAGTCTACAATTAAGTTAATCAAGTTTCCTAATGATGTTTGACCCTTTAAGTTGGTCAATGTCACCAATCATATTTTTAAAAAGTAATATAACTTTAATTATATGTGCATAACAATCAGTAAAAGATTGGCAACAAACTATTAAGAAAATTTCAATCAACGTTTTCATAAATACATAATTATATAAATATATATACATGAATAATTTTAAGGTCTTATTTTTTAGGTACCTAAATTTATTGCTTTTGTCGCTTTAAGGTGAACCGTCCCTGAAGCAGAGTTGCCAATAAGCTATTTAGGTGTATGCTTAAGCTTTAAGAGGCTATCATTGAGAAGATGCTAGGTAGAGAATAGAGATGCATCGACTTTAAGATACATGTCCAATGTTGGAAGGGTACAATCATTGAAATCTACATTAGAACTACACTGGTCACAACTTTTTTAATTACCTAAAAGGTTGTTATTTTGATTGAAAGCAACAATAGATTGGTCTTTCAGAAAAAAGACTACTTGCATGGGATAAACCATGTCTACCTAACTCTCCATGCATGTGGTTCAAATTTGTTGAATATACACTATATGGAGGAAAGCTGCAATATGTAAATTGTTATGGATTGTTGTATTGTGTTTTGATGATGGCTTTCAGTATATTCAAAGATCAGGTCTAGGGGTTTACAGATTAAATCGTCAAGTCAAATCAAACAGACGAATCAAACCAAACTAAAAAAAAAAAGAAAAACGACTTATGGTTTGGTTTGGCGTTAGAAAAAAAACAACAACTATTCTTGGTTTGGTTTGATGTTAACCAAAAAAAAAAATCAAGCCAAACCCGAATCAAACCGATAATATATATATATATATAATTTAACTTTTTATACTAAAAATATTAGTTATAATCTACTTTTTAAATACTTTTTTAATTAATTTTTGATTTTTAATATTTTGAAAGTAGATGTAGATATATATATATATATATATTCATATTTGAGCTTTTAAGTTGTAATATTTGTCCATTAATTGCTAATTAAATGATTCAAAATTCAAGATAAACTTAAAACCTAAATTTTTCACTTTTCATCTTACTTTTTAGTTTCAAGAGAGTTTTCTGCTCCTCATTTTTTCGTAATTGTGATTTTTCATTAGCACATGATTGAAAAAACATATTTGATCTAGTCTTCAATCACAATATAATTGTAAAAATTAAAGATTATAAAAAAAAATCAAAAAACCGAAAGAACAGACTAAAACCTAAACCGAAAAAATTAATTTTATTTTGGTTTGATTTGGTTTATAGTTTCAATAAACCGACATGATTGGTTTGACTTTTTTTTAATAAAAAATCAAATCAACCCGACCTATGTACACCCCTAATCAGGTCCATCGCATGCTTACTTCAATAAGGATTTTGAATTAAATCCTTTTTAAGTCTGTAATAAAAAGGTTGCTTGATTATAGTGAAACTTGAAAAATCCTGTGAGAATAAGTCGTGGTTTTTCTTCCTTGAATAAGGAGGTTACCTCTTTCGTTTCTGCAAACTTCGTTTTTAGTTTCTTTATTGTTGTTGTCTAATATTCCTCAGGGACCTGATCCTTTCTGGTGGTGAATTCGTACACTATACGGAGCAAAGATTCATTATGTAAATTGTTATGGATCGTTTGAGCAACAACGACACACTATGAACTTAATGGATCCACACTTATTATGATACTAGTTTAGGTGTACACGCCTTGCACGTGTACCTCTTTTTAAGAGTTCAAACATTATATTAAATAGGATATTGATTTAAATAATAAATATGAATATAATAATTAAATTTAATATTTTTTGAGTTTGTAAAAATGTAGAATTTATTTATTAAATCTAATTTTTATCAAAAATATTTTTAAAAGTCGATCGACATTCTTCTACCATCTGTAAATTACAACATAATAATACAATGATAGAGACATCAAAGTAATACAATTAAATCTAATCTTTACACACAAAAATTTTCTCAAAGTCGTCTGACACTCATCTACCACATATAAACAATGATAAAATAATACGATAATAGAGATATCAAAATAATACAACTAAACTTAACCTTTACATACAAATATTCCTCAAAGCCAACCAATATTTATGTATCACCTGTAAACCACAACAAAATAATACGATAAAAGTGATATCAAAACAATACAATTAAATTTAAATTTTACACACAAAAATTTCTCAAACCCAATCGTGATTCATCTACGAACGGTAAACTACCACAAATAACAAACTAATAGAGATATTACGATAATACAATTAAACCTAACCTTTACCTAAAAAAAAATTTCAAAGCCGACCCACATTCATCTAGTATCTGTAAATTAAAATAAAAAAATAAGATAATAAAGGTATCAAAACAATACAATTAAATCTAACCTTTACACAAGAAATTCTTCAAAACCAACCGACATTCATCTACGACCTGTAAACTATAAAAAGAATATAATAGTGATCACAAAGTTTTGATTTGATCTAACTAATTCTTGACTGAGAGAAAATTTTGACCCTAAAGAATGATTTTGAATGAAAACAAAGAAGATATATATATACACACATGTTGAATTCTATTATGCTGACAAAAACAGTGAAGAAGTTGAGGGTTAGAAAATCAAGCATCCACCAATCTAGACATGCAATCGAATCAAGTTAGATGAACATCAATCATATTCTCTCAATAGGCAAACCGGTTTGCTCTCTAGTTTAACGTACATCTCAATATTTATAGAAGTATTTCATTAATCGAGTCCTGTTTTAGGAGTATTTTTCTAATTGAACGGTAGAAAGAAAAAAATTAATTAATTCTTCTACCATATATTTTAGGAGTCTCATATATTTTAGGAAGTCTAGTTGAAAGAAAAATATTAATTAATTCTCCTACCATATATTTTAGGAGCCCCACATATTTTAGGAAGTCTAGTTAATATAATAAAAAAATAATTAAATAATAAATTAAAAAATAGTAAAAAGATAATTTTGTCTAAAGAAGAGTCTTTTAATGAAGGGTAAAAAGTTCAAATCGCTTTTCTAAGGGTCGAAAGAAAAATATTAATTAAGTCTCCTACCATATATTTTAGGAGCCCTACATATTTTAGGAAGTCTAGTTAATATAATTAAAAATAATTAAATAATAAATTAAAAAATAGTGAAAAGACAATTTAGTCTAAAGAAGAGTCTTTTAATGAAGGATAAAAAGTTCAAATCACTTTCTAAGGGTCTTCACACTTTTAATATATTATAGGTTATAGATATAGATATAGATATAGATATAGATTATAGATTATAAATATAGGTATAGATGTTTTTTCGTGTTTTTCCCCTTAATTGAACTCATGTAAATTAACTCTCATTTGATAACAAAAATGAAAGAATTGTAATGTGTAAGCATGAAAATTACTAGAGATGCTAACTAAAGTAAAATGAAGATTTTAAACTGAAAACTGTTTCTAAATATTGAATAGTTGACATTTTTTTGGTATATGTACCGAAAAGAAATATGTGTCACGTTAATATGACGGTGGGAATAATAAAACCAAATGTGTAGTCTTACTTCTTAATCTAAATTTTTAAAAAGTATAGGTGAGGATAAATTAGTGGATGGACTGAAGAGGAAAATCTATGTAAGCTAAGATCAAATATATTGGTCGAACATCACAAGTAACAAAATTAAACACCAGAATTCGTATTCATTTATCAAGATTGACATTATCTTATTTCAACAATTCTCTCTTATTTTTTTAGATGAAGAATCATCTAATAATGAATTTGATATTCAAAATAGTACATATTTTACTAATTTCAGTGTTAGTTGGCCAAGCAATTCTATTCAACAACAAACTGTAGTAGGGTTTGATAGAGAAAATAACGGTTTGACTTCACTAAATCAACATAATGTCCATTAAATTTCTCAAAATTGTGAGTTTGGAGAACCGAACAATCAAGAACCAACTAATCTATATTGTCACACTCCAATTGAATCAATAGATAGGTAAAAATATTATATATTTTTTTATATTCTTTAAAGATCGTTATATACATGTTTCAATAAAAGTTATTTTATTGAGCCAAACTTAATGTACATACAAAGATGTTTTTTTTTAAAAAAAATAATGGAGTTTGCCCATAAATGAACAAACTCTAGTTTTTGTTATAAAAAAAATGAAGTTTGCCAATAAGTGGACAAACCATAATTTTAAAAAATAAAATAAAATGGAGTTGAAAAATCCTATCAGTGTTATGAAATGTAGTTTGCCTATTTTTGGGCAAATTATAATAGCAATTTTTCACTCCAAACGGCTAACAAACGGTGTTAGTTATAGTTTGTCCCAAAATGGATAAACAGTCTGTTTTGTATCCAAACTTTAAGTAATGTCTATTTTAACTCCTAAAGCTGAAAAAGTGTCCCTTTTACCTCTGCACTAACACTATTCATAAATACAATCAATTTCACCCTCACTTCATGTATGCACAAATTCAAAAAGATGTGTGGAAAAAAAGAAAATTTATTATTATTATTATTATTATTATCATTATTATTATTATTATTATTATTATTATTATTATTATTATTATTATTATTATTATTATTATTTTAGGATTTGTTTTTTTTTTTTTTTTTTACTTTTTCCTTCTTTATGTGAGTGTTTAATTTGGTTTTTTAGTCCTAATGGATTTGGAATTTAGGGTGGGTTTAGTTAAATTTTCTGTCTTCAACTTGAACTTTGTGTAAATACGAGGAAAAAAAAAGTTAAAATGTACATATACATAATAGAGAAAAGGCTTTGTTTCCAACCTAAATTATAAACAAAATTTCTGAGATAAACCCGATCTTTAGGAGGGTCCTATTACCCCATGTACTAACTAAAATCGTATTTTTGGCAACCTTAGTACCTACGTGGCACATACGTGTGCCTACATGGACCTTCAGTGTGTTGATTCACTGATGTGCCACGTATGTGCTATATAGGCACTAAGGTTGCCAAAAATACGATTTTAATTAGTCCAAGGTGTAATTGGACCCTCCTAAAGTTCGAGTGTGTCTCAGCAATTTTTTGTATAGTTCAGGGTGGAACCAGAGCATTTACTCTACATAATATCATATTCATTTATGAATGCACAAATTTTAGATCTTGAATTTGACTGTCTCGAATGATGGAGGAATAATTTTTGGGGTGTCAATTGACACCTCTTTGCGGAAAAATTACATTATATATATATATATATATATTGGCCAATGTTTTTTCCATGCATGTATGTACATATTCTATATGTTGAATCTCCTTGTAAATACGGCCAAAAAAAGATGTTGATCTACTAGCAAATTTTTGATTTAGCCAAATCAAATTGGGCAAGGATGTGACTGAGCTAGGAAGAAGATGGAACCAGGTAGGATGAGCAAATTATCAAAAATACAACCAAATTATCTCTTCTTAATACTAAGTAAACATATATGAGCAAACAAATTATCTCGACAAACTTTAAATTAAAAAATGTCGTACAATTTTGCAAGCGAAAAAGGGACAAACATATTCCCGAATTATGATAAATGGTACTTATATACCCCTGTCTTACTTTGGGTACACATATGCCCCTACCGCTAGTCTGAGGGGTATATACATACCATTTCATTAAGGATAAGGGCATATGTGTACCCAAGTATGACAGAGGAAATATGTGTACCATTTATAAAGTATATTTGTCTCTTTTTTCATTTTAAATTTTTAATCCCTAGTAATTAACCCAAATCCACTATCCAACCTAATAAACTCACTACCCGACCTGATCCTAATTAAAATCCAAGAAACGCATATCTAAAAAATGTGTTTTTTCATCTCTGTAACGATGCAAACACACAAAATACAGTAACACCTACCAATAATAACAACAACCCTCTTCTAATTCTGTTGTTTCAGGTACACAATCTATATTATATCAAAACAACTTCAACACAAGTTCAAGTTTAAATCAAGAACACATGAAGTTTTTCAACACATTCAACACAAGTTCAATATGAACTATCAAAGAAGTGGTTATTTTATTTTAAATAAAAAGATGAAGCAGAATAAGCCAAGTCCTCCGAATTCACAAAAATGTCCTTAAGGAAATAATTTCCCTCAAGTACCCGAGGTTGCGGAATTTTCCTTCCAGGATAAAATGGCTTCACAACCGGAATGTAGTGGTACCTCAAACTTTCTAGTTTTCTTTGAACTCACTCAACGGAAAATGATCACACAGAGTTTCTAGAAGCAAGAGAAATGTTTTTTTCTAAGTAGAAATTTTCATACTAAACCTGTGGAAAAAATGTTGGTTTATATAGCCATGAAGTGCCTCTTCGGAAAGAAGGCAATGATTTATTGAAAAGGTGTATCATTTCGGAATAGTCATGTCTGTCCACTTCGAAACAACATGTCTTTTTTTAGCAGTCACAACTGACTGAAGAGTCACTCCTTTTCCAAAATAGTGTGCAATTTTCTCGAAGGGTTTTGTCCCTCTAATTTCGATTCACACCAATTGAAACCAACAACCCCCCACATGAATGGGGAATGGCTATTCTTTGTAAAATTTTAAGGACAAGTATGTGATCATCAAGCAAAGATTGATTGCATCTGGATAAGTGGGTTTCCCTTTGAACTTTCTGTAGTGAACAAGCATCGATGCACTCGGTCAATTGGTAAATTTGATATCTTTGAACAGTCAAAATTTAATGTACACCTTGACAATACATGTCACACAATCAGCCTTTTACGGTTTATGGTTCTCGGGTTTTATTCGTTTCAGCCATGAACACGTCCCAATTTCATGAGAGCTATGAGAATATGCCTTTTCTAACATTCTCCTTGAAGTGGCTTCCACTTCTCCTTCACATAGGTGATTTCTAAATGTTCAATCGTATAGATTAAACTATTTGGTCAAATCTGTCAAATTTAGATAATTATTAAAAGACTTCACACCATACTTATTCTTTTTTACTAAACATTGTCTACATAATGAGAATGGGTTGGGTAAATTGACAATATTGAACATGTCAAACATAACTTTGTTTGATCTCCTCGTACCTAACTCTTAGAATCTCCAGTCTTCTAGGTAGAGTTACCGTCATGCTAACTTATCCTAGGTCGTAAACCCACTCCCTTGGATGTTCTCTCAACTTCCTCTCTAGATAGGCCTTTTTTAAGTGGATCTAACATATTATCCTTTGGCTTCACATAGTGAACATTGATAATTCCACTAAAGAAAAGTTCTCTAATGGTATTATGTCTCTGTCTTATGTGACGAGATTTATCGGTGTACATCATGATCCCTGCCCTACCTATTGTCGCTTGATTATCACAGTGTATAAATATTGGTTCCAATGGTTTGGGTCAATAAGGAATATCTTCCAAGAAGTTTCAAAGCCATTCTACTTCTTCACCGACATTATGTAATGCAATAAATTCTTATTCCATTGTAGAGTGAGCAATACATATCTGTTTGGACGATTTCCAAGAAACTGCTTCTCTACCTATACTAAATATGTATCCACTCATGGATTTTACTTCATTCGATCTGATGATCCAATTTGCATCACTATATCCTTCAAGTACCGTTGGATATTTACTATCCCAAAACTCTTTTCATTATCATCTAATGAGTTTTATTGGGATTACTCATGTACCTACTCAACTTACTAATAGCACATGCTATGTCTGTCCGTATACAATTCATGATATACATTAAACATCCCAAAACTCTTACGTATTTCAATTGTAAGTCACTTTCACCTTTGTTCTTTTAAAATGCGGAAGCTCATATCTAATGGAGTCTTGGCAATACCAAATTCCAAATACTTGAATTTTTCAAGTACCTTTTCAATGTAATGAGACTGTGAAAATGTCAACCCTTGTGAAGTTCTATGGATTCTTATACCTAAGATTACATCCGCAACTCCAAGGTCTTTCATATCAAACTTGCTCTCAAGAATTCATTTTGTAGCATTTATGTCCGAAATGTCTCTACTGATGATTAACATATCATCCACATACAAACAAACAATGAACTTGTGATTTGGAGTGTCTTTAATGTAAACACATTTATTACGTTTATTTATCTTGAACCCGTTTTCCAACATGGTTTGGGCAAGTTTTGCATGCCACTGTTTAGGTGATTGTTTTAGTCCATAGAGTGACTTAACCAGTCTGCACACCTTCTTTTCTTTACCAGGAACCACAAAACCCTCGGGTTGTTCCATGTAGATTTCTTCTTCCAATTCTTCATTTAGGAATGTTTTTTTCACATTCATTTGATG
>NC_061115.1:204684881-204707716 GCF_002878395.1 Capsicum annuum | reverse complement strand
GGATAAATGTATTCGAAGAATTCAGCATTATCTGACTCAATTATCATATTTTCATTGATATCCAGATGTTTGAATTTATGAACTAAAAAACGACATGTTTTACTACTTTTAGTATATCCTATGAACACGCAGTCTACTGTCCTAGGTCATATTTTTACCTTTTTAGGCATAAGAACTTGGACTTTCGCTAGATATCCCCACACTTTGAAATATTTCATGTTAGGTTTTCTTTTTTTCCATTTTTCATATGGAAATGATATTATCTTACTGTGGGACACTCTATTAAGTATTCAGTTAGCTGTAAGGATAGCTTTCCCCCACAAGTTTTGCGATAAACCTGAACTTATTGGTAAGACATTCATCATTTCCTTTAAATTTTGATTTTTCTTTTTCGCAATTCCATTAGATTGAGGTGAATACGAGGCCGTAGTTTGATGGAAAATTCCATTCTCTACACATATTTCTGCAAAGGGAGATTCATATTCTCCACCCCTATCGGTTCTTATCATTTTGATCTTTTTCTCTAACTTATTTTCAACTTCTGTATTATATTGCCTAAACGCATCTATTGCTTCATCCTTACTGTTTAGCAAATAGACATAATAGTACCTAATGCAGTCGTTAATAAAAGTTATAAAATGTTTTTTTTCACCATGAGATGGTGTTGACTTCATATCACAAATATCAGTGTGGATTAAGTTTAAGGGATTGGAATTCCTTTCAGCGAACTTATGCGGATGCTTAGCATACTTTGATTCCACACACGTTTGACATTTTGATTTATTGCACTCAAAGCTTGGCAAAACTTCTAAGTTAATCAGCTTTCGCAATGTTTTATAATTGATAGGTCCTAATTATTGATGCCACAAAGTATTAGACTCAAGAAAGTAAGAAGAAATAGAACTTTTATTGATTTCAACATTCATCTTAAATAGGCCCTCAGTGAGGTAGCCTTTTCTTACGTACACTTCTCCTTTACTAAGTACAATTTTTTTGAAACAACTACAAATATGAATTCATTTTTATCAATAAGTGATACCGAAATCATATTCTTCCTTAACTCCGGTACATACAGGATATTGTTAAGAGTCAACACTTTGTCTGATGTCATTTTTAGGCAGACTTTTCTTATTCCTTTAACTTTTACAATTGTGGAGTTTGTCATGTAAATCTTCTCTTCACCTTGAGCTGGAGCGAACGCAGCAAACAACTCTTTATTTTCACAAACTTGGTGGGTGGCACCAGAATCCATCAACCATTCTCGAGGATTTCCCACCAAGTTACATTTTGAAAGCATGGCACATAGATCGTCCATTTCGCTATTGGATTCATCCATATCTGTTTGATCTTTCCTTTTTCCTTTCTTTGGGGCACGACAATATGTATACTTATGCCCAATCTTGCCACAATTAAAACATGTCCCTTTGAATTTCTTCTTAGGATGATTGCTTTGTTGTTCAGCTTTCTTCTACTTCTTTGAGTTATTGGGGTTGGCTTCTACAATGTTAGCTTTATTTATTGTAGAATTTCCTTTAGACTTCCACTCTGCGACTTTATTATCTTCTTCAATGGACAGCCTCACAATGAGGTCTTCGACTGTCATCTCTTTTTATTTGTGTTTCAAGTAATTCTTGAAGTCTTTCCACAAATGTGGCAACTTGTCAATTATCGCAGCTACTTGAAATGCCTCATTCACAACCAAACCTACAATAAAGTTTATGTGAACATTAAGAACATTTTTAACATATTCAAATAAAGTATTCATTAAATTTATACTTTCTACAAGGAGATCGTGAATGATGACTTGCAACTCCTGTACTTGTGAAACGACAATCTTGCTATCGATCATATTGTACTCAAGGAATCATGTAACATAGAACTGATTGGATCCTACATGCTCGGTGTTATATTTCTTTTTCAGCTCATTCTACAATTCTTTAGATGTCTTCATTACACTGTATACGTGGTATAAGTCATCTTGAAGGCCGCTTAGGATGTAATTCCTACATAGGAAATCAGAATGTATCCACGCCTCTGTTACAATAAATCGCTCCTGGTCCGAAGTACCTTCGGGCACTTCTAGAGCATCATCTGAAATAAACCTTTAATGACATAAGTTTGTTAAATAGAAGAACATCTTTTGTTTTCACCTCTTGAAATCAACTTCAGAAAATTTTTGGGCTTTTCCACTAGTGTCATAGCTGGTGGCGCATTTGTGCGACTGGTTGTGGCAACACTTGTTGCTGCCATACATGTCACACCTTCAACATAACCTTCTGTAGTCATTTTTCCTGTCATAAAAAGACATTCAACTTTAGCATAAAATTATACTTATGACAAGTTCGTAGCAACTTATAAATACTACTTGTTTCTAATTTAACGGTGAAGTTTTTAGGTCTTACAATTGTTAACCGAATGACCTTCAACTTGTGATGAAGATTTTATTTCTTCAAATCACTTGCTAAGTTCTAACGGAGTAGAAAGATTAAAGCATTAAACTCCAAAAACCAAACAATACAGATTATGAGAAAAAAACTTTAGTGAAAAGAAAATTTCACCAAACAAGCAGAAAAAAATTTCAATTATTTTCTCAAGATTGTTGTTTCAGGCACACAATCTGTATTATGTCAAAAAAAGCTCAAGATTAAATCAAGAACAGTTATGAAGTTTTTCAACCACAAGTTCAATATGAACTATCAAAGAAATGTGTTATTTTATTTTTAAGAAAAAGAAGAAGAAAAATAAGACAAGTCCTCCGAATTCACGGAGTGTTCTTAAGGAAATAATTCCCCTCAAGTACCCGAGGTTACAAAATTTTTCTCCCGGTATAAAATGGCTTCACAAATAGAATGTGGTGTTCCCTCAAACTTTCTGGTTTTCTTCAAACTCACTCAACGAGAGATGATCACGTGGAGTTTTTAGATGAAAGAGAAATGTTTTTTCTATGCAAAAATTTTCATACTAAACCCGTGGGAAAAATGCAGGTTTATATAGCTATGAAGTGCCTCTTCAAAAAGGAAGAAATGGTTGATCGAAAAGGTATATCATTTCGAAATAGCCATGTCTGTCCATTCCTAAAGAACATGTCTTTTTTGAACAGTCACAACTGACCGAACAATCACCCCTTTTTTGAAACAGTGCGTCTTTTCCTCGAAGGGTTGTGTCCCTTCATTTTTCATTCACACAATTGAACACAACAAATTCTTCATTAACAACACCAATAACAATACACCAAAAATAGCAAAAATACATTGAACAACAATTAACTATACTATCTCCTCCATTTCAATTAAAAAATACACCCACAAACTCCACTCCTCTACTATCAGTTTCAGAAAACAAGTCATTAACTCATAACACCCAAAAATAATACCAAAAAAAATTAAACCCTCACTTTTCAATTTTCAATGAAATTCCATCGAAAAAATACTACCCACCTTATAGCCACCATCTCCGTCGAACCAAAAATACCCCACTAACAAACCATCAATGGCACCTTAGCTCCGGCCACTCCCGGTATAATCTTCACTCCCTCCAACCAGTAAACACCTACTAATAGCAGTGATCAATCAGTACAACTTGATTATGATTCATGTTTAAGAAAAAATAAAGGTTGTATCATATTTAGAACAAAAAATAGAGGTCGGAGGTTAAGTTGATTTGAAATTCGATTTGATGGGTTTATTGGGTTGGGTAGTGAATTTCGATAGTTATTTCAAATTAAAAAATTAAAATAAAAACGGGACAAATATGCCCATGAACTACGATAAATGGTATGTATATATCCTCCATTATACTTTGAGTATGCATATGTCCCTACCATTAGTGTGAGGGGCATATATGTACTATTTCATTAACGATAGGGACATATGCATATCCAATGTATGATGGAGGGTATATACCTACTATTTATCATAGTTTGGGTGTATATTAATGTCACATCCCCTTTTTCAAAAAAAAAAAATTAATTTAAGTTTGAAAAGATTTTTATTATTACGTGATAAAAGATAAAGTTTATTTCGAAAAGAATTCTTTTACATTTAAACTCAGAGTCGTCACTTGGCATAAATTTAGTGTGCCAAGTCTCCATTGGAAATCATTTTTCAAAATGATTTGACTCTTTAAAAGCTGATCCGTAAACAGAGATTTTGATTAAGGAATTCAGTTGACCGAGGGAAAGGTGTTAGGCACCCCTTGATCCCGTGGTTCTAGCACGATCGCTTCTTGACTTGTATTGGCTAATCTAATGCTATAAAGTGGAGAAACCACATAAAACACACAAAAACAAATAAATAAACAAACCGCACAAACAAGTCCAAAAATTAGTGTCTAGTCCAATTATTACAGAACAAAATAAAAGATACTGAAATAAACCTACGCTAACCTACACTAGTCCTAATCTATGCTCTACACGATACCTCGGGCCTTGATCACGAATATCCTTTGCATACAAGATACTTCGGGGCATACCCCGGTGAATAATTACAAATGGCCTCAGGGCATTCCCTGGCTAAATGAATATATTTTCCAATTTCAAGCAACAGCAGAAAACAATCTCAAGCATAAAAATTTAATCATTCCATAATCATCAATTTGACAATTTGCCTACCCAACTTAGTATTTTCCTATCTATTTGATGGCCTAGTCATGATACTATCGTGTTCAACAATATTCATATTTAAAACAAATTAAACCATCATCAACAAATCTAAATTAATCCATATTCATTTTTATAAAAATTAATCCCGTCCTGAACAATCAACTTTATTTTTCAAACGAGATATCATCTCACCATACAACACATAATCAAGGGAACCAACAATAAATCAACACCAAACAACTATTCAATGCCAACAAGGATCAAACAACACAAACATTCAACCCGTAAAACCAAATATCATAAAAAATAAAATAAAATAAAGGGAAGAATAAAGTTGAACCTCAATTGTCGATTTTCATATATCGAAGATAGAAACACATCCAAAAACACCAATTTAAACCTCAATCATGAACTAAATGACCTCGATATACCCCTTTTATTGATTTTGGTCATTTTTTGATGGGATTTGGTTGAAATAAACTGGAACGGCTTAGATTTTATTCCTTCAATCACCGACTTGCTCTTTTCGATAATATTTGAGCTAAAAATGGGAAAGGAATGACTATCGAAGTGGGTTTGGGTCGGGATGGACCTGGAGGTTACTGTTTGGCTTTATCGTAGCTCCGATGAGCTCAGCAATAATGAATAATAAATAAAAACAAACAGTTGTGACACTTCCCGGCGAAGGGACACACCATTTCTGACAAAAAATAGCCAACAAAATGAGTTTTCTAATCTATTTTTTTCTCCCTTATTTCTTCCTTCTCCTCGATGTGCTATCTCTTCCACTCCATTCATCTAAATCTGACCATCTATTTCTATTTTCTCTGATTCTCTCTAATTTCTACTCTCTCTCTCTTTTATCTCTATGTAGTGTATGTCTATATATCAGTGTATGCATGTGCATATATAGTAAGGTGAGTGAGTTTCTATGTGTATTATTATGTATGTAAATTCCAGTGAGGATGTACGTGTATTCCCTTTTTTGGGGAAAATACTGAGTGTCTATTGTTGAGTGGAAAAAAAGACCTGATCTTCTTCGGGTTGAACATGAGAATAGATTCTTTTTCAAGCAAAATTTGATGTTGGAGATGAACTAAAAAATTGACCATGTTCTGTCGGTGGTACTTCTGAATTTAAACCTAAATTTGAAAATCTTCATCCTATTTTCAAGCAGCTCCTAACTTATAATTTTTCACATTGTTGCTTGGATTTCAATTTTTTTACCTTGTTGCTTGACTTTCAATTACTTCACACTGTTCTTTAGGTTGGATCCTAACTTTAATTTCTTCACCCTATTCTTCAGATGGGCTCCTAAATTTTAATTTCATCATACTGCTCTCCAGGAAAGCTCCTGATTGCAATTTCATCACTCTGTTCTTCAGGCGGGTTCCTAAAATCAAAATCAAAACTAGAACGAACATTATCCCAAATAAAGATTATTATAAAGAGAGATTCTATTTTCCAGAAAATTAAAGTCCCATTGAGGGTCCTAAAGTGAAATTCCAAGTAACATTAATTAAATTTTGCCCCAGTTTATCATCAGAAAACTTTTATGGGTGACGAACCCAGTCATAACTACTTGAAAAATGCATAATGCAAAGGTAAATCAAGACTCTGATTAATAAATAAATCTCTTGAAGATAAGGAGCCATGTCACCTAGGAGTTACATAGAAGGACTCAACTAGAAAGTGCATCCTCTAGGAATCAAGGCTTAAGTTAGGAAGTGTGTCTCCTAGTGGTGAAAGTTGAATTACCATGACAAGGAAGTTTGTCTCCTAAGGGTCAAGTGTGGAATGATTCGACTAGAAAATGCATCTTTTAGGAGTGAAGGTTCAAATTAGAAGTGTATCACCTAATAATTGACATTTGGCACGCTCAAATAAGAAAGTGTGTCTCCTAAGGGTTAAGTGAAATGACTCAACTAGAAAGTGCATTTTCTAGGAGTCAAGGCTTAAGTTAGGAAGTGAACCACCTAACAAGAGAAACTTGAATTACCCTTACAAGGAAGTCTATATCCTAAGGGTTAATTACTCAACTAGAAAGTAAATTTTCTAGGAGTAAAGGCTTAAGTCAGGAAATAGGTTTCCTAACAAGCGAAACTTGAATACCCAAACTAGGAAGTATGTCTCCTAAGGGTCAAGTGGAGTGACTAGAAAAAAGCATTTTCTTAGAGTCAAGACTTAAGATAGGAAGTGAATCACCTAACAAGTGATGCCCAAACAAGGAAGTGTGTCTCCTAACGGTCAAGTGGAATAACTCGACTAGAAAGTACATTTTCTAGGAGTCAAGGCTTAAGTTAGGAAGTGAATGACCTAAAAAGCAAAACTTGAATACCCTACAAGAAAGTATGTCTCCTAAGGAACAAGTGGAATGACTCGACTAGAAAGTGAATTTTCTAGGAGTCAAGACTTAAGTTAGGAAGTGTAGCACCTAACAAGAAAAAATTGAATTACCCAATCAAGAAAGTGTGTCTCCTACAAATGACACTTGAATTTCCACATAAGGAAATACGTCTCTTTGCAAATGCCACTTAGATTACCCAGACAAGGAAATGCATCTCTTTACAAATATCGCTTAAATTACCCAAACAAGGAAATGAATCTCCTTACAAATGCCACTTAAATTACCCAGACAAGGAAATACGTCTCCCTTTGAATGCCACTTAGATTAACCAGACAAGAAAATGCGTCTCTTTACAAATGTCGATTGAATTACCCAAACAAGGAAATTTGTCTCCTTGTAAATGTCACTTAAATTACCCTGACAACGAATGTGTCTCCTTACAAATACCACTTGAATTATCCAAACCAGGAAATATGTCTCGTTAAAAATGCTACTTAAATTACCCAGACAAGGAAATGTGTCTCCTTACAAATGCTATTTGAATTTACCAAACAAGAAAATATGTCTCCTTATAAATTCCACTTAAATTACCCAGATAAGAAAATGTGTCTCCTAAAGATTAAAGGGGAGGACTCATCTAGAAAGTAGGACTTCTAGGAGTGAAAGTTCAATTTAGGAAGTGCATCACTTAATAAATAAACCTCAATTACCCGGATAAGGAGGCGTGTATCCTAGAGATATTTGATTATGAGTTTTACTATGGTTTTGATTACCAAACCTGTGTAGCAATATTGCCTCTTGAATTCGCAAAAGTGAGGCAATGTGTCTTTTTGATATTTTAGGCTTTGAAATCCTTTATTTGAAGGCAACATGTGTTCTTGTTTCATACAAAGAAAACTTGTGAGTTTAAAAATATGGTGGTTGGCTTGTGGCTTTAGATTTTGAGGCGATTTCCCTTGCGTTTGTCTCCTCTAATTTTGCTTCAAGTTATTCATATATCATGGTCTTACTGCACCATTGATCAAAATTCAGATTATTAAGAGTGACTCTAAAACAAACACAGTATCTCTGTTTTGCTACATTTCTCAGATAACCCCCTTTAAATCTTGGTATTTTCACGAATCCCCCAAATTTGTTTGTTGACAATAACTTTCTACATGACTTGTTCTGACTTACGATCATGCTTCTTTCATGTGTTGGACTTTTGTCTTGCTTTGCAATTGAAGAAGTTGGTATCCAATTTTGAAATCTTTTCTCACTTTCTTTGACATTGATTTGACTCAAAGACACAAGAAAAATGACTTTTCATTTGAATAACGGACTCAAGAAAACAAAAATAAAAATATAAAAAATAAAGAACTGACAATGAATGTCCCCACTAAAACAAAGAAAAGGAAAATTTATCTGAAAGTGGTAGTCAACACTAATGATTACCTAATCTTTCCATCTAAGCTTTTACCAATTGTTGTTGAGTTAATGACCCTAAAATTGAGTAGCTTCCATGGGCCCATGGCACTCATAGACCTCATTCGACTAGTGACGTCTTGGGAGTTTTTGCCAGCAAGCCTCTCTCGTTCATATTTTCCTCATCTCACCATCACTTACAGTATCCGTGAGGGTTTTCACCAACAAGATTATCTCATATTTATTTTTTTCAACTCACAATCGTCTTATGGTGCCCATGAGGGTTTTCACCAATAAGACTCTCTCATTTCATTCTCTCAACTCACAATTGTCTTACGATGCTTGTGAGGGTTTTCACTAATAAAACTCTCTCATTTTATTTCTCTTCTGATTCCTTATGCTAAGGAAGAAAAGTAGTTCCCAAAATGTATTATCATATCTATTGCAAGCTTAGCCTTAACATTCTTAAATATTGATCTGAAGGTCTTTCTTTGGTTGTAACTTGGCTTTTGGATAAGATTAGAAAGAAAGGATGACATGAAGCCCAAATGACACTTGAAGTAAGGTGTGATTTACAACTTTTGGAATCGACTCAAATAATGAAAATTAACTCATGCCCTAGTTTCCTTAACTGGGTAATTCTAAATTGTTCATTTGGTTGGACCAAGCCCAAAGTAAGGCATCCTACTATCTCACCCTTGAGAGAGAAGAATCAAGTCACACGTAGTTCCGACAACTTTTTCCTTTTCTTAACTCTAATTTCTTTTTTTTATTGACTTTTTTCTCTTTGGAACTTTTGTGACTCTATTTTTCTTGACACTAATCTCTTTTCTTCCTTTTTGACATATTTTTTCCTCTTATTTTTTTAAAACTTTTTTTTACTCTGTTCTTTTTATCAACACTTTTTTTTTGAGCTTTGTTGACTCTATCTTGATTCCAAAAGATGGATATGAAAGAAAATAACACTAAATCTCAAATGAGGTAAACAAGGGATGACACAATATTTGGATAGAAAAATGAAATGCCTTTGTCTTATCAATCCTTCAAAATTCCAGTACACATCATGCAATATGAAGTGAAAGATAAAGATCATTTGTGACACTAACAACACTAACTTTAACTGAGCATGTGTGCTACTTCTTCTTATACACTTGTTAAACATACAACTCCATCTTTGGTGTACATTCCTTACATCGAATGACCCATGTTTTCGTCGAGCTGATTATCTTTATGTTTCTCTTGATATAGGAATCACGCGTCCACTATTTGACCTAATTGAGATATGTTTTTAAATTAATGACCAAGTTATTCTTGTGATTCTCAAAATAACTGCCTTAATTTTGAAAGAAGACTTCAACATGGTTACCAAATGTCTTAACACTCTACCTATTTCTCAGATGTCTTTTTTCTAAATTCAGCCCGTTGATTCAATGTTTCATGATTAAGCTGGATTTTAAGATCTAATTGAAAATTTCGTAGGCATGTCACAACACTAGAACCAACATAAAATGTATTGTGTAAGAAAGACAAACAAACAACTTAAAATAAAACAAAACAACAAGGGACACCACATTTAAAATGAAAGGAAAGATAGAAAGGTTTAAACGAAGATGACAGAGAAACAAAACAAGATAGATTCCAAACTACAACCCTGAGATAATTCAAAAAATAGAAAGAAAACAAAATAAACTACCAATATTCCTTTTTGGAATGAGGGGAGTGACTTCTCAATTGCTAAGCTTGACATCTTAGCCACTTATTTGCACATCATCATGACTAGAGCTTTCACCACTATCAGACACATTCCTCAGTTAGTGTAAAATTATCCTTTGACTTTCTCTTTTTTGAAAACTCCAACCTCAATTAATAATTGGACTTAGAAGTTCTTTAGTAAATATGTGGGGGCCGAGAATGATGTTGAGTGACCGGTAAACTCCATTGTGGATAAGAAGATGGATAAGTATACCGTTGTGCATTGTTCAAAGGATACTGAAGAAGTGGAATGAAATATCTTGGATTTTGCAAAGAGGAACCTTGTTGCAGGTGAGCATGTGGATCTGATGTATAGGTTTGGGTTTAAGGCTGACGTTATTGTTGAGTTGACCTTCTCAAGCTCCGTTTTAGACCCGACACAACAATAGCTACATTCTTCTTTTTCTTCTTTCATTTAGTCCCCCTCGATGGCAATATTGTCCTAAGTGTTTTATATAATCCTCGTACCCATCATGCTCCTCAAATTCTGGTACCTCAAAGTTAGGAGGGATCTTAATACTTGAAGACATGTCCCAATCCTTATATGGAACATCTTCATAATTTGCAAGTCCCAGAGAATTTTTCATAGCCTTTTCTGCACTCTTCATTTTTATAGTCATTTTCTCTTACTTTTATATCATGTCTGACTTCTTGGAAAGAAATTTTGGTGGTCCAATTAACATAAATGTAGGCTAAGGAGTATAATAGTGATCATCAAGAGTATTAAACATTAACTCACTAGCAGATTGGAAAGCACAATCATTGGATAAAAATCCAAGGTGAGAGCCTCAGTAGAGGGTTGAGCAACAGAAGCAGAGACGATAGGTGGTGCTATCAATGTGGTAGATTTATACTGAAGATCTAGAGAATTAGTGATGGAAGCATTGGGATTCTTTTGTCATAGAGTGAATGCTGAGGCATATTGTAGAGCATCAACAATAATAGGAAACTAATTTTGCAATTGCGACGGAAGACTTAAGGTATTTGCGGGATCAATAATGGGGAATGGAGGAGGAAACCCACTGATCCAATCTCTGTACATTTCCATCATTTGTGTTCTTAGCCTCACAATCTCTTGCTTTAAACTCTTATTTTCCTGACTCTTTGTTTGATCCATGGTGGCACTCTCTATAATTTTGTTGGATATAACTCTCTTCCCTGGACTGGGTGTAATATGAAGGATCGGCCAAAATGCCACAAACCAACCACCTTAAACTAACTGAACAATAGAGATAAAAAATGTGTTTAAAGTTCAAACACTTCCTAAAGAAAATTCTCTTTTTATTTTAAAAAGATCACTGAAACCCAGATGGGCGCCTACGTGTCTCACTCCTGAGAGAGGAGAATCAAGTGTGTGTAATTCGTAAAGTTTGGCCATAAAATGGTCAATAAAACTCTCTTTCTTTTTCTTGAAACTTTATAAGAAAAGGAAGTAACAAAGTGTCAAAAAAATTGATAAAAAACTTTTTGCATTTTTCAGGTTTAAATCCCTATACAAAATGAAACCTATGATTACCAAAGAATTTTTTTTGGGGTTTTCAATTTTTAATTTCATACGAAAAATGAAACTTGAAGCTATTAAAGAAAAATATTTTTGTAGTTTTCTTTTAAAGATGTATATGAAACACCTAATCTAATAAAGAGTGACGAAAATATTTTTGGATTTTTTTAAAATATGATATTGAACCCTAGAAGGGCTACCTACGTATCTTACTCCCGAGAAAGGAGAATCAGGTGTGCGTAGTTCGTCCAGTTTGGACAGTTAAAAATTATATAACCAAATAACCCTGACTTGAGATACATGACCACAAACAGACGATGAAAAACGTCAATAAAATCTTTTTTTAGTTTTCAATTTGACACTTCACATAAAAATGACACCAACAACTATGAAAGAAAAATCTTTTTGTTATTTTCGTGATATGAAACGTAAAAAACTTCTACCATCTTTTTAAAAAAAAATTCTTTTATAAAAAGCTCCTATTGAAAAAATCTTTTTTGAAAATTTTGAATTATCAATTCTTGTTAAAGAGAACAAAAGAAAAAAAATTGCCATTTTTTTATTTTTTAGATAAAACGAGTACAAAAGGTAAGAAAATCTTTTGGAATTATTGGATTGTAGAAAATAAAAGTCATAAAAACTCCTAAAAACTACGAGACTCTTCTTTTTTTTTTTTTGCTCACTTTTCTCTTTTCTCTCTTTTTTTCTTTTCAAACTTTTCCTTGCCTACACACCTTTCTTTAATTATAACACATGTTTTTCCCCAAATTAATCCAATAAATGACCCTATTACCCTCAAAGATGAAACAATTAGAACGTAGGGATGCTTTAGGGGTAAGTCTCCTACAAAGGACCAAATGAGTCCCGCTAGATCTCAATGTGATGCAGATAAGCATGACCTAAAAGCTGACCTAGGTTGGGATCCACTAACAACTCTATTCCGGGAAGCATATGGTCGATAGTGGCTATGAGAGCTTTCCACCCACTCCATACATCCGGCGTCTCCCCCTCCTAAAATAAAGGAGACTCAACTAGAGTTCGTGTATACGACGTGCACTTCGGGACTTGTTACGAAAGAAGTGACTCAGGGTAATGCATATGATGCTAGATGTAAAGCGGTAACACATAAAGAAAGACTGTAAACAAAGAGCACGTAGGCATCCAACAATGATAAAATAATAACACATATAATAACACAAACAAAATATTTATACACCTATAGTGTCAGACTAAGCTGATACAACTCAAAAATAAGCTTGAATTCTAAAAAATCCCAGCAGAGTCGCTAGAGCTATCACGCCCATTTTTTACCAAAAAAAGATAAATTTATTTTTGAAAGGATTTTTATTATTACGTGATGAAACATAAAGTTTATTTCCAAAAGGATTCTATTACATTTAAACTCAGAGTGGCCACTTGGCATAAATTAGGTGTGCCAAGTCACCTTTGAAAATTATTTTTCAAAATAATTTGACTCTTTAAACATTGATCCGCAAACAGAGGTTCTGACTAAGAAATTCTGTTGACCGAGGGAAAGGTGTTAGGCACCCTTCGATCCTATAGTTCTAGCACAGTTTTTTTCTTGACTTATATCGGCTAATCTGATGCTATGAAGTGAAAAAACTACATAAAACACACAAAAATAAATAAACAAATAAACCATACAAACAAGTTAGAAAAATAGTGTCCAGTCCAATTATTACATTCCAAAATAAAAGATATTGAAATAAACCTAAGCTAACCTATACTAGTCCTAATCTATGTTCTACCGGATACTTTGGGCCTTGATCACGAATATCCTTCATGTAAAAAATACTTTGGGGCATACCCGATGAATAAGTAAAAATAGCCTCGGGGCATTCTCCGGTTAAATAAATACATTTTTCAATTTCAAGCGATAGCAGAAAACAATCTCAAGCACAAAAATTCAATCATTCCACAATAATCAATTTCTACAATTTTCCTACCCAACTTAGTATTTGCTTATCCATTTGACGGCCTAATCATAATACTATCTTGTTCGAAAATATTCATGTTTAAATTGAATTAAACCATCATCAATAAATCTAGATTAATCCATATTCATTTTTATCAACATCAATCATATCCCGAACAATCAATTTTAATTTTCAAATGAGATATGATCTCACCATACAACAAATAACCAAGGGAACCAACAATAAATCAATACCAAACAACTATTCAATACCAACAAGTATCAAACAACACAAACGTTCAACCCATAAAACCAAATATCATAAATAGTAAAATAAAAAAAGGGAAAGAATAGAGTTGAACCTCAATTGTCGATTTCGATATATCAAAGATAGAAATGCATCCAAAAAACCCCAATTCGAACCTTAATCACGAACAAAATGACCTCGATATACCTCTTTTACTAATTTTGGTCATTTTTTGATAGGATTTGGTTGGATAGACTGGAAAATCTTTGATTTTATTGCTTCGATTGCCGACTTGCTCTTTCCGCCGAGATTTGAGCTAAAAATGGGAAAGAAATGACTATTGGCATGGGTTTGAGTCAGGATAGAGCTGGAGGTTACTATTTGGCTTTATCAAAGCTCTGATGAGCTCAGCAATGATGAATACTAGAGAAAAATGGATAGCTATGACACTTCCCAGCAAGGGGACATCATTTTCGGTGAAAAAACACTGACAAATTGAGTTTTCTGATCTGCTTTATCTCCCTTCTTTCCCCTTTCTCCCTGATACATTATCACTCTTCCTTCATTCACCTAAATCTGACGTAAGGGAGGTATGTGACGTAAGGGATTGGGGTGGGAGTAAGGTGTCCATCTTTAATTGGATAGGTTGTTATATTTTTTGAGAATTGTTATTTTGGATTTGGATAAAAATGATGGAATGGCTGTTATTTTGTTTTTTTCTTATGGGGAAATTATTGAATAGGTGAGGGTGCGTGATACGGTGGGGATAAATGGGTAAAAGTTGATCTTGGGAAGGGATAAAATTACTTGTCTACAATTAATATGAGAATATTGTTGTATCTGTTCGTTGGATTGGGTTGATTCATCTATTTCATCCCAGTGTATATTCGTCTATTGCAGTACATAGCGTGGGCCAGCCTTGATTTCAACCGCCTCATCATGTTTATTTCGACTCAAATTTAGAGAATCCTTATCTGTTATTTTATTCCTTTTGTATATACTACGTAAATCTTTAGTATATAGGTAAATATTTAGTATATACTTTAACCCCATCAATTATCAAAATCATAAATTCTTTTTTCTTTAATTTTTTTTAATCTGGGATTTCATTCATTATAGTTGTATTTTCTCCTTTTATAATCTCATCTCCTTTATATCTGAAGTTTGTTAAGGATCCTTTTCATCTTCACTCATGACCAATTCATTTCCAAAACAACATAAGCCCTCTTTCTCTTTCTATTATTTTTCAAAATATCCAAAAAAAAAAAAAAAATTGAGTTCTTGATGGTATTTTTTAAAAAAAGGGATCAACATTATCAATCATCATCACCACCATCATCAAAATCATCAATCATCATCAATATTCTCATTTTTAAAAAAAGAAAAGTTGGTGTCACTCTCGAATCAACTATTTTTTTTTTACCTTCATTGGACCTCTCATTCAAATAATATTTTTTTTCTCTCAATTATGTCAATGGCGTAATCCTTCAATTTTATATATCCATTGTAATATTTTTTATTTTTTTAAGATCTTCATCATCAGGAATCGCTCTTTTTTACACCATTCTTCAACTGTATATGTAGACCAATTCATATCAGTAAACTTAATTGATGATATCGTTAGACCAACTATTTCACCCATACCATATGCATGATTGATATTAAATTATTTTTTATAATTTTTAACCAGTCTGGTCATATTCATCTCAAAGTTCAATCTTCTGCTCACCGGTGCTCTTCATCACAACATTTTGGGCAAGTTGGGTGTCCGTTCGTACCCTTTAACTTAAGGGGGATATTGGAATATTGTTGTATTTTTTTGTTGGACTGGGTTGATTCACGTGTTTCATTTCACTGTATATTTGTCTGTTGCAGTACATAGCTTGGGCCAGCCTTGATTTCAACTGCCTCAACATGTTGATTTCGGTCCAAATTTAGAGAATCCTTGTATATTATTTTATTCCTTTTGTACATCCTAGGTAAATCTTTATTATACAGGTAAATCTTTAGTATATATTTCTAATATTTTGTACCTTATTTAGGAGTATATCTTACCTTATTTAGGAGTGTATCAATTTATTATTTTGTACCTTATTAAAACTTCTACCTTATTTAGATGATTTATTACTTGTATAAATATGGCATTGTACCTCTTTTTAATTCAATAGAATACATGTAATACAATCAATTCAATATCAATTATTTAAGTATTCAATTTAATCATTCATTCAAATTATTCAACTACTCATTCAATTCTCTTTTAATTTTTTCTCAATCAACTTCAAACTTCAATTCAATTTTTAACAATTAGTTCCTTTTCCATTTTGCAAATTGTGCCATCAATGCACTGTAACAATATGGTTATATATAGCTATAAAGTATGTCGTAATTAAATATGAGAATTTTCGTAGCTAACACTTTAGCATCATAATTTTTCTGTAGCATGCGTACTAGAAGTAGCGCAACTAAAAGTTGTCACACCCTTTTTTCGCCCAAAGGGTTCGAGTCGAAGGATTTTTCCAATTAAAGTGACGGTATTGAATAAGGATTATTTTTTTTACAGAGTCATCACTTGGAACTGAGTTATGGTGTTTCAAGTCACCTTTTTGAATCCCTAATCAAAAGGAAATGACTCTTTTTGTTGGTCTGCAAAAACAGAAGACTGAGTAAGGAATCATGTTGACCGAGGGGAAGGTGTGAGGCACCCCTCGAGTCTCGTGGTTCAAGCACAGTCACTTTTATTGACTTATCTTAACTTAAATTATTTTGACAGATTATGTTAGTAGGCCCTAAAATCGCTCATTTTATTATACCAAAAACTATTTAAAACTCTTGTATTAAACTAGCGAAAATTAATTTCTTAGAAAAATGTTTTGTCAAGGTGCATGATTGCATCCTTGAATTTTTAAATATCTCAGAAAGATTCATATGCCGCATTCTTACTTGAGACGAAGAAATTAAACATGCTTAAAATTTACCTAAAAATCTTAATAAACTAAAGCAAAATTCATTTAAACTCAATTAATTAAATCCATAAATAATTATTAAGTTCTATTACCGAAAGTAATAAAGTAAATGAAATACACAAATTTACCTATATTATGCTAAATTTAATATTATACCCAAAATTTAATATCTTTAAATTAAACAAACTCAAATCATATGTTATAAGACAAATCAAACACAAAAATCCTCGAAATATTATTTGAATATAAATTCTTCAAAAATAAATAAATAAAATAAACAACTTGAAATATATAATGTGTGTAATTTTGAAGAAAAAATATAAACGATAATAATTTTTTTTTTAAGTATCAAACTTTATTCCTACTTTATTTTTTAATAATTATTATATTAAAATAATTTTTATATTATACACAAATAAGGAAACATGTATATTTATCCAAAATAAAAAATAATAATAATAATAAAAATATATATACAATATCATCTCTTTTGATACATATTCAAAAAAAATTTAATCTATTTTAAAACTCTTTTTATTTCCAACACCATACGACAACAGTGGAAGCAACGGAGCAACGCCGGAAAAGGGAAATGGGGAAAACGACGACGACAACGGTACGAGACTAGTTGGTTCACTGTTGGTCACCGATTTGGTGGTTTTAGACAATTTTTGGCAACTATTCTACCGTTGGTGATGTTGCCAGTGATGGGAAAGGGAAGAGGAAGAATGGCGCAGGGAAAGGGGAGGAAGGGGACGGCGCCAGCGGCGCTGGGAGGGGAGAAGGGATAGGGGTTCCGGCGATGGAGTTTTCTATTTTGGGGTAAGGTTGGCCAGAAAAAGGAGCAGGGAAAAGGGAGACACCAGCTGTGGTGGGGTTTCGCTGATTTTGGGAATTTCCGTCAACGGCTATTGTGATTCCGGCGAGATGGGTGCGCCGTCGAAAAGTTTTATTTTGCTGGTATTGACATTTTTTCGGCGAGTTTCCGATATAGACCTGCTGGAAAATTGAAGAAATAAAATAATCTCCATTCAATTCTATATTTTATGATCCATCTTATCTCACTGATTTGCTAATTTTTTCGTCAATTATTTTTACTGTATTTGTACGCGTACATTATATGCATATATATTGCTGTAAATGCAAAAAAAAAAAAAATTATACTACTGTTTTTTTTTCGTTTTAAATTTTAAAGCAAGTAGTATCATATTAGTATTTTATATCCAACAATGTTAACACAGTACAATCATACAAGTATTCAATAATTTGATAACATGGTATGTAATAATAAAAAAAATTATGTAATCAATCAACTGCACATACTGAACAATCCATAACATTTATTCATGTCTTTCATAGTAGCATTAATAACATAAATATTACAGGATTAAATAGGAACCTGTAATAAAGCAAGAAGTCAACACCAAAACTCGAACGGAAACTTGAAATTCAATTCTTTACTCTTTCTTTTCTTTGTTTTCTCCTCCAGAGTTTTTTCTTACTGTGTTTTTCTCTCTGTATTTTTATTCTCTCAGTATCTGATTCTGATGTTTTTTGTCTGATGATGAATGTCAATGTACGTCCTTTGTTCTGGGGTGAGAGAGTCCTTTAAGTAGGGGAAATTTGAGGGGGAAAGAAAAGTGGGGGAAACAGTTAACTCTTTGGGGGGGGGAACTAATTAATAGATAATGGGGAGGGTTATTCAAAATTCAAAATAATTTATTTTTAGTTATTTTAATAAAAAATAATACTAATAATAAACCAATAAATAAATAATATAATAAAAACAATAAATGAAAATAAAATAATAATTAATTAATTTTATATTTAACAAAAACATAATAACAACATAGACAAAAATAAATATAATAAATAATATTAAAACTATTAATTTATTTATTAAAATTCATAAAAGAAAACATATATTTTTTAATTTTTATATTATTTTTAAAATTAGAATAACAATAAAAATAATATATAATTAAATATAAATATAAATATTTAATATTGATAGACAAGTTAAAATTTAGAGAGGATCAAAAATCACGTGTCTACATTTTTGCCCCTCTTTGTGTGAAATCTCGAAGAGTTTTCATACAAAGAAGTAGACAAGATATGATTTTTAATCCTCCGATTATTTAAAAACTTAAGAATAAAATAAATTTAAAATTAAAATAAAAGAAAAAATGTGACCGAGTCCTTGTTTTGGACATCCTACCTATCCCCAGTTACCAGACGGGCTCCTGGACTTACAACTTCTTCACCCTGTTCTTCAAGCGGGCTCCTGTACTTACAACTTCTTCACCCTGTTCTTCAGGCGGGCTCCTGGACTTCTAATTTCTTCATCCTGTTCTTCAGGCGGGCTCCTAGACTTACAATTTCTTCACCCTGTTCTTCAGGAGGGCTCCTGGACTTACAAATCCTTTACCCTGTTCTTTAGGGAGGCTCCTGAACTTTTAATTTCTTTACCCTGTTCTTCAGGCGGGCTCCTGAACTCAAAGTAAATAGTGAAACAGAAAAATAACATCCCATTCTTCAGGAGGGTCCTGAGCAAAAATAAATTCTCATTCTTCAGGAGGGTCCTGAGCAAAAAATAAACTCTCATTCTTCAGGAGGGTCCTGGATATAAAATAAATTCCCATTCTTTAGGAAGGTCTTGTGCAAAAGAAATAATTCTATACAACACATATAAAAAATTTTGCCCCACTTTGTACTGGAAAAATTTATGTGTCACTGGATCTTAATATATCTCACAAAGAATAAAGTTTACTATGATCGAGATCCAGCATCGGATGTTGTAACCATGCTTCTTGCATTGAGAGAAGTGTGAAATCACATCCTTTATCTGAAAACAATTATTTCATCTCTGTTCCAAACAAAGAAAAATTATGAGTTTTAAAACATGTGATGGTTGGTTTGTGGCATTTGGCTTTTGAAGTGGCCGCTCTCGCACTTGTCATGCTCAACTCTTTTCCAATCCATGATAATATTCATTGAATTTTCATACTTCTAACTCAAAATTCTGACTACTGAGATCCTCAACTCAAATCATATTTCTGTTGTATGATTCTTCTAAGTTTAGCTTCCAATACATCCCTTAGATTTTCACGAGTTTAAAATGGTCAAATCACAATCATCTTGGGTACCTTACTTTTACTTTGAAACGTTGTCTCTGTGCATCGACCTTTTGTCTTGCTTTGTACCTTTAAAGGAGTTGGTAGCGAGTTTGGAGTCGTTTCTCACTCGACCTGACGTGAATTTGACTCAAAAGACTACAAAAATTTGTCGTTTGATGACAAGGACACAAAAAATAAAAAATTAAAATAAAACAAAAAGAAAAAGACAATAGACATCTCTTTTTCAAAACAAAGAGAAAACTTATCTGAATGTGGAAACCGATTCTGGTGATTATGACATGCATTTTGAATCAAACAACCAGATCTACCCACACCAATCATTTGTCAACTTTTGCCCACTTATTGAGTTTGAAACTGAGTCATTGTTGAATTTATTCACTCTAAATTACTATCCTCCTTCGGCTTATGGCACCTCAATAGTTTTTTGCCATCGAGCCTATTCATTTTCATCTTTTTCTCAACTCACTGTCGTCTGATGGTGCCCGAAAGGGTTTTCACCAATAAAACTCTCTCATTTTTATTTTCATCATTTTTTTTATTTTTATTTTTTTTAGAAAATAACACCCAAAATATGAAATATCTTGCACCCATAACATGTTTAGTCTTGACATTCTCAAAGACTGATATGAAGGTCTTTCTTTGGTTGTAACTTGGCTTTTGGATAGAGTTAGAAAGAAAGGTCGGCGTGAGGCTCAAAATTTACATAACATAAGGTAAAACATTCAACTTTTGGAATCAATTCTTAAAAAAAAAAAATTCCCAGTTTTATTTCATTCTGGGTAATTTAAATTTTCTTTTGGCCCGGAGTAGGGCTTCCTACGTATCTTGTCATAGCAATAATCAGGTCAAACGTAGTTCAGGATCGTCATTCTTATGCTTGATTTTGAATTTTTTATTAATTTCTTTTTCTTTTTTCAATCTTTCTGACTTTAATTTGATTCCAAAAAAGGGGTACGAAGAAAAATAAAAGCTCAAAGGGGTAAGCAAAGGTTGATATATTATTCGGATAGCAGAAAAAATGCCTTCATCATTTCAATCTTTAAAATGTAAGTACAAAACATACATAATATAATTGTACATGAATATTATACATAATATCTTTTAACTGCATCAGCATTGACCGACATTTCTTCCATTTTGCCTTCTATGTCAGTCAGATATAATGCGCCATTAAGTAACACTTTCTTCACCATGAATGGTCTATGCCAATTAGGAGAAAATTTGCCTTTGGCTTCAATCTAATGGGGTAGGATGCGTCTTAGTACTAACTGACCAACTTCAAAATGTCTGTGACGTACTTTTTTGTTATATGCTCGTGCCATTCTCTTCTGATATAGTTGTCCATGACATACTGATGTTAATCTTTTCTCATCAATCAAGCTTAATTGCTCCAAACGAGTGTTGACCCATCGGTCATCATCAATTTCAGCTTCTATAACTACTCGAAGAGATGGAATTTCAATCTCCGCGGGTATAACTGCTTCATTTTCATACACTAATAAGTAAGGAGTTTCACCAATTGAAGTTAGAACTGTAGTATGATAACCCAACAAAGTAAAAGATAACTTTTTATGCCATTGTCGGGAACCCTGCACCATCTTACGGAGTATTTTCTTTAGGTTCTTGTTGGCAGCTTCTACATCCTCATTTGCCTTTGGGAGATAAGGAGTAGAATTTTGATGCATAATCTTAACTTGTTGGCACACTTCTTGCATCAAATGACTATTGAGATTTGCAGCATTATCAGTGACAATTATCTTCGGAATGTCAAACCGACAAATAATGTTAAAGTGAATAAAATCAACCACCGCTTTTTTGGTCACTGAGTTGAAAGTCGTTGCTTCCACCCACATTATTAAATAATCAATGGCTACCAAGATGAACCTATGTCCATTCGAGGCCTTCGGTTTAATTGGTCCAATTACATCCATTCCCCAAGCCACAAAAGGCCATGGAGTAGTCATTGTATGAAACTCAGATGAAGGAGAATGTATCAAGTCTCCGTGTACCTGGCATTCATGACATTTCCGAACGAAACTGATAGAATCTTGCTCCATGGTGAGCCAATAATAGCCTGCTCGGAGTATTTTGTTTACCGAAACATACCCACTCATGTGTGGTCTGCAAATCCCAGAATGTACTTCAGTCATGATTTTTGAAGCTTCTTTCGCATCTACACACCTCAAAAATCCAAAATCAGGAGTCCTCTTTTACAAGATTCCTCCACTTAGGAAAAATCCACTAGAAAAACATCTAATAGTTTTCTTTTGATTACCATCGGCATGTACAAGATATTTTCCAGTCTGAATATATTCTTTGATATCATAGAACCACGACTCTCTATCAAGTTCTTCCTCAACAACATTGCAATTTGCATGTTGATCATGAATTTGTATATGCAAAGGATCAATATAAGTTTTGTCAAGATGTTGAAGCATCGAAGATAAGGTTGCCAAAGTATCAGCAATCTCATTATGAGCTCTGGGAATGTGTTTGAATTTTACTGATACAAATCATTGACATAGATCTTGCAAACAACCTCGATATGGTCGGAGCTTAGAATCACGAGTATCCCAATCTCCTTAGATTTGGTGGACTAATAAATCTCAATCTCCTAATAACAATAGTTCTTGGATTCCCATGTTAATAGTTAATCTCAAACCCAGAATGCATGCTTCGTATTCTGCCATATAATTGGTACAATAGAATCAAAGTTGGGCTATTATAGGATAATATTTTCCTAATTCAGAAATAAGAACTACTCTTATCCCCACTCTTTTTAAATTAGCAGATCTATCAAAGAACAATTTCCAGCCTGAATGGCAATCTTCAGAAACAAACTCATCAACATACAATACCTCTTCATCTGGAAAATAAGTCTTCAATGGATCATACTCCTCATCAATTGGATTTTCAGCCAAATGATCCGCTAAAGCTTGAGCGTT
>NC_061115.1:204677564-204681881 GCF_002878395.1 Capsicum annuum | reverse complement strand
TCATCAATTGGATTTTCAGCCAAATGATCCGCTAAAGCTTGAGCGTTCATTGCAGTTCGTGTCGCATAGACAATATCAAACTCTGTGAGTAACATCTGCCATTTCGTGAGTCTACCTGTGGGCATAGGCTTTTCAAAAATGTACTTTAAAGGATCCATACGAGATATGAGGTAAGTAGTATAAGATGACAAGTAATGTTTTAGCTTTTGGGCTACCCAAGTTAAGGCGCAACACGTCTTCTTAAGAAGAGTGTACTTATCCTCATAAGTGGTAAAGTTTTTGTTGACGTAGTAGATAACCTATTCTTTTCTACCTGTGACGTCACGTTGACCCAATCACAACCAAAAGAATTGTCTAATACAGACATATACAATATCAAGGGTCTGCCTGGCTCTGGAGGAACTAAAATAGGCGGATTCAACAAGTACTTCTTAATTCTGTCACATGACTCTTGACATTCTTCAGTCCATTCAACTTTATCATTCTTCTTTAACAACTTGAATATTTGCTCGCAGGTTGTCGTAAGCTGAGCAATAAATCTACTAATATAATTCAACCTTCTAAGTAAACCCATCACCTCCGTTTTGTTCTTTGGTGGTGGTAAATCTTGAATAACTTTTATTCTTGAAGGATCTAACTCAATGTCACACTGACTGACTATAAACCCCAAGAGTTTTCCCGGTGAAAATCCAAATACATATTTCATTGGGTTAAGTTTGAGATTATATCCTTGAAACCTTTCAAAGAAATTTTTGAGATCTTTGACATGGTCAGACTGCTCTCTTGATTTAATGATCACATCGTCCACATAAACTTCAGTCTCTTTATACATCATGTCATAAAACATTGTGGTTGTTGCCCTCATATAAGTTGCCCCAGCATTCTTTAATCCAAAAGGCATGACTCAATAATAATATGTCCCCCATGAAGTAATAAATAATGTCTTTTCTGCATCTTCTGGATCCATAATGATTTGGTGATACTCCGCATAACAATCCACAAAAGATGCAAAATCATGTTTGGCACAATTATCCAACAAAATATGAATATTGGGAAGTGGAAAATTATTTTTCAGACTTGCTTTATTTAAATCACGATAATCAACACACATCTGAACTTTGCCGTCTTTCTTTGGAATAGGGATAATATTTGCCAACCAAGTAGGATATTGGACCACTCGAATGACTTTAGCCTCAAGTTGTTTCGTGATTTCCTCTTTGATTTTTACACTCATGTCAGTTTTGAGATTTCTTAGCTTTTGCTTGACAGGTGGAAAAGCAGAATCAATTGGCAACTTGTGAACTACCAAATCAATGAAAGCGGACATATCATCATAAGACCATGCAAAGATGTCTTTATACTTATGCAAAGCTTCAATTATAGCTTTAGTTTGTTGTGGTTGAGCATGTACACTTATCTTAGTCTCTCTAATATTTTCATGATCTCCTAAATTGATCGCCTCGGTTTCCTCCAAATTGGGATTTGTCTTATTCTCAAACTATTTGAAATCTTTGCTTATATCCTCAAATGCTTCTCCTTTATCGTATTCAACTTCTTTATTCATTATTTCAAATTTAGATTGGATTTTTAAATCTGGTTGACAATTCTTCATGCATGTCATATCATTAGAATCGGCATAGAAAGAATTGTATGATAGAAGATAAATAAAAATTAGACTTAAAATAAAATGAAGGGAGACTACACTTTATTAAAAACAAAGATAGAAAGAGTTTTAACCTAAAATACTAAGTTTAAAGATTTGAATTACAATTCTAGAATGATTCAAATTACAGAAGAAAAAACAAACAAACTACTAAGACTGTAAGAAAAACAAACAAACTTCCAAGACTCCTTTATAATAGGAAGAGGAGTAGCCTCCCAATTGTTAAGCTGGACATCAGGGCCGACAAACTACACATCTGCATTGCTGGTACCTTTCTCGATTTCAACCATATCAGCTTCAATGAACATATTCTGAAAAGGGCGAATTAATTCTATATCATCATCACTCACTGACTCTGCAGTAGATAATATAGAGGACCCAACAATGTTGACTTTGATGAAAGATTCGTGAAGTGGCTGTATCGGCTTGGTAAGTGACCATGACTCTTTCTTACACTTTTTAGCGTTCTTTATATCTTTAGCAGTGGGTTCGTATCCCAAACCAAAAGTACCAAGGTTCTCATAGAGGTTTACTGGATGAACTATGCCTTGCAAAAACATCCCTAAACCTTTTCCTGGTTCAAAACCATGCTTCAACATTTCATTTACTACCATAACAAATGCAGAGGACAATTGTGGTTTAGAGATGAGATTCCCCTTGAGGATATGCTCAATAGCCACTACCTCAGAAGCTTGATGAATTAACACTCTATCTGCAGTATCTGCTTTGATGGAGAAAATAGAGTAGTATTTATACTTGGATAAGTCTCCTTCACCATGAACGATTATCTCTTGCCTGTCACATTCAAATTTGACTATTTGATACAAAGTTGATGCTACTGCTTTAGACCTATGCATCCATGTCCTTCCCAATAATATATTATATGAAGTATCAATGTTCAGCACTTGGAAATCCATAGCAAAATCCACAGGTTCGATTGTCAATATGAATTCTATTTCACCAATGGCATCAGTTTTTGATATGTCAAAACCTTTGACGCATACATTGTTAGGTCGGATTCTTTCTACATTAACATTCAACTTTTACAAAGTTGACATAGAAAAAATATTAGCGCCTGATCCTCCATCAATTAAAACTCACATGATGATGGAATGCTCACATTTCACAGTAATGTATAGACCCTTATTATGTCCAGTACCTTCCACTGGCAATTCATCATCTGAGAAAGTAATCTTATTTGCTTCAAGGATCCTTTCAACAACTTTTTATAGTTGATTCACTTTAATTTCACTGGGAACACATGCTTCGTTAAGAATCTTCATTATAGCCTTTTGGTGTTCTTCTGAATGTATTAATAAAGACAACAAAGAAATCTGTGTTGGTGTCTTATTTAACTTTTCTACAACAGAATATTCTGGAAATTTTATTTTCTTTAAGAATTCTTCAGCTTCTTCATCAATAACAGGCTTCTTAAATGTCATTCGTTCTCCATTGCCTTGTTTATTCTTTCTTAACTCTACTGAGGCATAACATCTTCTAGATCGAGTTAATCCACCTACATCATCGACATATTTAATCACTTTTTTCCCCTTGTGCATTACCATAACATGATTATAGTTCTAAGGGATTGCCTTGGTATTAACCATAGGTAACTGTGACATTAGTTTAATACAATGGGAGCTATGGGAGCTCCTTTTATGATTAAGAGAGGCTTGGGAGATCTTCCAGGAACAATGAGCTTTGATTTTACTTGACTTGACCCAACATTTTCTAAAATCTCTTTCCCCACCATCAAAGGGACATTCAATAATTCGGGTTTTGTTATCATCACATCCGCTTCTGTAGGTTTTTCTTTTGTTAAATCTGCAGCATTTGTTGATTTTTCTGAATCAGTTTTAATTTTAATGATTGGCTTGAAGGATATGTTAGCATCTTCATTATTGGGTATCACTTCGAGCATGTTTGTTTCATTACGATCTAGCAGTGGATTTTGATTTATATTTGGAGCGTCTGGACTTTCTATCATGATTTGTTGGGTATTAATCAGCTCTTAAATGTCTCTTTTCAGATACCAACATTTTTTTGTGTCGTGCCCTGGGGCATCAAAACAGTATTCACATCTTCTAGAATAGTCCAAGTTCTTCGGAGGAAGATTTGGGATCCTTTTCTCAATTGGGTTTAGAACATTCATTTTCCTCAGCGTATGAAATAAACGGGTGTAAATATTCCAATAGGAGTGAAATTATCTTTGCCCATGATATCCCTTTTGTAGTCTGCTCTAGGTAAAAAATTAGACCTAGGAAGGCCTCTTTGAATTTGTGGGACCGGTGGATGATTTTGGATGGCTGGTGCACGCCATTGCAGGTAAAAAGGAGCCTGAACATATGGTTGTGCATTGTAAATAGGATATTGGGGGGATGGAATGAAATATAATAGATTTCGTGCATATGGTTGATGCGCACCTCTCCAATTTTATCGTGGACTTAGTACGATAGTTGCTACATCCTCTTTTCTTTTCTTTCCTCCGAAACTTCCTACACCACTTTGATATGCCTGTGTTGTTGATTTCAAAGCGGCCTGGCTGATGATCTTTCCTGACTTTATTCCATTCTCTACCATTTCTCTAACTTTAATAACTTCAGTAAATGTGCTTCCAATTGTAGAAAGTAAGTGATGGAAATAATCGGGTTTTT
>NC_061115.1:204479016-204674564 GCF_002878395.1 Capsicum annuum | reverse complement strand
AAACTTTCAGTCATCTTTTTTCTTATATTAGTAAGCGTAGTGCGATCTGGCACTATCTCAATGTTATATTAAAATTGTTGAATGAAATCCCTAGCCATGTCATCCCATACGTGCCAACGGGAAATGTCTTGGTCAATGAACCATTCAGAAGCTATCCCTGTAAGGCTTTCTCTAAAGTAAGCCATCAATAATTCTTCTTTTCCTCCTGCTCCCCTTAATTGATTGCAAAACTTTTTCAAATGAGCTACAGGATCGCCGTGTCCTTCGTATTTGTCAAACTTTGGCATTTTGAACCCTATCGGCAAATGGACATCAGGAAACATACACGAATCCTTGTATGAAATACTTTTTGGTCCACCTAATCCTTGCATATTTCTCATACTCTGCTCCAGGCTTCTAACTTTTCTAGCCATCTCCTCCTATTCCTCATTCTTGGCAATCTTCTCAATCACGATAGGAGTATTGTGTTGATGAACATGATAATATGGATTTTGAGATTTGAAAGTCATTTTAGGAGGATACAATATATCATGACTTGGTTTCCCCATATTCTTTGGTACTATCGGTTGAGTATCCACAGTAGCTGGTGCTACTGAAGTAAAAAGCGGATTATTTACGACAAACAAATTCGGCGGGTGCATGGTAGAAATACCAGCAACTCCAAAAATATTAGCAAATGGGCCAAATCCTGATGGGTAAAATGGATCACTAGTTTGAGCTGGGTCAGAATCTGGATCATTTGAAGTCGAAAGTCCAGGGATTGAAGAAAGTGAGGCTTGTCCATTCAACCAAGCTTGGTACATCTCTACCATCTATTATTTCAATGACTTTATTTCTTCCATTGATGCTACTTCCTGCGAAATCAACTAATTTTGCTCTTCTTCACTATCAGACCCTATACCTTCTATGCGGGTCATTCTTCTTTTACCCTTGTATATGGTGCTATATGAATGTGATGCCAGTTTAAACCATAAACCAACCACCAATTACTTTATCTTTCTGTGACCAAGTAGCAAATGGGTGAGTGTTATATATTTAACACATTTTAATGCCAAGTTATATGTCATGCTTCTATATGCATTTTCCAACCTATCATGGAAGGCTTTGTGTTTCAACTCTGCTTTTCTAGGCATATTTTTTTTCAAAAGTTATGATCGAACCCTTTGGAGGGTTGCCTACGTATCATGCCAGGACATGAATCAGATCTTACATAGTTCGGGAGTAATTTAACAAAATAATTTTTTTTAATTATTATTATTGAAGAAAATAAATAAAGTGAAGTAAAACATATGTAATATATATAGAAATAAACAGTCAACTTCATTACATTCTATAATATAAATACGACAAAATAACTGACCCAACTTCTAAAATAAAAACTACTAACTAACATCTGAAAACTAAAAGACATAACATCTAAACAAGAAGTTTTTAAAACTGAAAATGAAAAACTATGATAAAGAAAACAACTATCCATTCAAGGAGACTTCGGCTTAATATGTCCTCCCAATCTCAAGTATATGTCCTCCACTGAAGTAGTGAGACGTTGTGCAAAAGCTGGTACTTGTGCCAAAAAGTCCTCACGATCCAATTGCTGATAATCCAAACCCATTTTGGTAGTATCTTGTTCTACACGGCGGACCTTCCCTTGAAGGAAACTGAAGGCCTGATCCCATTCATAGGCCTGTCGATCTCGGTAATCAACCATCTCTCTTGCACTCTGTTCACGAGCAGAAGCAACCTCCAATTGTTCTTGCAATATTCCTCTTTGACGGATCCACTGAGATCTCTCGCGATCAAATTCTTCTTGCATGTTCTTATCAACTTCTTGCAGTTGATGTCGAAGAGACGTGGAAAGTTCTGCAACGTGTGACCCCCTAGTGGTAGCCAATTTGATTTATCCCCGAAGTGCAACCTCAATATCCGTTGATTTATCTTTTTCTTCAGCAAATTCCCTTTGTTGTTCGTCTATTTTTTCCCTGGCATGCTCTAGTTCTGCTCTCAAAGCTTGGTTGGCCTTATGATGTTCTTGCATGGCTCTCTCAATTCCTATCCTGATTGCAGCTTCCTGATCTATAGTTCCCCTAATTGATCTTTCTGGTCTGACTGGCGGGCTCGACTGTTCTTCAAACCATTCACGGTAATCTAGGTTCACTTCTCCTTTCTCACGCTCTATGACCATCGTTTCAATCCTCATGATACGACAACCCTCCCAAATTGCTGGCCAATTCCTCCAGAAGTGGGATCTCTGGTCTGACCTCAAATACAAACTCGGTCATATATTACGTAATGGGAATTATTTGACGTCTTCCTAGCTGACGTAAAACTCTTAATGGAACATACGGTTGAACACCCCTAATACAATTAAAAATAAGAACGGTTGAATGACAGAACTATGTATGGCTTTCCTCCAAGGGAACCAAGGGAGATTCCAAGTGATTTTATCTGCTGTCAGAGAACGCAAAGGCTTATCCCAATCTCTAACTTCTTCTGGGCATTTATATTTCTCTAACCTCTCTTCGTAATCTTTGATGCGATTGAATCTTCCAGGATTTAATCTTGCTATTGTAGGACGTCAGTAGAGATGCTCCACAATCCACATATGTAACAAGATATTACATCCCTTGAAAAAACTCTTTCCTTTTTGACAAACGGTCAAAGCACGGTAGATATCTGCCATGATCATTGGTACCATAGTGAAATCTTTCTTAATCAGTATCTGTACCACCCCCGCTAAACGAATATTAATTTTTTCTTCTCTCCTTGGGAAAACCATAGTGCCTAGAAAGGCTACCATGAATGCAAATCGTCTGTGAACTTTTCAAGCGTCAAAGCTTCCCTTATTACAAAGCCGTTTACCATACTTTTCAAACCCCTCTTGTCTTCCATATCTGTCATACAAAAACTACAAGGAAACCCAACCTTTATTCATGGATTTTTCTTTGAGTTTCATATGTTCATGAGCTTGCAGAATCTGTTTATCGAAATGAGTCTTGGGGCTATAAGTTTTTTTCGATGCATATCCCTATATCCAACATAGGTCGTTATCTCCTCTACAGTAGGAGTTAACTCAAAATCCAGAAAACGAAACACATTGTTCTTCGGGTCCCAACAGGTTAGTAACGTATCAATCACCTCCCTATTAGGCTTGATTGTCATAATACTCGTCAAAAAATCCAAATACTTATGTATCTCGTCATAATCGAATGTATCCATTTCGTTTCACCATCCAAAGCTGCAAGGGGTACAATCCATAACCTGAAGCGGTACACTCCCATCTCTCATTCTCTTTGGACGTTTTCCACGACTAGGGGGAGACATTTTATACCTATTGACAGGGACATAAGATTAATAAATGTCTAAACTTACACTAAACTTAATTTATCAATTTTGAAAAGAATTTACAACTTGACTTGTGAAACCTAGTGCGACCATTATTTGGACTTAGTTGTAAAGAACAATTTTATCAAAATCAAAATGAGAAAAACGTGACTGATAATATTTTTAGAAAAAACATTTATTTAAATTGACTCTATCAAAAATTTTACAATAACAGACCTCTAGACAAATTTAACTTTATGTTTAGAGACAACACCCTCCTAAGTACATTTAAAAAGAACAAAAATAAAATAAAAGAATTTAGAAATAAAGAAAAGAAGAATGATTGTTTTATGTATGAAGTTGTATAAAAATTTCATCCTCATGACCCCTAAAGGTTCAGGACTGTTAAAATATATATGTTTAGATATTTTATTATTTTACAAAAATTTAGCTCACGACCCCTAAAGGTTCAGGCTATTATGATTTTTATGTTAAAATTAATTTTGAAAATAAAAAGAAAAAGTATAATAAAGACAATAATATTCATGAAAATAATCATTTTTCTTCTTCTTATTATTCTTCAAAAATATCTTTCAATAAATTTGTGAATAAATATATTTTTTTTTCAAAACCAAGGTCGTATCCAGGATAGGACTTCCTACATATCTCACAAAAAAATGAGAATCAGACCCTCGTAGTTCAGGAAGATTGTAAAAACTATGTTGTCGTATATTTAAAAAATTTCTTTATTTTTTTAAAAATAAATTTTTTCTTTCAAAAATGATTAACTAAATTTGAGGATAAATTAATATCTCGTATTTTAAAATTGCCTAAAGTCGGTCAACAATAAAATAAGCCTTCCAAATAAATATCAAAGAGCACGTAGGATGCACATGTTGGTCTTTATAAATTAGGTCACCTGTCCTAGACAGACCCGACCCCTGTTCCGAGTCTCGCTAAGTCAAATGCATATGATGCAAATAAAGCGGCACCTAATAGGAATAACCAGATTCTGAGTTTTCAGTTCTTCTAAGTTTAAACCTAATAGGGATAGGTGTCTAGACTGGCGTGCTCGAGCGGACACTCAAGACGGGGAGGGACAACTTTGTCGGTAGCAGGGCAACACCGCCTTCATTGTTGATCCGAACCCCACCTAACATGTGTGACCATATCCTTCGCCAAGTGCCTTGACACTCCGGCTATCCCAAAAAGAAGGTAGGATGCATATGCTACATTCCCTCTGTCCTATTTCAGACATTGAGGGGGTACGCGAGAGAAGATGATATATAGTACAGTTCAAATAATATCAAAGCAGTAAATGAGCAGCAAGTAGCACATAAGGCCAACAAACACAATATAAAATAATTAAAGCAAGTAAAGTCAATATTTAAAGCTCGAATTCTAGTCAGATTTCCCAGCAGAGTCACCAGAGATGTCACACCCCTTTTTCGCTCGAAGGTTTTGAATCGAAGGGTTTTTCCAAATAAAGTGACGGTATTGAATAAGGATTATTTTATTTACAGAGTCGCCACTTGAAATTGAGTTATGGTGTTCCAAGTCACCTTTTTTAATTCCTAATCAAAAGGAAATGACTCTTTTTATTGGTCTGCGAAAACAGAAGACCGGGTAAGGAATTCTGTTGACCAAGGGGAAGGTGTGAGGCACCCCTTGAGTCCCGTGGTTCAAGCACGGTCTCTTTTATTGACTTATCTTAACTTAAATTATTTTGACAGATTATGTTAGTATGCCCTAAAATCGCTCATTTTATTATACCAAAAACTATTTAAAACTCTTGTATTAAACTATCGAAAATTAATTTCTTAGAAAAATATTTTGTCAAGGTGCATGATTCCATCTTTGAATTTTTAAACATCTCAGAAAGATGCGTACACCGCATTCTTAATTGAGACAAAGAAATTAAACATGCCTAAAATTTATCTAAAAATCTTAATAAACTAAAGCAAAATTCATTTACACTCAATTAATTAAATCCATAAATAATTATTAAGTTCTATTAACGAAGGTAATAAAGTAAATGAAATACACAAATTTACCTATATTATGCTAAATTTAATATTATCTCCAAAATTTAATATCTTTAAATTAAATAAACTCAAAGCATATGTTATAAGACAAATCAAACACAAAAATCCTCGAAATATTATTTGAACATAAATTTTTCAAAAATAAATAAATAAAATAAACAACTTGAAATATATAATGTGTGTCATTTTAAAGCAAAAATATAAACGATAGTAAATTGTTTGTTTTTAAGTATCAAATTTTATTCCTACTTTATTTCTTTACTAATTATTATATTAAAATAATTTTATATTATACACAAATAAGGAAACATGGATATTTATCCAAAAGAAACAATAATAATATATATATATATATAATATCTTCTTTTCCTATACATATTCAGAAATTTTTTAATCTATTTTTAAACTCTTTTTGTTTACAACACCATACGACAACAGTGGAAGCTACGGAGCAACGCCGGAAAAGGGAAAGGGGGAAAACGGCGACGGCGATGGTTCAAGACCAGTTGGTTCATTGTTGGTCACCGATTTGGTGGTTTTAGACAATTTTCGACAACTATTCTACTGTTGGTGGTGTCGCCGGTGATGGGAAAGGGAAGAGGAAGAGTGGCGCAGGAAAAGGGGAGGAAGGGGACGGCACCAGCGGCGCTGAATGGGGAGAAGGGAGAGGGGTTCCGACGATGGAATTTTCTGCTTTGGGGTAAAGTTGGCCTGAAAAGGGAGGAGGGAAAAGGGAGACGCCAGCTGTGGTGGGGTTTCGTTGTTTTCGGGAATTTTCGTCAACGGCTATTGTGATTCCGGCGAGATGGGTGCATCGAAAAGTTTTATTCTGCTGGTATTGACATTTTTTCGGCGAGTTTTCGATATAGACTCGCCAAAAAACTGAAGAAATAAAATAATCTCCATTCAATTCTATATTTTATGATCCCTCTTATCTCACTGATTTGCTAATTTTTTCGTCAATTATTTTTACTGCATTTGTGCGCATACAGTATGTGCATATATATTGTTGTAAATGCAAATAAAAATTTATTCTACTATTTTTTTTCATTTTAAATTTAAAGGCAAGTAGTATCATATTAGTATTTTATATCCAACAATGTTGACACAGTACAATCATACAAGTATTCAATAATTTGATAACATAGTATGTAATAATAAAAAAATTTATGTAATCAATCAACTGCACATACTGAACAATCCATAACATTTATTCATGTCTTTCATAGTAGCATTAATAACATAAATATTACAGGATTAAATATGAACATGTAATAAAGCAAGAAGTCAACACCAAAACTCGAACGGAAACTTGAAATTCGATTATTTACTCTTTCTTTTCTTTTTTTTCTCTTTTAGAGTTTTTCCTTACTGTGTTTTTTTCTCTGTATTTTTGTTCTCTCAGTATCTGGTTCTGATGTTTTTTGTTTGCTGATGAATGTCAATGTACGTCCATTGTTCTGGGGTGAGAGAGTCTCTTAAGTAGGGGAAATTTGAGGGGGAAAGAAAAGTGGGGGGAACAGTTACCTCTTTGGGGGGGAACTAATTAATAGATAATGGGGAGGGTTATTTAAAATTCAAAATAATTTATTTATATTTATTTTAATAAAAAATAATACTAATAATAAACCAATAAATAAATAATATAATAAAAACAATAAACAAAAATAAAATAATAATTAATTAATTTTATATTTAACAAAAACATAATAACAACATAGACAAAAACAAATATAATAAAATAATATTAAAATTCATAAAATAAAACATATATTTTTAATTTTTCATATTATTTTTTAAATTAGAATAACAATAAAAATAATATATAATTAAATATAAATATAAATATTTAATATTGATAGACAAGTTAAAATTTAGAGAGGATAAAAAATCAAGTGTCTATAAAAGTCAACTACAAACTTTAAGTTTGGTGAGGAAAGACTAATACCTATTGTTACAAAGAGTCTGGAGCAAAAAGGGACACTTTTTTAGCCTTTGGAGCTAAAACCGACACTACTTTAACTTGTGATACAAAACGGACAGTTTTTCCATTTTGGGGCAAACTACAACTAACACCATTTGTTAAACGTTTGGAGATGAAAAATTTGTTATTATAATTTGGCCAAAAATGGTAAAACTACATTTCATAAACTTCATGTGAATTGTTGATGAGATTCGTACTGAGATGTGACAGATTTCAAAAAATATTCTAATTTTTTTTTTGTAACATGAATCATTGAAGAGATTCCTGAAAATGTGAAAGATTTGTCATTTTAAGAAAAAAATCACTTATAAATATGTGTTGTCGTTAATCATTTTATCTCATTCATCACGAGCAACATTCGTTATTCACTGTAAACTTTTTATAAGGATAAAAATAATGAGTGACACTGTTAGAGTTTGTTTATTTTGGGTGGAGAAATTTTGTACGAAGGTGGTTCGGTTAGATATAGTCTTCCTGTGAAAACGGTTCAAGTGTTTCCAATGACACTCAAATATGAACGTCTTGTACGTCTTTTTCGAAGTAAAATGAAGACACATGATGTTGTACTTTCTATTCTTATCATTGGTCAATATCCCATATCAATAATGGGTAACAGTCATATAATTATTTAGGAGACTCGAATTTGGAATGATGACTCTTTATCAGATTTTCTTCGTAGTCCTGAGATTTTTTGTAACCAAATGCGTTTAGCAACACTTGAGATGTATGTCAAAACTCAAAGCGCTATTCAGGATGAATAATTATCTGATAATGAATTTGATATTCAAAATAGTACATGTTTTACTAATTTCAGTGGTGGTTGGTTAAGCAATTCTATTCAACAACAAACAAGAGTAGAGTTTGATAGAGAAAATGACGGTTTGACTTCACTAAATCAACATAATGTCCATTGGAGTTCTCAAAATTGTGAGTTTGGAGAATCGAGCAATCAAGAACGGACTAATCTATATTGTCACACTCCAATTGAATCAATGAATAGGTAAAGACATTATATATTTTTTTATATTCTTTAAAGATAGTTATATACATGTTTCAATAAAAATTATTTTATTGAGCCAAACTTAATATATAGACAAAGATGTTTTTTCAAAAAATAAATTCATGGAGTTTGCCCATATTTTTAAGTGAATTTCTTTTTTTGAAATGACAAATCTCTCACATTTTCAGGAATCTCTTCAGCAATTCATATTACAAAAAAAAAATTAAAATATTTTCAGAAACATGTCAAATCTCTGAGCTAATTTCATCAACAATTCACATGAAGTTTATGAAATGTAGTTTGCCCATTTTTGGACAAACCATAATAAAAAAATTTCACCCCAAAACGTTTAACAAACGGTGTTAGTTGTAGTTTGCCCCAAAATGGGCAAACTATCAAGTTAAAGGAGTGTCCGTTTTGGCTCCAAAGACTGAAAAAGTGTCCCTTTTTGCTCCAGACTCTTGTTACAAGGACTAGTATAAGATTTTCTTGATCATATGGCCATAAAAATGTCGTTACTTGACATAATATCGAAAGTTTCCTTTCTTTTCTAGTTAAGGGTCTTTACATAAAGGTTACTACCTTTGAAAAATACAAATATTAGAATCTAGGATTTCCTTGGTTACACAACAAAAAATCACGAAGAGGCTTATTTCGTGAGTGTTTTCATGCTTCAAGAGGTAAATATTTATTTTTATATTAATAAATAAAATTATATTTATTTATATCACATGCAAGGTGATCGTGTTTACTTCTTTAGCCAGGAGAAGAAGTTGGTGTGACGAAAAGTCTCATTTAATGTAATGACCAATTTTGCCTGACCGTGTCATTAGCTCATATTTTTTTTTCCTCATTTTATTTTTTCTTGTTATCTTATAACCATATGTTTATCCTTTATCGAATCTTTTTGATAAGTTCTATTTTGTATCTTATTTTTCTTGTAGGTTTATCCTTCAAACTATTGATTCGTGACATTATGTAACGACGGAAATGATTCAATCTATCAAAAAAGTGAGCAATAGGTTACTACAATCAATACAACACAATATGATACATGTTGAATTACACGTCATGGGTCGCCCTTGTGAACCGACCCGACACAACTCAGTTTTATTTATTTTGAATTATCTGACAAAATAAGGGGGGAAATAAGAGATGGAAATTAAATTTTGAAACTTGGAGGGAACAGTTACTGTTCCACTTCCCCAATATATTAGACTTCTCTTCATCCTTAAATAGTCAGAGAAACAGTAACAAAACAAAAAAAACAAAAATATAACAGCTAAGCAGTGAAAGTGATTAAGGCATTTAGTTTGTGATTCTACAACTTTGTTTCCAACAGATTCAAAGTAGACTTGGGGCAGATCTTTTCGGTTGCAAAATAAATTTTCGCTGCGAGTTTAAGGTACAGACTAATTTATATTTTTTTCTCTGAATTTACCATCAATGGCATCAGAGATAGATTTAATGTCCCATTTTTATACGTTATTTTTCAAGTTTAAGAGAAATTTTTGTATGCACATACCTATGAGAAAAATCTTCATGACTGGTTGTATGAATTTATGAATCTGACAAGAAGCATCTCAATGGCAGATTTTTTTGGATCCTGTGAGACGCCCAAATAGTGTTTATGGATCCGATAATTTTTTCTTGGGATCTGTCATGGAATTGTATTTAATTAAATAAATAAATAAAAAGGTTGTACTAAATGGCATTTCTTTCATCAGAAGAAGAAGAGTTCTTCAGTAGAAAGAAGAAGAACAATTCATCCTTTTCTTTTTCTTTTGATATATATAAGCTTTGTAAAATTTCTTTCTCTTTGACTTTGTATTTAAGGCCATGGGAATTTAATATCATTAAAAAAAAGGGAAAAGAAAGGGAATAGTTCCCTTTATTATTCTTGGGAATAGATACTGCTTATATGTTATTTCTTTCTTTCCTTGTAAAAGTAAGTGTTGTGCTGACTCTTAACAAAATAAAAAAATATATAAAGTGTAGTAATTTACATATATTTTTTTTGGGTAATTAACATAATAATATCCTATAAAGGTGGCATAGTTAATCCTTTTATAATTTTAAATAAATAAGTGACTGAATTAGACTTGATATTTATTTTACCTTAATTAGTCCATAATAATTTGAACAGATTTAATCTTCTACGATGAATTGTGACATAAGTGTCATATTGAGTGGTAATCCATTCTTAATTATTTCTTGGTTCCTATTTTAGAAATGGCTGAACAGGGACAAACTAGAATCACTCCAAGTGGGAGTTCAAGATGTCGAGCAAAGAAACAAAGTGGAAGAGCGTGTCGTCGAAGGACATGTTTTTGTGGTCTTGAGATCATATGAGATGGTGTCCCTAGAGCAACACAAAATCTGTTTCGGAATGAAAGGGCTATGCGAAGGGAAAGAAAAAAGAAATTGAAAGAATTCAAGTCTTTTAAGATGTCACCTAATATCACAGGAAGAAATTGAAAGAATTCAAGTCTTTTAAGATGTCACCTAATATCACAAATGCTAGTTTTATTCAAATGTTTGAATTGAAACGTGTAGAACTAGAAAATTATGTAGAAATCTCAGATTGGGAAGCATTAGCGATTTTAGCAAATTCTCTTCGTGAACTATGGGGTGAGAGATTAATTGATGTTTACCACGAGATTTGGCCTAGCGAGTCTTTTTGGGTGTACATAAGTCGTCTAGAATATTTGTGGAATGATTTTTATCTTTACATTGACTTATACCATGAAGTTATTTATTAACTTTATATTATATTATATATATATATATATATATATATATATATATATATTAAGTTGTTTATCGTCTTTTACATAAATTTTATTCATTTATTTGAGTTTAATATGACTTAATAGAAAGCTATCATCCTAATACACATTAAGAAATTAATTTCTAATTTTGGTCAAGTGCTTAGTTCATATATGATGATTGAATTCTTAAGTGTCCTTTCAATTTTACACTAAACATGAAACTTTTAGGGGAAGTGATTTGCTTAAATGTGTAATTAGCATGTATAATTGATAACACACTTGCGTAATTATCTCTTAATAACAGACATTGCATCTAAAAGCATAATTGCTGACTTGAACAAAGGAGAAAACTAAATGGAGACAACTACTATATTTGGAGTCCTAAGATGTGGTATGTACTGGAAGAGCAAAATGCTTTTGAAGGTATTAACCATGTATTGAGTCTACTAGAAGAGGTAAATACTTCACAACACAGAAGAGAACTTGAAGCTTAGAAGGCTTAGAATAAGGCTGATTCCATTGTACGTGGAATCATTGTAAGTTCTGTGGTTGATAACCTCATACATGAATGTGAGAAATTTCCTGCTGCCAATGCCATCTAGGCACACTTATGAGGAAAATATGGGGTTACTTCTGTTACCCGCCTCAGACAGCTGACTATCAAATTTAACACTTAAAAGAAGCGTCATAATCAGAACATCAAACAACACCTTAGGGTGATGTTGAATAGGATAGCTCAACTCAAAAGTGTTGGTCTTGTTTTCTCGGATGAGCAGCAGGTTCAGGAAGTGATTCGATCTCTTCACAACAGTTAGGAATACTTAAAGGTCAACTTAACCCACAATGACAGCATCAAAACTTTTTCTGATGTTGTACGTCAAGCTAAACTTGAAAATGAGCTGACCGGTGCAACTAAAGCTATTTCTAATGCCTTTATAGCAGAATCAAGTGGTAAGAACTCTTCAGGATTCAAGCATAAGAAGAAGTGGAAAAAAATGGGAAGGGTAAAGATACCAAAGAAGGACCTTCTGAGAAAAGAATAAGCCAAATTCCAAAAAGAGATAAAGGTTTTTCAAGAAGAAAGACAAGAGCAAGATGAAGTGCTACAATTGCCAAAATCCAGGGCATTTTGCTCGTGAATGTCCTGAGGAAAAAAAGGTAGCATTTCTAAACACATCTCTAAGTGCTACATATATTTCTAACACTATTTTATTAACTAGATCTTATCCTATGTGGATTGTAGATGTTACGCCCCGAAATCTCATCCCCAGACATCACATGGTGCTTAAGGCTACAAGTATCCCTAAGCTAACCCTTTGAGCTGCTACTACTTCTGGAACTTACTTCAAGTTAACTAGATTGAATAATAGTATGTCATGTCACATCTTAACTGAAATAAAGAAGAACATTGTCTGAATAATAAAGTACTAAAAAGTCTGAAGGAAACAAATAACAGTCTGACAAGCCTCAACTACTAAGGAACAAGAGATTCATTGGGATAGACCCCTAACTGACTCGAACTGAAGATAACAAAACTAACTAATTTGAATACTGAAAGCCTGGAAAAGTAGGGCCCCGAAACATGAGGACTCACCAACTGTGAAAGTGTAGATAGAGGTACTCAAAAATCACTGTCGCTACTGATACTGAGCACCCGAACCTACATTATGAGACAATGCAGCACATAGACATATATGTGGATCAGTACTTTGGGAATGTACTGGGTAAATAACTAAATAATATCATCAATATTTACAAAAATCATGCATGCTAATATAAATGGCTTACATAGCTTGAGTAAATCTAAAATCTAATTCTTGTAAATCATGAATGATAAAGCAGGTAGTAAAAATCTTGCGATTCATTTCACTTAGTTCTTAAATCTATATGCTCTGCTTGTTTCTCAAAGCTTGTAGACACAAAAGGAGTCTTAAAATAATAACTTTCAAAATATATACTTTCATCTCAGGGAGAATAGGGGACTTCTTTTAAAACTTACGTATTTTAAATCTTTAGGAGACTGAGGGACTTTTGGGAGTTTCTTCTAACCGACATAAACCAAGTAATATGACATGGAGTCCAACATCTTACCCATATTAGGGAGAGTTGTTATACCTTTTCCATCGGTTAGAACCTTAACTATAGTGATCACTTGTCTTAGCCCACTAGAGGAAAATCATAGACCTATGGTGGCTCATATTTCTCGGGGATAAGACCTTGGAATCATACCTGACTCGGTGCTAAATACTACTCCCATACTTAGGCTTAGAAATTTTCGAAAAATCCACCTTAAAATAATACAAGGGTCTATATAGTGAAAGCCAAACTATGCTTCTCATTGCTTTAAATCATAAATAATGTGGATTCCTGTCTTAACTTAGGATCAAAGATTAGTCTTTCATTTAAATCAGGATACTTGTTTGTTAAAGTGTACTAATAATATACTCTTCGTGAAACATCACAATTCATACTTGGAATTAAGCATATATATATATATACTCAAAGGATCACAATTTCCTAATGAAGCTAGATTCTTGACATTAACCTTGGAAAAACTTGAAAATATCAATTCAATGTAGGGATATGCAATTTATAGCATAAATTCTCAATTCCAACATAAATAGGTGAAATAAACATGAAATTCAAGATGTAATTAACTTATAAATTCATGAAGTCAAAACAAAGTAGTTTGGGCATAAACCCCACTTGTATTTTGTGTAATTATTTAATAAAAAACAAATCTTTGAGCACAAGAACGAAAGAATTGTTCTTGTTCATACCCCACATACCTTAGATGATGAACTTTGGATGAACACTTGCTTTTGAGATGCTATTTGTACTTTAGAAGGGAGATTCTTGATGGTTTTAGCCTAAGGATCTCAAATATTGAATCAATTTGGAAAACTAATGGTGAAATCTTGAGTTTTCTTGAATGATGGGTTGAAACCCTAGGCTTTTATTCTTGAGGGACTTGAATGGAATGAGTATATTTTGGCATTTTGGGGGCTTAATCTTGTGTTATTTCTGATAAAGGTGGAGTAAAATGACTTAATTGTCCCCTTAGACGTGAATTTTTAAAGACTAGAATTAAAATATGCCCAGCAATGCGCAGGTCAACGCGCCGCGTCGATGGTATAGACGTGATACCCGACGCATCATGCCAGGTTAGCGTCGTCTCACTGGAATTTAGCACTAGTAACTGGGGAAAATATTAACCAATGCGATGGATGACACGGCGCACCAAGATCGCATTGGTCCACTATTTTGAGACACCAAACATAGTCTACAAGGGGTCCGAATAATCCGAAACTCACCCGAGATGTACTATGAATTTGGCCCAGTATGAATCAACAAAGAAATCAACTATCGGAGGTCGGGAAGGTCTTCAAATAAATCCTCAAAGTTTGATGGACTGTCCCAACACTTAGCCCCATTTGTTTTCTAAGTATGAGACCTTGCTTAGAATACTCAAAGGCTTAAACAATGAGAAATCTTGCAGGGTCTTACAATATCTCCCCCTTGGAAACATTCATCCTCAAATGTCGCCAGTAGGGCTAAGAATACAGAGAAAACTGACGATGCATGATTGAAATAAATTATTAAACTGACTCCACATCATTCTAAACTTTAGAGTACTTCTGAGAGTGCATGAACTTGCAATAAGAATAATTATATAGCTAAATATTTGTTTAAAAGGGGTCTGAATTAAGGAAAAGCAATACCTTCAGATAAAACTGAGTTCGCAGAAAAGAGATGGGGGTACTTGGCTCGTATATCTACTTCTGCTTCCCAAGTAGCACCCTCAACTGACTAGTTCCGCCAAAGAACTTTGACCAAAGAAACTTCTTTATTCCTTAGTCTACGGATCTGATGGTCTAGAATCTATACTGAAATTTCTTCATAAGAAAGACTGGTCTGGATATCTGAGTTCTCTAAAGGAACTACAATAGCGGTGTCATCGATACATTTCTTAAGAATAAAGATGTGAAAGACAGGATGAACGGATGACAAGTCTGCAGGCAACTCTACCTTATAAGCCACTTTCCCAACACGGCTTAGAATTCTATAAGGGCCAACATAACGGGGACTAAGCTTCCCTTTTTTGCCAAATCTCTTTACCCCTTTCATGGGTGAAATCTTCAAATACACCAAATCACCCACCTTAAACTTGAGTTCCCTTCTTCTCACATCTGTATATGACTTCTGGAGACTCTGGGCTATCTTAAATCTTTCTCTAATCAACTTAACCTTCTCCATAGCCTCAAACACTGCATCAGGCCTAAGCAATCCAGTTTCACCTACTTCAAACCATCCTATAGGTGATCTACATATCCTCCCATAAACAGCCTCAACCAGGGCCATCTGGATGCTAGAATGGTAACTATTGTTATATGAAAATTAAATCAAAGGCAAATGTTTATCCCAAGTTCCTTTGAAATTAAGAGCGCATGCCCTCAACATATCTTCCAGAGTATGGATGGTCCTCTCAGCCTAACCATCTGTCTATCGATGAAAAGTGGAACTAAGATGAACTTGGGTACCAAGACCATTCTGAAAAGATCTTCAAAACTGAGAAGTAAACTGAATACCCCTATCTGAGATGATAGACAAGGGAACTCCATGCAGTCTGCCTAACTCTAGAATATACAACTTAGCATAATCCTTAGTTGTATAAGATATATGCACTGGCAGGAAATGCATTGACTTAGTCAACCTATCTACAACAACCTAAATCGAATCATGATGACAACGCAAAAAAGGTAAACCAGTTACAAAATCCATATTTATCTCTTCCCATTTTCAAGTAGGAATATTGAACTATTGCAACGTGCCACCAGGCCTTTGGTGCTCTACCTTAACCTATTGATAAGTTGTACACTTTGCTAAAAACTCAGCTATATCCTTCTTCGTACCACTCCACCAAAAGATTTCCCGTAAGTCGCGATACTTATTAGTAGCACCGGGATGAATAGAATACCATGCGCCATGCGCTTCAGCCATAATTCTCTATCTCAAATCATCAATACAAGGAACACACAATCTATTCTGAAACCTTAACACACCATCTCTCCCTTGGGAGAAAACCTCTACCTTTTGGTCTTTAACCGACTCCTTCAGTTTGCCAAGCTAGAATCCATGTCTTGCTTTTCTTCACTTCCGAAACTAAAGAGGATTAGGAACTACTCTGAACTCAAACATTACCTTTAGCTGAATCAAGCAATCTAACACCCAATCTATCCAAACGATGCACTTTTTGAGCTAACTCTTTCTTATTCTTCTCCACACGAGCAACATTACCCATAGACAACCTACTTAGGGCGTCTGCCACTACATTGGCCTTGCCCAGATGATACAACATGCTTATATCATAATCTTTTAGCAACTCCAACCATCTCCTCTGACAAAGATTCAACTCCCTCTGAGTAAATACATACTGCAAACTTTTGTGATTCGTAAAGACATCAACATAAACACGATACAGAAGTGTCTCTAGATTGTAAAAGCAAACACCACAGCAGCTAATTTAAGATCCTGGGTTAGGTAATTCTTTTCATGAGGTTTCAACTGCCTTGAGTCATAGGCTATAACCTTACCTCTCTATAGCAATACACCACCCAAATCGACTCTAGAGGCATCATAATACACCACAAAACTATTTGAACCATCGGATAATGCCAACACTGGGGCTGGCGTGAGTCAAGACTTAAACTCCTGAAAAATCTTCTCATAAGAATCTGACCATAGGTACTTAACTTTCTTTTGGGTCAGTCTAGAAATCGGAGATGCAATGGATGAGAAACCTTTAGCAAAATGGCGGTAATAGCCAACTAGACCCAAGAAACTTCTAGTCTATTGGAGAGATAGTTCTAGGCCAATTTCTTACAGCTTCTATTTTTTAGGGATCAACTCTAATGCCTTTGGCTGAAATAATATCTCCAAGAAAAGCTACTTATCTTAGCCAAAATTCACACTTGCTAAATTTGGCGAACAACTGATGATCTCTAAAAGTTTGCAAGACAGTTCTAAGATGATCTGCATGGTCATCCTCACTACGGGAGTACACGAGGATATCATTTATGAATACTATTACAAAAATATCTAGATATTATTTGAACGCTCAATTCATGAGGTCTATGAAAGCTGCTGGAGCATTGGTTAGCCCAAAAGACATGACTAGAAACTCAAAATGACCATAGTGGGTTCTGAAGGCTGTCTTTGGAATGTAACACTCCCTCACTTTAAGCTGATGATAGACTGATCTAAGGTCTTTCTTTGAGAAATAACTTGCACCTTACAATAGATCAATCAGGCCATCAATTCTAGAAAGAGGGTACTTGTTCTTGATTGTGACCTTATTTAGCTGACAATCATCAATGCACATTCGTAGTGAACTATCTTTCTTTCATACGAATAGGACAGGTATGCCTCATGGAGAAACACTGGCCTTATGAAACCTTTATCTAGAAGATCTTTGAGTTGCTCTTTTAACTCCTTGAGCTCTGCGAGAGCCATATGATATGGAGGAATAGAAATAGGCTGAGTATCGAGAAGAAGGTCAATCCCAAATTATATCTCCCCATCAGGAGGTACCCCTGGGAGATCTTTTAGAAAAACATCGGGAAACTCATTAACTATACTAACTGACTGAATAGTCGGAGCCTCGAACTTAGTGTCTTTAACTTAAACTAGATAATAGATGCAACCTTTAGATATCAACTTTCTGGCTTTAAGATAAGATAAAAAATGAATCTTGGGAGATACAGAATTTCTCGACCACTCAAAAAATGGCTAGTCTGGAAACTGAAACTTAACCACACGGGTGCGACAATCTGTAGATGCATAACAGGGCTGAATCCAATCCATACCCAGAATAAGATCAAAATCGATCATATCTAGATCTATCAAATCTGCAAATATGTCCTTATGAATAATGGTAATAGGACACTTTTTGTAAACTTGTTTAGCAATAACTAACTCACCTATGGGGGTAAAAACCAAGAAATACTCGGGAATCATTTCAAAAATTATCTCAAAATTCACAGAAACTAACGGGATCACATAAGAGAAACTTGACCCAGGATCCAACAATACATACACATCAAAATAAAAGACACGAAGCATACCAGTAACAATATCTGGTGAATCCTCCTGCTCCTGGTAGGATGGAAAAGTATAGAATCAATTCTGGCGCTAACCGTCAGTAGTGCTGGATGAAGCACCCTGGGGAGGGGATGGACGTGCTATAGGAGCTGGTGCACTGGTAACCTGAGTCTGAGGTCGAACATCTCGGTTCCCTTGCTTAGCATACGAACACACTCTAAGTCTATGGCCCAACTTTCCACAACCATAACAACCCTTCTACTCAGCCGAGCACTCACCGGGATGGGTCCTACCATACTTAGCACATAGGGGATAATTGGGCTTGCCACTCACACTGTGCTGAGATCTGGACATGAAAGACTTATTCTTCTACTTCTGTCTATTTTTGGGTGTGGAAGCACCAGCTGATGAAGGCGTGGGCATAGATGACAGATTCTGAAATTGCAGACGGCTCCCTCCATTAAATATAGTCTGGCCATACTCAAACTATTCTAATCTAGCCCTCTTATTTCCTCTTACTCTCTCTCTCTTCTTTATCTTTTCTACCTCAATCTGCTAAGCATGCATCACTATTCTAGAAAGATCCATATCTCTATTGAGCATAGCAGTCCTACACTCTTTCACCACTAATTCGGACATACCGGTTACAAACTTACTCATACTAGATTTAGGGTCAACTATCAAATCAGGAGCAAACGTAGATAACTAGTTGAATTTGAGGCAATACTCCTTCACTGTCATAGAGCCCTACCTCAGGTTCATAAATACTTCTATCTTTACTTGTCTCATCTCAAGTGGGAATAACTTGTCTAAGAATGTATCCTAAAACACCTTCCAAGTTATAGGAGCTGCATTCTCCCCTCTATTCTTCCCCCATATCACCACCCAATCATAAGCAATATCCTTCAACCTATAGGATGCCAATTCTACACTTTCCTCCTCTGAGACATACATAACTTGGGTGATCTTCTTTACCTCATCAAAATACAACTACGGGTCCTCACCTACCTTTGATCCAAAGAATTTGGGTGGGTTCATCCTCATAAAGTCACTAAGTCTGGTTGTGGCTGCATAACCCCCTTGCTGACATAAGACAGCAGCCTGATCATTGTCTTGCATAGTAGCAGTCACAGCTTGGGCTAGCATCTGAAAAGTAGCCCAAAAGACATATTCTCATTCAAAGAATCGACAGGTTGGGGTGGTTAATTGCCATTTCTATGGGGATTGGCTCTACGAAGAGGCATTTTATGTTATGAAAGAGCATGATTTAATAGCAGATAGAGACAACTGTAGGCACGATGACTTTTGAAAGAAATAGATAATTTTTCCTAAAATGTACCATATCTTTTTGTTCATAAATATGGCATGCTTCAAACCGATGATCAAGACTCTACGTAACATGGCTTGTCTGACTCCTTAGGACTCTCTAAACCATAGGATCTGATACCAAGTTTGTAACACCCCGAAATCTCATTCCGAGATGTCACACGGTACATAAGGCTACAAGTAACCCTAAGCTAACCCTTTGAGCCTGCTACAACTTCTGGAACTTACTTCAAGTTAACTAGATCAAATAATAGTATGTCATGTCACATCTTAATTGAAATAAAGTAGAACACTTTCTGAATAATAAAGTACTGAAAAGTCTAAAGAAAACAATTGACAGTCTGACAAGCATCTACTACTAAGGAACTAGAGAGTCATTGGGATAGACCCCCAACTAACTCGAACTGAAGACAATAAAACCAACTACTTTGAATACTGAAATCCTGGAGAAGTAGGTCACCAAACCATGAGGACTCACCAACTGTGAAAGTGTAGATAGAGGCACTCAAAAATCACTATCGCTGCTGTGACTGAGCACCCGAACCTACATTATGAGACAATGCAGCACATAGACATGTATGTGGATCAGTACTTTTGGAATGTACTGAGTATATGGGGGTACATGAAATAAGTAAACAATATCATCAATCTTTATAAAAATCATACATGCTAATATAAATGGCTTACATAGATTAAGTAAATCTGAAATCTAATTCTTGTAAATCATGAATGATAAAGCAGGTAGTAAAAATCTTGCGATTCATTTCACTTAGTTATAAAATCTATATGCTCTGCTTATTTCTCAAAGCTTGTAGACACAAAAAGAGTCTTAAAACAATAACTTTCAAAATATATACTTTCATCTTAGGGAGAATAAGGGACTTCATTTGAAACTTAGGGATTTTAGATCTTTAGGAGATTGAGGGACTTTTGGGAGTTTCCTCTAACCGACATAAATCATGTGAGCTGACATGGAGTCCAACATCTTACCCATATTGGGGAGAGCTGTTCTACCCTTTCCATCAGAATAGAACCTTAACTTTAGTGATCACTTGTCTTAGCCCACTAGGGGCAAATCATAGACCTACAATGGCTCATAGTTCTGGGACATGAGACCTTGGAATCATGCCCAACTCAGTGCTAAATACTACTCCCATACTTAGGCTCAAAACGTTTAGGAAAATCCACCTTAAAACAATAGAAGGGTATATATAGTGAAAGCCAAACTATGTCTCTCATTGATTTAAATCATAAATAATGTGGATTCCAATCTTAACTTAGGATCAAAGATTACTCTTTCATTTAAATTAGGATACTTGTTTGTTAAAGCGTACTAATAATATACTCTTCATGAAACATCACAATTCATACTTGAAATTAAGCATATATACATATATACTCAAAGGATCACAATTTCATAATGAAGCTAAATTCTTGACATTAACCTTGGAAAAACTTGAAAATATCAATTCAATGTAGGGATATGCAATTTATAGCATAAATTCTCAATTCCAACATAAATAGGTGAATTAAACATGAAATTCAAGATGTAATTAACTTATAAATTCATGAAGTCAAAACAAAGTAGTTTGGGCATAAACCCGACTTGTAGTTTGTGTAATTATTTAATAAAAATCAAATCTTTGGGCACAGGAACGAAAGAATTGTTCTTGTTCAAATCCCACATACCTTAGATGATGAACTTTGGATGAACACTTGCTTTTGAGATGGTATTTGTACTTTTTAAAGGAGATTTTTGGTGCACTTAGTCTAAGGATCTCAAATCTTGAATTAATTTGGAAAACTAATGGTGAAATCTTGAGTTTTCTTGAATGATGGGTTGAAACCCTAGGCTCTTGTTCTTGAGGGAATTGAGTGGAATGACTATATTTTGGTGTTTTAGGGGGATTAATCTTATGTTATGATTGAATAAAGGTGGAGGAAAATAACTTAATTGTCCCCTTAGACGCAGATTTTTAAAGACTAAAATTAAAATATGCCCAGCGACGCGTAGGTCGACTCATTGCGTTGATGGTATAGACGCGATACCCGATGCGTCATGCCAATTTAGTGTCATCTCACTAGAATTTAGCACTGGTAACTGGGAAAAATATTAACCAATGCGATGGATGATGCGGTGTGCCAATATCGCATTGATCCACTATTTTGAGACTCCAAATATGGTCTAAACGGGGTCTGAAAAATTCAAAACTTACCCGAGATGTAATAAGAACTTTCCCCAGTATGAATCAACAAAAAAATCAACTGTCAGAGGTTGGGAAGGTCTTCAAATAAATCCTCAAAGCTCGATGGTCTTAAAAATGACTAATTCCCAATACTTAGCTCCATTTTTTTCTAAGTATGAGACCTTGCTTAGCATGATCTAAAAGGCTTAGAGAATGAAAAATCTTGTTGGGTCTTTGTAATACGCCCTATATTTCTAAGATAGAAAATGACCCATTGTTCCTACGTATGAAACCTCCTATCATGTGATTCATATTTGAGTACATAACTTACAATGAGTATCCTAGCGAGAAGAGAGCTTATGATATGTTAAGCGTGTTCATAAGAGTCACTTAGAGTAAGGCAAGCTAAGAGCTTTTGAATCCATCAAGTTTTAGTATTTGATTTCACAAGAGTCAACTTTGAATGAGCATAACTTAATGTATATGTGGTGTTTTGGAATATTTAGACCCACCAAATTATAGAGAATCAAATTATCTTTCCAATGATACAAATTTTACCAAAATCCAACACCCGAGCAAGAAGTTATGGCTTTACAAAGTGGAGTGTGTCGCCTAACAAATTGCCTAAGGCTACTAGAAAGGTTGTGCCATATGTTGTGCGACGCACAACCTAGCTTATGCCATAAGTTGTGCGACGCACAACCTAACTTAGGCGATAATTTGTGCACCGCATAACCTAGCTTACGTGATAAGTTGTGCACCGCATATATATTGTGGCCCAAGGGACATAAACACCTCATTTTTGAGTTATTTAAGGGCAAAATGGGTATTTTCCACCCCTATATAAGCTTATAACACGGGATTTAGCCCCAATTCAACCAAAATATAGTCACTTCTCTCAAAATTCTCTCAATAACAAGTTAGGGTTCTCAATTGGGGATTCAAATTCAAGAAAATTCCATCATAAATTTTCATAGAATCACGTACTAAGATATGCATAGTGTTCATTCATGGATTCCTTTTTTTCATGAAGACCAAGAATCAAATTTTAAATTATAGATTATGATATTCATGCTATGGGTTGATTATGTTCATGTGGTAGTTGTTGTATAATTTCCAAGTTGGAATATTTATGTGTTTTTATGAAAATATGTTAGCATGTGAATTGAAAACCATGAATTTTAATTGGTTATGATATGTTAATTTGATGATTATGGCATGCCTTAAGTCATGCAACCTAAAAAAGCATAAGAGATTAGAAATTATGTAATATAGCTCAATTGTGATTTATGTGATGGATTCATATTTTAGCCTTATGTTCAAATGACTCCCATGCTATTGATGTGAAATGTAGATATTTGTTGGAATGCTCATGATGTTAGAGTATGAAATTTTGACATTAAGTATATGCATTCCTACCATGTACAAGATTATGATAACCATGTACTTCATGAAATCCCCAATTTATTGTATTATGGATTATTGATGTCAGTCATGTATTCAAGAATATCATGCCTTGTTAGTTTCCTTTTATCGAGTCCTTTTATCAAGATTATGATAACCATGTACTTCATGAAATCCCCAATTTATTGTATTATGGATTGTTGATGTCATTCATGTATTCAAGAATATCATGCCTTGTTAGTTTCCTTTTATCGAGTCCTGGAGGTACTTATAGCTGACAATTTAGATATGCCTAGAGCCAATGTCATGTTTTCATGATTTCCTCAGTCAAGCCATGTTCAGTAGAATTCAGTCAGTCATGTAACTCAGGAAAAACTTAGTAAACTCAATAATCCTAGTAATCTCAGAAAGTTCAATAATTCAGTAATCTCAGTAGTATTCCATCAATCAACGGAACTCAATGAACTCAGTCCGGTTCAGTTTAGTTAATCATGTTCAGTGTCTATTCAGATGGGAGTAGGATTTAGCACCGAGTGAATCCAAGGATGAGGACACAACTGACAATTGAGGGTGTGATCCTTAGATACAATCCTTGTATTCCAAAACTATGTAACCAACATCGGTTAAGACATCAACACTGACAGATGGGGGTTGATGAGGTGGATAAACACTGTCAGATGAGAGTCCCACCATTCTCATTTTGGGAAACTGTCAGATAAGGGTAACCCATAGCTTGTCTTTACCAAGTGGCACGGTATTGACACCCTTCTAATTAGGGTTGAAGATTGCATCCCAACTCAGCTATAATGCATTATTTGGGGCATGTCGGTTAGATGACTACTTCCCACAGTCTCAGTCTTAGTAAAAAAACTCAGATAGTTCTTTAAATTTCAGGACTGTCAGATACAGTCAACTCAACACAGTACAAAACTCAGCTACTTCTATCAGAATCTAAACTATTAGATACAGTCGCTCAGTATCAGTTATATCAATTATCAGTAAGTCATGTTATTAGTAATCAGACTCAGTAGTCAGTACCATCACGAATTCAGTTACAGGCACTTATTCATGCATGTATCCTCACGTTCATGTTATACAATCAGTTAGCATTGTTCATGCATTTAAACCTTTTTGCATTTAGCCTACCTCACATGCATACCAATGCATTCAATCGTACTGATGCATTTGCGATATGGTTTTTCACCATAGGTTCAGAAGCACGAGTTTTAGAGCATCAGTAGCATTCCAGTTTCAACAGTCAGAGTTAGTAGTGTGTCCTCATCCTTCGAGGACATGATTATTATTTTATTTCTTTATTACATAGTTTATTTTAGTAGTTGGATTTAGTTGGGGACATTTTCCATCAACTCCTTATTTAGATAGTTCAGTTTTAGAGGCTTTACGGACTATAGTATGTTCAAATAGTTTTGTTTTAGTTTGTTTTTGGTATTGATATACCATACTTTTAGATGTTATGTTTTATCAGTTTTGACCTTATGGCCGTTATTTTTGCATTTATACAATATATTATGCAGTATTCAGGTACAGATATCATTTATGGGTAAGGTTGTGGTCTTTCGGGGTCATGAGCATCGTGTTGCATTCTGGGTACCAGATTTGGGGCGTTATAAACTTGGTATCAGAGCCTAAGGTTCAATAGTGTCCTAGGAATTCTAAAAGCCGCATCTAGTAGAGTCTTATACATGGGTGTATTACGCACCACATTTATGTGAGGCTATAAGATGTTTTAGGAACAGTTTCCCTTCTTTCAGTATTCATGTCATTCCAGTGAACATAATCTTAAGTTAATCTCTCAGTCTAATCTCTTTCTCTTCCATTTATAGAACATGCCTCCTAAGAAGAGAACTAGAAATCAGTCAGCCCCTCAGCGCAAAGATCTTTTGGACGAACATATTTCTCATGCAGAGTTCAGAGATGCATTTAATACTCTTGCCCAGTCAGTTGCTACTCAGGATGAATGACCAGCTATCATTCCATCCAACCCAGTGGCTAATTCAGCTGCAGCCAGGATTCAAGACTTCACTCGAATAAATCCTCCATCCTTTTTCGGGTCTAAGGCAGATGAGGACCCTCAGGGATTTCTTGATTAAGTTTAGAAGGTTACGGACATCATGGGGGTTACTTCTAGTAAGAGTGCAAAGCTAGCTACATATCAGTTGCAGGATGTTGCTCATTCTTGGTTCAATCAATGAAAGTCAAAAAGGTCAGTTGATGCAGGATCCATAAAGTGAGAGGAGTTTTTCAATGCATTCTTTGATAGATTCTTTCTCCAAGAGCTGAAAGAAGCTAAGGTGTTAGAATTTATCAACCTCAGGTAGGGAAACATGACGGTGAAAGAGTATTCTCTTAAGTTTACTTAATTAGCCAGATATGCTCCCCATGTAGTGGCAGACAGCAAGGCCAAGATGAATAAGTTTGTTTCTGAGGTGAATGATAGTATGGTTAATGAGTTCAGGTCCACGATGTTGAATAGTACATGAACATAGCCAGGCTTATGACCCATGCTCAGTAGATAAAAGAGCAGTTGAAGGATATCTTAGATAAGGAATTCATTAGACCCAGCTTATCCCTGTGAGGTACACCAGTCTTATTCATACGCTAGAAAGATGGTTCTCTCAGAATGTGTATTGATTATCGTCAGCTTAATAAAGTCACAGTCAAGAACAAGTATCCACTTTCCCAAATTGACGACCTATTTGACCAACTTTTGGGTGCCAGTTATTTCTCAAAAATAGACCTCAAATCAGGATATCATCATCTCAGAGTCAGAGAATGTGACATTGTGAAAACAGCCTTCGGTACTCGGTATGGTCACTTTGAATTCCTAGTCATGTCCTTTGGTCTTACCAATGCCCCAGCAGCTTTCATGGACTTGATGAACCGTGTGTTCAAACAGTACTTGGGCATATTTGTCATAGTCTTCATAGATGATATTCTGGTCTATTTCCACAGTGGGCGTGATCATGCAGACTATCTCAGAATTTTGCTTCAGAGTCTCATAGATCATCAGTTGTTCACCAAATTCAGTAAGTGCGAGTTTTAGCTAAGGTCAGTAGCATTCCTTGTTCATATCATTTCTAGTGATAGCATTAGGGTTGATCCTCAAAAGACCAAAGCAGTAAGATACTATCCCAAACCTCTCTCCATCAGATATCAGGAGTTTTTTGGGTTTGGCTAGCTATTACAGACGGTTTGTTAAGGGATTTTCTTCTATTTCATCCCCTATGTCCATATTGACTCAGAAAAAAGTCAAGTTTCAATGGTCAGATCCTTGCAAGAAGAGTTTTTGGGAGTTGAAGACTCGACTTACCTCAGCTCCAGTTTTGGGTCTTCCAGATAGTTCAGATGGGTTCATAGTGTATTGTGATGCATCCAGAGTAGGTTTGGGTTGTGTCCTCATACAGAATGGTAAGGTTATAGCCTACGCCTTTAGACTGCTTAAACCTCATGAGAAAAATTATCTGACTCATAATCTAGAGTTAGCAGCTGTAGTATTTGCCTTAAGGATTTGGAGGCATTATCTATACAGAGTTCATGTAGATGTGTTCACAGATCATAAGAGCCTTCAGTATGTCTTTTCCCCAAAAAATCTTAATCTTCGTTAGAGGGGGTGGTTAGAGCTCTTGAAATATTATGACATGAGTGTCCTTTACCATCTGGGTAAGGCTAACGTAGTAGTCGACGCTCTTAGTAAACTATCTATGGGTAGTGTTGCTCATGTTGAGGATAGTAAGAAGAAGTTAGCTCAGGAAGTCCATTAGTTTGCCAGACTAGGTGTTCTCTTAGTCGATACAAAAGAGGGTGATATATGAGTTCAGAGTAGTTCAGAATCATCTCTAGTTTCAAAGGTGAAAGAAAAGCGGGATAGAGATCCCAGCCTTGTCAAGTTGAAAGAGTCCATCAAGGACTCAAAAGTAGAGGTTTTATCCCAAGGGGGAGATGGTGTTTTACATTATTAGGACGTCTTTGCGTGCTAGGTGTAGATGACTTGAGCCAACAAATTCTTGCAGAAGCGCATGTTGTGCGCTACTTTATTCATCCAGGGGCCACTATGATATACCATAACTTGCAGGAGATCTATTAGTGGAGTGAATGAAGAGAGATGTTGTAAAGTTTGTGGCTAAGTGCTCTACATGCCAGCAGGTTAAGATAGAGCATCAGAATCCTAGTGGGTCCATGTAGGAGTTCACTATTCCTACTTGGAAGTGGGAAGAAGTAAACATGGACTTTGTGATAGGTTTTCCTCGTACTCTTCATCAGCATGATTCAGTTTGGGTCATTGTAGATAGGATGACCAAATCAGCTTATTTCCTTCTAGTCCATACCTCTTATTCAGCCGAGGATTATGCCAAATTCTACATCAGAGAGTTGGTCAGATTGCACGGTGTTCCACTATCTATTATCCCAAACAGAGGTACCCAATTCACCTCTCATTTCTGGAAATCATTCCAAAAGGGTCTTGGTACCTATGTTTATCTCAGTACAGCCTTTTATCCTCAGACAGATGGTCAAGTATAAAGGACCATTCAGACTTTAGAAGATATGCTAAGGGCGTGTACAATTGATTTCAAGGGTAGTTAGGATGACCACTTTTCTTTGATTGAGTTTGCATACAACAACAGCTATCATTCCAGTATTCGGATGGCTCCATTCGAAACTCTCTATGGTCGAAGATGCAGATCTCCAGTTGGTTGGTTTGAAGTTAGTAAGGCCTCAGTTATAAGGCCTGACTTAGTATTTAATGCCTTAAAAAAGTCCAGTTGATCAGAGAAAGACTCTAGGTTGCTCAGAGCCGCCAGAAATCTTATGCAGATGTGCGTAGAAAGGATCTCGAGTTTGAGATTAGTGATTATGTCTATCTAAAGATCTCTCCCATAAAGGTAGTGAAGTGGTTCAGCAAGAAGGGAAATCTCAGTCCCTGATATCTCGGTCGTTTCAAAATTTTCAGTTGTTTCGGCAAGGTAGCTTATGAGCTCGAGTTGCCTTCAGATCTAGCCTCAGTTCATCCAGTCTTCCACTTCTCTTTGCTCAAGAATTGCATAGGTGAACCAGTAGTTATAGTCCCTATTCAAAGTATAGATGTTCAGAACAGCCTCTCTTATGAAGAGATTCCAGTCGAAATCTTAGACTATCAGACTCGCAGACTGAGGAACAAAAAAGTCCCTCTAGTCAAAGTTCTTAGGCGGAATCAGTCTATTGAGGGAGATACGTAGGAAGAAGAAGTAGATATGTGAACCAAGTATCCTCACCTCTTCTCCTCTAACTCAGATTCAGCTCAAGGTAACAGTTCTCCTTAAGCTTTTCAGTTTCATGTTCAGATTTCAGTTACAAGATTGTTATTCAGGTCATGTTCAGATCCCTATTATAAACTTGGTATTAATTTCCATTGCATGTTCAGTCAAGCATTCAAGAGTCAGTTCAGTCAAGTATTCATGCATTAGACATGCATGTTCAGTAAAGAAGCTCAGCTTATTAATAATTTCAGTCATGCTTTCATGAGGAATAACACAGTCAAATATCCATGCATCAGACATGCATATTCAGTATGAGATTTTAGTATACCAGTAGTTAGAGTCAAATAGTTATGTTCAGGCGTTCACGCCCCTTAAGTAAGTCCAATCCATCAGTATTCTCAGTCTAGTCATCCCTATTCGAGGACGAATGTTTCCAAGGGGGAGATATTGTAATACCCCATATATTTCTAAGCTAGAAAATGAATCATTGTTCCTATGTATGAAACCTCCTATCCTATAATTCATATTTGAGTACATGACTTACAATGAGTATCCTAGTGAGAAGAGAGCTTATGATTTGTTAAGCGTGTTCATAAGAGTCACTTAGAGTAAGGCAAGCTAAGAGCTTTTAAATCCATCAAGTTTTAGTGTCTGATTTCATAAGAGTCATATTTGAATGATCATAACTTGATTTATATGTGGTAATTTGGCAGATTTAGACCCACCAAATTGTAGAGAATTGAATTAGCTTTTCAATGATACTAATTTTACCAAAATTTGACACCCGAGCAAGAAGTTATAGCTTTGCAAAGTGGAGTGCGTCGCCTAATAAATCACCTAAGGCTACTGGAATGGTTATGCCATAAGTTGTGCGACGCACAACCTAACTTATGTCGTAAGTTGTGCGACGCATAACCTAACTTAGGCGATAAGTTGTACGCCGCACAACCTAGCTTACGCGATAAGTTGTGCGCCGCATATATATTATGGCCCAAGTGACGTAAACACCCCATTTTTGAGTTTATTTAAGGGCAGAATGGGTATTTTCCACTGCTATATAAGACTATAACACGGGATTTATCCCCAATTCAATCAAAATATAGTCACTTCTCTTAAAATTCTCTTAAGAACAAGTTAGGGTTCTTAATTGGGGATTCAAATTCAAGAAAATTCCACCGTAAATCTTCGTAGAATGATGTACTAAGGTATGCATAGTGTTCATTCATGGATTCCTTTCGTTCATGAAGCCCAAGAATCAAATTTTAAACTATAGATTATGATATTCATGTTATGGGTTGATTATGCTCATGTGGTTGTTGTTGTATGATTCTCAAGTTGGAATCTTTATGTGTTTTTATGAAAATATGTTAGCATGTGAGTTGAAAATCATTAATTTTAGTTGGTTATGATATGTTAATTTGATGATTATGCCATGCCTTAAGTCATGCAACCTAATGTTTGATAAAAAGCATAAGAGACTAGAAATTATGTAATATAGCTCAATTGTGATTTATGTGATGGATTCATATTTTACCCTTATGTTCAAATGACTCCCATGCTATTGATGTGCAATGTAGATATTTGTTGGAATGGTCATGATGTTAGAGTATGAAATTTTGACATTGAGTATATGCATTCCTACCATGTACAAGATTATGATAACCATGTACTTCATGAAATCCCCAAATTATTATATTATGGATTGTTGATGTCGGTCGTGTATTCAAGAATGTCATGCCTTATCAGTTTCCTTCTATCGAGTCCTGGGGGTACTTGTACCCAAAAATTTAGCTGTGTGCCTAGAGCCATTGTCATGTTTTCACGATATCCTCAGTCAAGCCATGTTCAGTAGAATTCAGTTAGTCATGTGACTGAGGAAAAACTCAATAAACTCAGTAATCTCAAAAAGCTCAGTAATCTCAGAAAGCTCAGTAATTCAGTAATCTCAGTAGTATTCCATCGGTCAACGGAACTCAATGAACTCAGTCCAGTTCAGTTGTTAATCATGTTCAGTGTCTATTCAGATGGAAGTAGGATTTAGCACCGAGTGAACCCAAGGATGAGGACATACACTGACAGTTGAGGGTGTGATCCTTAGAAGCAATCCTTGCAGTCCAAAACTATGTTGCCAGCATAGGTTGAGACATCAACACTAACAGATGAGGGTTGATGGGGTGGATAAACACTATCAGATGAGGGTCCCACCATTCTCTTTTGGGGATACTGTCAGATGAGGGTCACCCACAGCTTATCTTTACCAGTGGTGCGGTATTGACACCCTTCTAATTAGGCTTACAGATTGAACCCCAACTCATCTATAATGAGTTATTTGGGGCATGTCGGTTAGATGACTACTTCCCACAGTTTTAGTCTTAGTAAAAGAACTCAGATAGTTCTTCTAATTTTAGGACTGTCAGATACAGTCAACTCAGCACAGTATGAAACTCAGCTAGTTTCATCAGAACCTAGACTATCAGATACAGTCACTCAGTATCAGTTATCAGTAACTCATGTTATCAGTAATCAGACTCAGTAGTTAGTACCATCAAATTCAGTTACAGGCACTTATTCATGCATGTATTCCCACGTACAGTCTGTTAGCATTATTCATGCATTTGAACCCTTTGCATTCAGCCTACCTTACATACATACCAGTACATTCAATCATACTGACGTATTTATGTTATGGTATTTTATTCTATACCATAGGTTCAGAAGTACGAGTTCCAGAGCATCAATAGCATTCCAATTTCATCAATCAGAGTTAGCAGTGAGTCCTCATCATTCGAGGACATGATCATTACTTTATTTCTTTATTACATAGTTTATTTCAGTAGTTAGAGTTAGTTGGGACATGTCCCATCAACTCTTTATTCAGACAGTTCAGTTTTAAAGGCTTTTCAGACTATAGTATGTTCAGATAGTTTTGTTTTAGTTTGTTTTTGGTATTGATATACCGTACTTTTAGATGTTATATTTTATCAGTTTTGAACCTTATGGCCTTTCAGACTTTATTTCTGTATTTATATAATATATTATGCAGTGTTCAGGTACAGATATCAGTCATGGGTTAGTTTATAGTCCTTCGGGGTCATGAGCACCGTGCAGCATTTCGGGTACCAAATTCGGGGCGTTACAGTCTTAAAATAGACTCAGGAGCCACTGACCATGTGAGTCGATATCGAGAAGCGTTTGTTAAGTTTCGTCAAGTTTCACCTGGATTAAGGTGGATCTATGTAGGAAATAATGCAAGACTTAAAGTAAAAAGGATTGGCACTAGCAAAGTAGATTTGTGTGGAGGCCAGTTTTTAATGTTGCATGACATCCTATATGCTCCAGAAATTCAACAAAACTTAGTGTCTGTGTCTGTTCTTTTAGATATTGGTTTTCATTTGTTCTTTAGTCGTAATTGTGTAAAAATTACTCTAGATAATTTTTTTATGGTTTTGGGCATCATTATGATCGCTTTATTATTTTAGATTGTAATCCTTTAACTTATGAATATTATTTTGACCGTTGTGTAATGCTATGTTATTTAAGTAATAATGATGTTGATATAATTACATGGCATGCTAGATTGGGTCACATAGGGCAAGATCGAATGAATAGATTGGCAAAAGAAAGACATCTAGGTTCTTTCTCCAAAATTGAAATACCAACTTGTGAAAATTGTCTTGCTGGAAAGATTACACGTAAACCATTTGGGAAGGTTAAAAGAGCCAAATTCCCATTATAATTAATCCATTCTGAATCTGTGGTCCAATGAATGTGAGGGAAAGGACTGGTGCTTCATATTTAATTACATTCATTGACAATTTCATGCATTTTGGTTATGCCAATTTGATATCTCATAAATCAGAAGCACTTGAATGCTTCAAAAGATATATGAATGAAGTTGAGAATCAATTAAACAAAAGTATAAAGGCATTAAGAATCGATAGAGGACGTGAATATCTGTCAAAATAGTTTGAAGAATTGTGTATTGAAAAAGGCATTATCATACTATTGACTACTCCTTATAAACCTCAACAAAATGGTGTAGCCGAAAGAAGGAATAGAACATTGTTGGATATGACAAGGTCCATGATGGCGCAAGAAAATTTACCAATCTCTTTTTGGGGAGATGCGTTATTAATTGCGGCCTACATATTGAATAAAGTACCTTCTAAATCAGTATCTTCTACTCTTTATGAACTATGGACTGGTAATAAATCAAACTTTAATAATTTATGACCTTGGGGTTGTGCTGCATATATTAAAGATCGTTTTGGTAAGTTTGGAAAACTAAGTTCAAAAGAAAAAGAAATGTATCTTTATAAGATACTCAAAACACTCCAAAGGATATGTGTTGGTGAATTGGAAGATGGAAGTACTACTGAAATTGAATCACGAGATGTCACATTCCTGAAAAATAAGTTTTCAAAAATGAATGAAATTAAGGAAAATGAGCCTCTTTACGAAATGCTGAATTCAGATGATCAAATAATGTCATCGGACATACTTGATAATTCAATAGAACAAGAAATGATTCTTGGTCCAAGTGGGAGTTGTGAATCCCAAAATCCCATTGAAGAATCAAACTTCAATTACGTAAGAGTACCACAAAAGGCATGCCTAAACGATCTTATGAGATTGAGGATTATGTCTTCCTGGTATCTCCCACAGAATTGGATGAATCTAATTCTGTGACTGGGACTTTATCGAGTCCTGAAAAAGATGAATGGATAAAAGCGATGAAAGAAGAATTAGAGTCCATGAAAATCAATAAAGTTTGGGATCTAATTGACCTTTCTTCTGGGCGTAAATCTATTGGGAACAAGTGAATCCTCAAAGTTAAACACAAATCAGATAGGTCAATAGAAAGGCACAAAGCACGATTGGTAGCAAAAGGTTTTACTCAAGAAGCTGGAATAGATTATGAGGAAGCTTTTTCACCAGTTGTGAAATTTAACTCAATTCGATTACTTTTAGCTATAGTTGCATGTTTAGATTTAGAATTACATCAAATGAACGTGAAGACCGCTTTTCTCAATGGAGAACAAAATGAGAAAATCTACATAGAATAACCTGTAGATTTTGTTGTTAAAGGCCAAGAAAAGAAGGTTTGTAAATTAAACAGATCAACATATGGCTCAAGCAGTCTTCAAGGCAGTGGTACCTAATATTTCATAAGAAAGTGATTTCATTTGAATTCACCATGGTCGATAAATACCATTGCATCTATGTGAAAAAGTCCAATGAAATGTTTGTGATTCTTTCGCTTTACGTGGATAATATTTTATTAGCTGGAAATAATTTAAAGTATATAAAAATTGTTAAGTCATGGCTGTCAAAGTCATTTGACATGAAAGATATGGGTTAAGTAGACTATATATTAGGTGTTAAAATCCAAAGAGACCATTCAAGGAAATTTTGAGTCTATCTCAAGAAACATACATAATAAAAATTTTGGAACATTTTTGAATAAATAGTTGCAAATCCATGGATACTCCTATAGCAATATGTGAAACTTTAAGCCTTGAAATGTGTCCAAAGACTGAAAAAGAAAAAGAAGACATGTCTTGAGTACCATATTCCAATGCAGTTGGGAGTTTGATGTACGCTATGATGTGTACTCGTTCAGACATTTGTTATGTCGTAGGTCTGGTTAGCAGGTATCAATCTAATCCTGGAAGAGATCATTGGAAAGCAGTAAAGAAAACTTTTAGATACCTGGAGGGAACTGCAGATTATTCACTATGCTATAGAGGATCCGATTTATCCATAAAAAGTGATACAGATACTGATTGGGCTGGTGGTCGGTATAATAAAAAACCAACTTTCGGTTATGCCTTCTTGCTAAATGGTGGTGCAATTTTGTGGAAAAGTAAGAAACAAACTTGTATAGCCCTGTCAACTATGGAATCAGAATGTTATGTCTTATGCATCTACAATACAAGAAGCTATTTAGTTGAAGAGATTCTTTGAGCATTTGAACATCGCAAAGAATTGTAAGGGTCCCATGATTTTATATTGTGACAGTCAAGCGGCTATCGCATATGAAGGATCCTAAATATCACAGCAAGACCAAGCATATTGATATTAAGTATAACTTTATAAGAGACATAGTAGCAAGTGGAGAAATAAGTTTACAATAGATTCCTACACGTTAAATGATAGTTGATCTCTTTACTAAGGCGATATCTAGAGACTTGCTTGAGAAACATGTTATGGCTCTAGGATTACGTAGGATATGATTATGTTAATGTATTGTATATGACTTGTTTATAATTATTATCAATATAAGAATCTTGAATTTACGTTCAATCTCATATGCATGTGAAAATGTGTTTTATTAATATAGTGTGTCGAATAAGTCGAGAGATTGACTCTCTCACATGAGCAATCGCATCTTACGTCGAGGGATATGAAGAGAAAAGTTCCACCATAAGATAATGACTTGTTTTGTAAAGTCAGATGTGAGTTTCTGTAATAATATGGATTTGAGGATTATTAAAGAAAGAAACTTAGGTTAGACATTTAGAGGTGTCTATACCTAGATTTGTACAATGTTGAATGACTAAAAGAATGAGACACATGCACCAATATAAGGTGATGACATCGTAGCGCGTGTTTCATACCACATGTGCTTAGCGACCAATGGGTTAATGGAAGAATGAATCCCTGCTTCTTCATTGTGTGAGACCTAAAAAGTTATTTTAACTTTGCATTGAAATACCCTTAGACCTTTAACTATCTCTTGAAGTTTCAATCGGTGTTGCTACTTTAGCATGTTAATAATAGCCATAAAGAATTTGGCAATGCGGTGCATGTCTAAGAAAACAGTTAATTTGGAACAGATAGATTCAAGTAAAAAGGAAAGATGATTAAAATGAATATTTTAACTTGTTTACACAAGCCGGCTATTACACTAACCATATAAGAGTCAAGTGTAATTATGTATATAAAGTTAACCATGAACTCGAGTTCACCTCTTTAAGAGGATGAGGGATCGGATGAGCAACTGCTGAAGTAGTGAATAATGTCTGGGGTATTATGAGTATTAAGATCCTCATATTAATAGAGAATTCTTTCCACATGTGATTGGATTCCTATAAGTAGCTTGTAAAACCTTATGGGTAAAGCTTGAAATGCTCACAGGTCGCACGAACTATTTGTCGTATGAATAGATGATGTTTTTGATGTTATACTGCTAAGGGTTTTGTCCACCATGTGCAAAGTGGGAGATGTTGAATTACAAGTCATGGGTCGCCCATGTGGACCGACCCGACCCGACCCAGTTTTATTTGTTTTTGAATTATCTGACAAAATTAGAGGGGAAATAAGAGATAAAAATTAAATTTTGAAATTTGGGGGAATAGTTATTGTTCCACTTCCCCAATATATTAGACTTCTCTTCCTCCGTAAATAGTCAGAGAAACAGTAACAAAACAAAAAAATAAAAATACAACAGTAAAGCAGTAAAAGTGATTAAGGCATTCTGTTTGTGATTCTACAACTTTGTTTCCAAGAGATTCAAAGTAGACTTGGGGCAGATCTTTTCGGTTGCAAAATCAATTTCCACTGCGAGTTTAAGGTACACACTGATTTATGTTTTTTGCTCTGAATTTACCATCAATACATATGAAATAATATGTTAAATTTTCTAAGGATAAAAAAGCTCCGTGAATAAAAGTTCATTCCAAGTATCTTGAAGGCCAGGCAAACACCAATGAACACAATCAGCATAGCTAAATGGATTTGCTAGTTGCTCTTGTGTTAATTTAGTCCATTGCTTCTTGTAAATTGTTGTATGTGCATCTTTTCTATAACTTGATAGTTGTGTAATGTTGAGAAATGTAATTGGCACTTCTGATTTTCCAAATTCTTCTGCAATAACTTGCATTATACCTTTTTGACTATCTGATCCCCAGTAATTTGGATCCTCTATCATTTTTGTTTCGTTGTAACAATTCTTGTTTGATTCACCTCCCCATTCTATGCTCCTGCAAAAAAAAAAAAAAGAATTGAATCTCCTATTTTATTTTCCAATGGAAAATGCAATGGCTAAATTATCAAAATGCTGTTTGATTATATTTATTGTTTTGCTTCAAAATTATTAATCCGTAAGTATATATGCACATATATCATTTTAGATGTTTTCGTATCGGGATGGGAAAGAGAAAAGGTACTCCCTCTAATTGGTTACAATTTGTTTTTCTTAGTTTGAATCAATACGAAGTCTAAGAAAATAATTTTAAAAATTTAAACTTTATGGTTTTAAATATAAGCAGATGACTGTTTTTTCTTTTTATTATGCAAAAAAAAACAAGAGATAAAACAGGATTGAATTTCCATTCATAAGGTGGGTTATAAAAAATGTCATTTATTATAAACAGATTAAAAAAGAAAATAAGACGAATAAATTAAAACAGAGGGAAAAATTGTTTTCCTCACTTTTGATGAGTAGGTGACATGCTAGTGAAGAAAACTCTGGTTTTCTTTGGATCCATATTCTTTTCAATCCATCTCAACATACTCTTCATTGCCATGCCATATGCCTCCTCTGTGGATACCTCCACTATATCTTTGTCTTCGTCATCAAAAGACCCTTGCCTTCATAAAATTTCAATTTATAATTTACTTTCTTAAACAAATAAAAAATTAACAGTAAATTTAGAATTTAAATGTTATAAGTTCTGAACTAAAAGAGTGTGTCTAGATATAAAATTTAACTCCAAAACACCAAGTACTCCTAAGTCATGACCCCATGTTTGGATCCAATAGCTAAGTGAGGATCGTAAGAAGGTACATCCAAACCCCTTTTGTCATATCATTACAATGGATATAAGGCCAAACTTATTTTTGATGTATGCAATCATAACCTCCCTAGAACAACCTCTCTAGAACCATTATTGATAATCTTAGAGATTCCTTTTCTGTAAAAATGGGTATTATTATAAAAAAAGAAGATAGTTGTTACGGGGGAGTAATAATAATAATAATAATAATAATAATAATAATAATAATAATAATAATAATAATAATAATAATAATAATAATATATTAAAAGTGTGAATGCCTTAAAAATATTATTTGAATTTTTTGTCCTTCGCTAAAAGTCTTTAGTTTAGACAAAATTAACTTTTCACTATTTTTTTAATATTTAAGAGTTGAAAATTAATTAAATATATTTATGGTAATTCATCAGAATTAATGACAACTAATATTTTTTTATTAGTTTATGAATTCTAAACCAACTAAATTTGATATTAAGAAGATTTGAAAAATCTAGAAATCAATATAAAAGCATTAGAATAAGAAAAATTTAAGAAGTATCAAATTTTAAAAAGTTTTAGGTAAAAAAATAAAAATAATTGTACCACAATTATGGTTCAAATTAATGTGTCTCTGACAAACACAAAAGTAATGATCCGTCAACCACTTGAAATTTCTGATGGTAAAATATATATGTACTTACAATAAAATATTTATGTTTATATTATTCTATTAAAGTATGAAAAATCTTTCAAAAATGATTTAAATTTTTACACTTCATTAAATATCTCCACAATAGATAAAATAATTTAATTTTAAATAATCAAATATTATATTGCGAGACACGTGCGATTAAACTAGTTTTATAAAAAGAATATACTATTATAAATATGGTTGTTGTTATAGGTACAAAACTGTTATAGAAAGGTCCAACCGTACATAGTAGATGTAAAATTACCTAATTTTTTTAATTGTATATTTATTTATATTTTAACTTTCTGTGGTAAAAATTCTAAATCAACCATCAATCAATAACGAAAGTCGAAAAACAATAAATAAATAAATAAGTAGCAAAGAGGCAAGGAAATTACAAAATATGAAAACGAGGCCCCCTCATCCACCAAAGGTAAGTATTGAACACAATTATATCAGCCCCTTGCCAATATTTCCCATGAGCATTTATTGAACCTTTACGAACAACTCTTTCTTCAATCCTATGTTTTACTGCATCATCAGAATTTGATTCCAACAAAAATGGTGCCCAATAAAACTCAATTGTTGCATTATAATCCTAAAAAAAAAAAAAATTACTCAAAATATAAACCAAATTATCTTTGTAAATATAAAATAAATGTGCTAATAACATAATTGTAATGTGTAAGTTCAAAATTTAGCTAGAGATGATTACCTTAATTGTGAAAATGTCGAAATTACCATCAGTTTTCATGGATTTAGCATTCTCAGGGATGAGTCTATGGACAAGACAAACCATGGAAACATATTGTCCTCTGTTTAAGGAATCGCCCACGAATAACATCTTCTTCCCTCGAAGTGTTTCCAGCATTAGTGTTGCATTGAAACTGCCATGTTATGTTAGCAAAGGCGTTATGATAATATTTAACCTGAAAAGCTAGTTCATACGTTCAATATTTTAGTTGTCGTTATAACATTGTGTGATTGAATTTTTCTTATGTCTGAACAGTTCTAATTGTGATCATATAGTAAATTAATGTGTTCTTTAATTCACTCCTTATTCTAATTTTAAAAAGTTCATTTTTTGAGAAGTATTTGATGGGTTCGAAATTGAGAGGGCGTCATGCGGAAGCTGTTAGTTGCAAACTATGAGACGATAAATAAGATGAAAACAAAAAATAATACTAAAAACATAATTTTATTATATGATTTGGCCAATTGGCCAAATATAAAACCTAATATTAAAAACATAAAACTAATAAGAGAGAAAATCTTCCCCTAAACGAAAATCTTAAAAGACTAAATTGTGGATGCTATTGTGTTATTGGTATGAAAAGGGAGGTCTTCTATTTATAAATGTCCAAAATCTTTCCTCCAAGAAAGAGGTTAGCCAAATATAAAAAAGTTTAATATTTTACTTTCATGAAAAGTGAAAGTATTTATGGTTACTTTTATTTTTCTTACAAGAAAAAAGTAAAACTTAAAATTTGGTAAGAAAATCGGGGCAAAAATCTTAACAAATCTCCCCTTTTTGGCTTGATTTTCTTTATTTGATCTGTCTTCTTTTTGTGTATGATCTTCGTTCTTCATATATTCTGCTTACCATGATTAAAAATTGATATGGGTGAAAATTGGAGCCCTATGCATTAAAAATAAAAGCACGAGTTGATAAGATTGAAAGTGGAGCCTTGTGCATTGAAAGTGAGTACAGGTTAAGAGTGAAGCTCATGCGTTAAAAATAAATGCACGAGTTGAAAGGAGCCCAAGCGTTAAAGCAAGTATGGGTTGAAAATTAAAGTCCATAAACATGGGTTCAAAATTGATTTTGGTTTTAAAGATGGATTAACAGCAGGATTGTTGAACATTCATTTGAAATTTTTCTCCAAATGTAGCTTTTTTGGGCATATATCTTCATTATCATCAAATTGATTTGAACCGTCTTGAACTTGTCTTCAACCTCGTTTCACAAGACTTTTGGACCTTTGAACTGTAAGCTCTGATACCACTTGTTGAGTTCAAAATCGAGAGGGCCTCATGCGGAAGTTATTAGTTGCAAACTATGAGACTATAAATAAGATAACAAAAACAATACTAAAAACATAATTTTATTATATGATTTGACCAATTGACTTACATATAAAACCTAATATTAAAAATATAAAACTAATAAGAGAGAAAATCTCTCCCTAAACAAAACTCTTTAAATAACTACATTGTGGATGATATTATGTTATTGGTATAAGAAGGGAGGTCTTCTATTTATAGATGTCCAAAATCTTTCCTCCAAGAAAGAGGTTAGCCAAATATGAAAAAGTTTTATATTTTTCTTTCAGGAAAAGTAAAAGTATTTATGGTTACTTTTATTTTCCTTACAAGAAAAAGTAAAACTTAAAATTTGGTAAGAAAATCGAGGCAAAAATCCTAACAGTATTAGTGGAATGAAACAAAGGGGTATAAAATCTACTAATCGAAAGATTAAATATGTAAGTCGAATATCACAAGTAACAAAATTGATCATAGAACTCAAATTAGCTTCAAAATTATGTGTTCAGAATCCAATCCAATATACCCTGTTCAAATTTTGTGCATTTTGTCATAGTTCAGTTAAACATGTAGCTCACTAGTTACATGGATCGTTGGACTAATGGACTTATAATATAATTCGCTTTGCATAGAGTGCACTTGACTTATTTACACTGTCAGTATAAAACAATTTTACCTCGGAAGAGAGCAACGATGAGGTTGCCATCTCCAATGTTGATAGTCTTTATCTGGCCTGCCATGTTCTTGACAAGTCAATTGTGGTTGTATATAAGGACATTCTGATTCTTCATATAAAGGCCTTTGCTCATCCCAAACCCATCTCCCATTGAACACATCACATCCTTCTTTTGTCTCTCCTATGACAAATGGTAACTTCTTGTTCTTTTCTATCAATAGAAATTCAAAAAAATATCGTTAATTAGTGGCGAAATCGTGAATATTGAAAAAGGTATTCAAGATTTAATGTACTACAAGTATCTATACGAAGTAAAAAATTTGATTTATATACGCAATAGTATTATTTTCTATTATTCACAATAATTTGGCCGGCCTATGACTTTGATCTAGTGACTGCGGCGTGTAATGTTTGTGTTAGGCACACTTCATGAGTTCAAACTTTGTTACACACAAAAGTGGGTGATTTACAAGAATAGCCTTGCGGTGGGTGGTTCAGAGCTTTTAATTTTGCTTGCCTCATGAGCAAAATTTCAAGTTTAACAAGTTCTGACATTTGAACATGAAAGTTTCACACCTGTCAAGATCATTGGGTATAATTTCCTATAGAAAAGGTCTGGTATTTAACTAGATAAATGTAGAGGGGTAGGGAGCCTATTATCCAAAAGAAAAAACATTCTTAATCAAAAAAAAAAAAAATTATTCTCAAATTAATACACAGCATAATTTTCTAAAGTGTTCAACTGATCAGCCTTTAATCTATATAGTTATGTCATTGCAATCACACTCATATTGACTCTACTGACTCTAAATTCTAGATCAGATTCTGCCACAAGAAAGGATAATAATTTTGAAGTTTAGTGTGAGAGAATTTTATTTTTTGTTTTGATTGGTTTGTTACGTTTTAATATTTGGAGCAAAACCACAATGTATAAAAATCAAATTAAAAAAAAAAAAAAAGTATTTTGTCTGGACAAACATACATGGTAAACTCTTCCCCCAAAAAATGCAAATTCACGAGAAGTACTCACTAATATTTCTTGAGATAGAATTTTGTTGTTGGCTGGAAATTCTGGGATCAAGCTGACCAAAAATGCAATTTAATTCTTCACTATATAGAATAATGACAAGAACAATGAAAGGCAATAATATAAGGAGAAAATAAGAAAGATGATTTTTTCTGAGAAGTGAAGAGAAAAAATAAGAAGAAGATGAAGGCAGCTTCATTTTTTTAGTTGTGTTATCTTTTTGGTTAGGTAGTGAAAGTCATCTACTCAAAGTTCATGTGGTCTAGAATATAAATACAGGTATATTATAGGTTACGGTAGAAAGAGTTGAAGAAAATTAGTTAGTTCTATTTCCAGCTAACTGCGTAATTAATTTTTTTTTTGGGAATTATTTGCTGTCTTTCTGATTATTAGCTGTTCGTGAGGTTCGATTTTTTTTCTTTGTAATCCACTCCCCATTTTTCCTATCCCTATTTCCTCTTTTTTTTAAAAAAATCGTTACTTGTCTTACTATAGTTGTTACATATTAGGTTTGAAGGACATGACAGATTCTATTTACTTTTATTAAGATTAACATATTTACATTTAACTATTAAAACGTGTTATTAAAATTACGAGCTTTTGAGATTAACAATAACATGTTAGTTATACCTAATGTTTCAGTTTTTTAATGTAGAAGCGATCAATTCAATAACAATAATATATCCAAGATATTTTTATTAGTGAAGGTTGGAGAGGGTGCAGAGTGTACGCAGACTTACTCTTATATTTCTAAGGTAAAGAGATCATTTTTGGTAGATCCTCGAAAAAGATAGGCCATCAATGAATACATATTTCTCTAATAATTTTTTCCTAAAAAAGAAGAAATTAAAAAAAAAATTAAAATAGTTAGGTAATATATAAACTTGTCATTCCACAAAAAGAGTAGTTGCATTTGTATGCAAGAAATTTAGTGGTTGTGGTAAATCCAAATTGACAGATGCAATTTAACAGTTTGACTATATACGTGTGTTTCTTCTAAAACAAAACAATACCAATAGCTTTCCTGATTTTGATATCTTAATTAGGTTGGGCATGTTAAGGTATTAAAAATTTCGATAGACGAGAATCAAAAGTTCTAGGATAATCAATTTTAAGGCCATTGAGTATAATTTCTATACAAAAAGTATGAAATTTAACTAAAGAAGAATAAAGGAGTGAGGGTGGGCTATTATCGAAAACACAAAAAAATTCAAAAAGAAAAATTATTTCAAAATAATATAGAGTATAATTTTCTAACGAAAAATTCTCAACTGACCACGTACCCCTTAATCCATATATCTATTTCTATGTCATTATAGTCGTATTCTTACTGAATCCACTCACTCTAGATTCTAGAGCCAATTTTGCCTTAATATAATTTGAAGTTTAGTGTGAGAGGATTTTTTTTTTTTTTTTTTGTGTGTGTGGGGGGTAGCTATGTTCTCATGGTTGGAGAAAATAAACCAAAACTGTAAAAAAGACACATAAATAAATAAATAAATAAAATTTCTCTGGACAAACATGCATGATAAAAAAGCAAATTAATTAGCAGTACTCACTAATATTTCTTGACATGGAATTTCGTTGTTGGCTGGAAACTCTGGGATCAAGCTGGCTAAAACTGGAATTAAATATTTCACTATACAGAAAAATGACAAGAATAATGGAAAGTAATAATATAAAGAGAAAATAAGAAAGATGATTTTTTTTCAGAAAAGAAGAAGATGATGAAGGTGGCATCATTTAAAAAAAAAAAAAATTGAAGTCTCTTTGTTATTTTTCCTTTTGGTCAAGTGTGAAAGTCATCTACTTAGTGTTCACGTGGGCTATAATAAAAATACAAGTAAATTATAGGTAAGAGTTGAAGTAAATTAATTAGTTCTATTTCCAGTTAATTGAATAATTAGTTGTTTTGGAATTATTTGTTTCTATTCTAGTTATCATTATTGTTTCTTTTCGGCATGGGCTTCTCCGCTATTGTATTTCTTTTACATGATTTTTGGTAAGTTTTATTTGTACATGAACTATCAAATATAATAATTTTATCTTTACAAGGTAAGAATAAGATTGCATATACACTCAGGGATGGAGCCAACTTGAGGCTAGGGTTTTCAAACCCCCTTCGATGAAATTTTTTTTATATGATTCATGCATGGTCAAAAGTTATATTTTATGTAGATATAATAGTTATCTACATAAAGGAGTTCAAAGTATGAAGCAAACATATGAACCTGCTTTGATTAGTTCATATGTTTGCTTCATACTTTGAACTCCTTTAGTCAAAATTCTGACTCCGGTATTGTATATACCACTCTTCCCAAAGTAAGGTTAAGATTATGTATACACCACCTTTCTCATATCTCAATTACGAAATTTAACTGAATATATTATTGTTGTTGTTATATTCATTTTATCATTGTTACATTAGATTCAAAGGAAATAACTTATAATAGAAAGGTTATTAATTAATCGCTAGCTAAACTTGAACATCAATAAACACTATTTAACTAATCATTAAAGTGGTTCAGTTGTTTGGGGTTGTTTTCTTAATCTTGGTTAAGTGTCAAATTTGTCTCAGAAATATGTGAAATGGTTTAACTTGACCTTACATATTAAAAAGTTGGGATCGTTTATGTCATTGTCAATATAATTTTGGCTCGAAATTTTCCTTAGTCACCAACGGACCAATATTATATAATAACAAGGATCAGCTTTACCCTTGCAATTTGCAAAAGATCCAACTTTGTACTTGTGTTTAAGATTCGAGTGAAATGACTAAGGACAATTTCAAACCAAAATTGTAACAACAATGACATGAATGATCATAACTTTTAATGGAACATAATATTATATCAATGATTAGTTCAGAGGTAAATTTAACCTTTCGCGTTTAATCTTTATAGACTTTTATAATAAAATCTATTTTATATGATTGAAGTCTAAATCATGATTACAACAGAGTGAATAATATTTGTTCAAATTAACAGGTGCAATTTAATAGTTTGATTATATATGTGTGTTTCTTTTAAACAAAACAACATCAATAGCTTTCCTAATTTGATTATCTTAAAAAGGTGGTCAAACTTGTGTCAAGTTTCATGATGATAGAAGCTCATAGGATCTCCAAAGGCAATGATCTCCCTTGATTTCTAAGTGAAGGTGTTCATGAATGATTAGGATATACTCCATCGCTCTTATTTGATGTGGCACACTTTTCATTTTAGTTCGTCACAAAAGAATCTCACTTCACTCAAATTAGAAACAATTTAACTTTAAAATTCTTCCTTTACCCTTAATGAAATGATTCACGGTTATAGGAATATCTAAGAATCATTGTAGACCACAAGTTTTAAAAATCTTTCTTTTTTTTCTCAAATACTGTGCCAAGTCAAATGATGCCACATAAAATGGAATGGAGGGAGTAATTTTTTTCACACGCTTTCTATATTGTCAAGGATTTACTTATATATTCAAGGGTGAGGACTATTAAAAATCATATAAGAAGACCAATTATGCATCTTATAAATGATATCTATCCGACTTCTAACACCCTCCCGCACGCAGAAGATTAGGTGTCTAGAGCATGGGTTGTATTACATGAAGATTCAACATCGAGTAAATCAAGAATTGGAATGGATTTGACTTTAATACCCTAATAAGAAATGAGTCTTAGACTTAACTCCCCGCTTACAGATTATGTTTCACAAATTTCAGTGCAACTCCTTTATTTTTTTTTTCTTTTTTGAAATACCAATTTTAGGACTCGAATAATTAAAATTCGCACTAGAAACTCTCACTTTGAGGTAAAACACTCTCTATCAAAGGCCATTCTATTTTCAGAGTTTGAATTCGAGATATCTAGTAACAAATGGAGGATACTTATCACCTCATCATAACCTTTGTGGTACCTCTATGGTCAAGTGAAAGTATACAGTGCCTAGAAATTAGGTACATCCAGTACCAACTGATTTGTTTAAAGGGTTGGGAAGTTGGATTGTGATTTGAGATTTTAGGTAACATTTCAATTTCATTTTTAGTTTACACTTTGATCAATACCAACTCCAAACTTACTTCATTTTTCACATGGAGCAGGTGACTCACATGGAGCAGGTGACTCCTGTTGACATACCAAGATTTAAGATGTCAAATATAATTGGCCAAGAAAAATAAATTGCATAATTATTTCAGTCTCACTACTTATTACTTAATCCTAATTGTACCCAAAATAAAACTTCTCAATAGCTTTTCCTATCATAAACTGCCTTTTCACACACAAATGTTGTAAATATTTGTCACTCCTGGACTACTTTTGAGATTCAGAATTGATGTTGTCTTGACATCCATAAAACAATAGCGACTTTGAATCGCCTTTGTTCTGAAGACCTAGCGAGTTCCTTCCATTTCAAAAGCCGACATGTCTTTCCTCATACCAATGACTGGCTTGTTCAATACTGCTAACTATTATAGGAGGATGCTACAGCGGGATTGCCAGTAGCTTCGATTGTTGGATGTCGTGCAAGTTAGGTTGTTGTATTGGCTGCAAGCAGATATAGGCGCTTTATGTGTGTGTGTTTAAAGAGATTCAGGTGACTACCACATATAATAACAAGAATTATCGCGAAAAATGGTGAACTTCTGTCTAAAAAAAAATAGTGGGAATAATTAGTTCAGATCCAAAACCTCTTCATGGTAAAAGCACCAACAGCCTAAAAATAATGCTGTCAACTAGAACATGATAGCAAAACGACAGCGTGTCCAAAGAAATTACAAACAATTGAAGTGAGGTCCATGACAAAGAGCCAAGTTGTAAGATGTCTAGTTTTCGTCTTACTGGAGAGGAGCACGAGGATCTGATTTTCTTGAAGCAACTTGAAAGAGTCAACTGTCGATCCACGTCAAAAATTGATTCATCATATCATTTGAGTAGTTAACATGTTATTGCTCAAAAATTGACAGGAGAATACGAGCTCCTGTGACCATGAGAAGGTCCTCTAAATCTCCTCACCAATGATGTAAACGAACTCTGCAAAAGGAGAACATAAATGTGATGATAAGTTTCAGTTAGATCAGCCATGAACGGATTCTCCAATCGGAAAGATTATGTGCACACCAAAAAGAAGGCTATTCTCAATCTTTTCCTTTCTCTTGGATGTTTAGAGGGCGAGGCAGAGGACTATGGCATAATGTTCCCGGTCCATCAATCAACAGTTCAACTAAGACACCTCTTTGTGAACTCACATGAGCCATAAACTTTCAGCTTGCACAGAAATAAGCAGTGAGGAATAGAATACAACAACAACAACGAACCCAGTGTAACCCCACAAGTGGGATCTGGGAAGGGTGGTGTGTGCGGACTTAAAACATCCTTGTGCAGGTAGAGGGACTGTTTCCGAAGGACAACTTGGCTCAAGTAAAGAATATAGGACAATAAATATAAACCCAACTAATGCAACCATGGTCCTTAGAACTTGGACATGCTATGGCTATAATTGTTCATGGCAACCATATTGGATGTTCTTTCAATATACCAAATTTCTGGCAACACTGCTAAATGCTATTTTTTAGAAAAAAAAAAAAAAAAGCTCCCCACTGCGTCCTTTTTCTCTTATTAAAGAAACAACTGTTAATGCTCTTAACCTGCCCCAAATCTCTCCTAGAAAGAGGTTCATTACTAGAGACATTTGGACAATCAAGACTTAAATTCTGTCAAAATCACCCATAATCGTAGTCAAATAAGGAATTTCACCAGATCAACTATCTCATTTTATTATAAGACCGCAGCATTATCAATACCTGTAATGTATGTGGCAAGCTCGCCCAAAATTCCAAGTTTGGAATTACCTGCATAAGTTAGAGAAGGAAAATATCAGATTGTAGCATTGCACAAATTTAATGTCAAACAAAGCAAAATGAGTTTTAATTTTTAAATGACCACACTGCACTCGGTTGGGGAAGAACAGGTTTCTTTGGTCGAATAATATTTAAGCCAACAAAGCATCTTCAGGCATTGGGTCAAACTTAAGAGTATGATCACTTCACTGACACCTGAGGTAACTAAAAATTTCCAAACAAACCTATTCTATTTCCCGAGTAAAATGGTTAACAGTTTACATTTAAAGAATTTTAACATTCTTCCGTTGTGCCTGAAATTCATCATTAACTTGGGCTCAGTTTATAAGCTCGACAAGACTGATTACGATCTAGTTAATGGCCTAACAGCCAGTTTGATAGTGGATGGTGGCATTGCTCCTTCGACCTGAACTGAGGAAGCCTTTAGACATGATGCTATTAATTTAAAAGATCTTTACTCAGTCCCTGAATAATTTGGAAGAGATAAGAGAAAGGTAGGAAAAGGAACTTCAACAATCCTGTAAGATTTGGAACTCTTACTAATGACATGTACTCTGGTGCAGCAAACTACAGGTCGAGCATAAACTGCAAGCTTACACACACAGACAAAACCTACCACTCCCCTCTTCTAGCAACGAATCATCTTATGATTCTTTAGTGTAGTGAACTCTCTATATGCAGATACAGAGTGGAATCTTGAATGCATTTTTCACATTTATGCACAACATCAAGTGTCAACTATAATTTGCATTAGTTCGTAGTCACATCCACTTCTGTTGTCAATGGCAAAGACAATAATAAAGTTTGAAAATTCTAAATGGTACAAATAAGATGCAACAAATCCAAATCATTAACATCCCAATTTGATTAATTTGCCTCCAACATAAACTTAAGGTCAAGTGATCATTGCTATTATCCTCCTTGACATCACTATTATTCCCTGTCAACCACCACCATGCATCACCATCTATAACTGCAATATCTCAATATATTCACCACCCTGAGGACCAAATCTGTAACTATACTATCAAGTCTTGTCTTGCTTATCAAAAAAGATGTATTATTTTTTGATAACCAAGAAAAAAAATTATATATATATATATAACATCATAATAATACATCTTTTTTGATAAGCAAGACAAGACTTGATGTATCATTTGTAAAAGACACTACTGCAAAGCATCTTTTTTTTCATCCATCTTTCTTTTACGAATAATACACCTTTCTTTTATTAGGTAAAATTCCACCACCACCCCCAAAACCCAAAGCCGAGAACATCACCTCTAGCCAGAATTCAACATTTAAAATTAGATCCATCCTAATACGCTATTTGTTTTGCTCTCTGCATAACCACCTTACTATCAGATTGCTAATCCTTTTATGTTACTACATTTGATTTTTTTTTTTAATTACATAAAAATTCTTTACTTTATTACTTGTTTTAGGCTTTTAGCTGATTTTTATGTTGTGCCGACTTAGTTATCTTGAGCCAATCACTTACAATAGAAAGTTGAATTATTGTCTTGCAGCAAGGGGAAAAAGGAGGATAGGGAAGCAAAGCGGCCAGCAACACTCAAATAAAGAAATTGTGGCCAAAGCAGTCTGGCTAGGAACTTCATGCACCTATTCTGATAACAGAAAATGAAGGCATAAGAGAGACAGATGAGAGGAAGAGAAGCAACATACGTCTATCCCACGAATGCCCAAAGAGTAGTACCGATAGAATGCACCACCCAGCAAGTAAACTCCAAAGAAGAATAGGATTCTGTGCAGTGTGTATCAAACAATTAATCAATCAGTGAGCAGGTAACTCAATTACCTAGCCTATGCTTTTTAACCATTAAACCTTACATTATCAACATCGTACCGAACCAGCCCATTCCACTCCCATGAGAGGATATAATCACTGCACAGCCAGAGGGGTGATGTATTTGTGTAACCTGCCGACAAAAAATAAACCATGAACTCCACGTCAATACTATCATAAGAACAAGGTTCTTGACAAAGTTAACAGGACGAGAAATACAGAGAAGATTGAAGAATGCACCCGATTTTTGTTTCATATAGATGCAAACTAGGAAAGAAAACTGAGAATGCAATGCATATTTAAATAAGGACTGCTGAGTTCTAATCCTCCAAACTGACCTAGCACCAAAGAACTACATACAAGACGCGCACTCTGACTAGGACTCCAGCCTAACACCAAGCCTAGAACAGCAGACAGCAGCATGCCCCAAGCTGACACTTCACACCGAACAAGCAACCACTGACACTTCACACCGAACAAGCAACCACTGACTTGGTGCCTAGGACTAGTATTCAATCCAAAGACAAGTGCTCCCAGAAAATATACTGCTATGATCAATGCCTTGCCGAAGGGTTCTTTCTTTTCATCCAGCACCTTACTATGAAACTATTCTCCCCACATCAACCCAACGTCATTTCAATGTTCCCATCAAAGTGCCTCCTGTCTCCAAGACTACTTGCATCACTATTCATATTAACAATTTTGATTTGCAGGTCCATTTTATACCATACTAGATTATAAGAAATCATCATAATGTGACTGTCTATACCAAGTCTTGTTGCCTTATTGCCAGTTGAAAAAAAAAATAACTTACGTATATTATTAACAAAGATCCTCTTCATAATATAATGGCATCAAGTATCCTTATGACTACGAGTGACACAAAGTACTTCATAATGAGATAGAAACATGGACATTCAGAGTACTTACATAATCACAAGTCCCAACTAATTCAAGTGTCTGAGGACCCTGGCAAAGGAATGGAAAAGAAAATCATTGACCAAATTCCGATGAAATGTCATTGGAGAAAAGTAGAGCAGATATACAAAGGAAACAAGCCCTTACTTGAACTCCATTTGTATCACATACAATAGACACAGTAAGTGAACAGTTGAGCTTTGGCCCTCTATTAGATAGTTTAGCCATGATGCCTTTGAGTGGATCCTCTTTGTCTGCCATATTAATAAACGGAAGAAAAAGCATTAACATTTCCAATTTAATCTAGTAAATTTCACTCCAAGAGTGATTGCAGACTATCTGCATGAAAAAAAAATGCCACAGATCCGTAATTACTGATTGCATACCTAAAAACAACAACAAGAACAAGTAAGTGATAATAACTTCTCTCCTATAATCTGAAAAAAATAAATGAAGGATTCTTACCAATGAGTTCAAAGGACGTACTTGATGAATATCCAAGAGTAGTGCACACGGGATAACCTACACTAACCATACAAACCATTAAAGGAAATAGAACAAAGAATCAACATGTGTAAAGTTAGCTAGATTTTCGAAGAGTCAATGTATGCGCTCAGGATATATTGTAAAGATCACACCATTTTGGCGTAGTATAAACGAATTCTTTTGCTTTATCACACAAGGGGAAAGGAATACATATCATCTGTTTGTTGAATATACGATTTATTCCATGTTCAACTTAAACATGATTTTCTGAAGATAATACCTCTTTATTCTTCTTCAGATTCCCTTTGAAGAGAAATGGTGATGTACCAACTGATGTTCATACACTACAGGAGTACAGGGTACATGCATAAATTAAACAGAGGATGAATAAAATCCCAAATGTTCATGCCATTTAGCTGTGTCACTTCTTTCGGCAATCAATATAGTAAAACTTTACTAGACAAGTGAGAATAGTTGACTTGGAGAAGAAGAGAACGTATACAATTAGGATCATTAAGGGCATCAAGAAGATGTGAAAAGTGACAAAAGAGATTGAATCAGCTCTAATACAAAAGATTAAGCTAATACTAAGGAGCTGATAAAATCAAAAAAAAAAAAAAAAAAAAAAAGTCGGTGTTTGTTAAGAGGGGTCAGATTGCACCAGCTAAACAGATAAGCATTTAGACTTCAGGAAGTGATTAGGATGAATTAGTTAAAACATCTATGGTTTCTTTCTGTCGAAATACACCATAAAAGTACAAGCATGACCAGATTTTCTTGATGGATTTATCAACTTTCCAGGAACTCCAGCTCACATAAGCCTCTTTGGTGCTGAATGGCATGACCAGCTTACACCAAAAATAAAGTAACACACACTCCACAAATCAATAGCTACTGTACAGTGGAGGCGCAAGTTGTTAGCACTTTCTGCATTCAACCGACACATGTAGCATCTGTTAACTAGCTAGGAAGAACTTTTAGGCCACGTATTAGTATTGTACTCAATAAATTTTGTGAAATGTCGCGTCTAAAAGTTTAAACTTGTAGTTAGTTGATGCTTTTATTTATTTTTATGTCATAAAGATGCTCCACAAGACACATTTTACTAATTACTTTTCAATGTGCCTCTCATGTGCGGACTAGATTTTGTTCTTAGGCAATAATATTCTTTTGAATCTCTTCACTGATTTTCTAAATCTACAAATTGATGTACATGAACTCCCTAACAGAACATTTACTCCTTATATACACAATATTCTGAAGAGTTCTGTAGTTGGAGCACGCATATTGTGTGTTCCTATCTTGTTGCATGTGTATTGGATATTAGAACTTTGAACTAATTTCATAAGCATATCTGCTTTATTTTTCATCAATAAGCCTTTTACAGACTCGACTCTTAACAATAATTGAGTAATTCACCGTCCAATCGTGCTTTCATGAGAACAAGCAACTGGAAACCCATTGTTGTTTATCTGATATATTATTTCCAGGGAATAGTTCATCAATCAAAGCGAACCAACTTTTTTTAGGCAAGGGACTACATCATTGTTCAGAAAGCAATTCCAGAACTGATGTTCATAAAGTTATTCGAATTGACAAAAAACTTGTAGGTGTTAGTCTTACTCGATCATTTGCCTGACACAGTGACAATCTTTTTTGTGTGTGTCATTCTTTTGTGCAACATGGACCTGAAGAGATATGTCATCCGCCCAGATTTTTGTCACAAAATCAGTTTTGCCTAAGGATTTTTTTTTTTCTTTTCTTATAAATTAGAACCACAGTACTCTTTCACCACTTGAAGGGCATCCTACCACTTCTTAATATAGCATTTAATAACTTGACAAGCCATCCCAATCTAATATCCAAGACACCTCCGAACCTCTATTTGCATCCATGCTTTTCTATCCTCATATATTTCATGACATCATTTACCGCTTACGGACTAATTATATGAGTGCAGCTAAAGTTTCTACAGTGTAATAATATATGGAGATCCAAAATGTGCATGTACCTTCCCCTCTTTTTTACTTCAAAATTTTTATGAATTGCTTTTGCAATCAAACATTTAACTGTAACAACAGACACAACCCCGCCATAGCTTTTGGTTCCTAAGATGGTACGAGACAGACATATGGACAAGACAATTTCTCACATACTTTTTCACATACTAATCTTGCTTAATCCATTGGATATGGGGTACATAAAAACTCAAAAGAAAAAGCTTTCCTTTTGGTTTTTTGGGTCATGATGGGAAAGTGGTATTCTCCTTGTCACACCCGATCATTGAAACCATTTATGTTACAATGAAATTTAACATCTCTTGACCTAGCAGTCCTCTACCATAACTTGAAAGGACAATTTCAGAACAGGATGTATGTAAAATAAAGACAAGAATGTAGGTTTTTTTTTTAAAAAAAAAAAGGCAAGACATGTATGATGTAAATGTTGTTAATGAAGTGAAAGGGGAATCCCGTATATCCATAACTTCAGGAGTATTACCTCCAACAGTGTTAGCAACAAGGGCACTACAACCCATCCCGCAACGAGAAATACCACCACAGTCCTGCAAATGTAAGCATGTTCAAGTTAGAGTTGTCTATGTTTTTGGTTTTTTTTTTAAACTGGTAGAGTTGTCTATGTGGTGATTAAAGAAAACTAACATTTCTGAAATCATTATCAAAGTCAAGAAGTTTAAATTTCACATTTAAAAAGACAGAGTATTCCAATACATGGTTGATAGACCTAACAAGTCCGAGCTGCATGTGATAAATAAACACTTGAAGATGCTTTACCAAAGATAATAACAAATAAACTTCATTTATGTACATCTTGGTTACTTTCTAATGTTCGATATGTTTCAGCCAAACATAAACTTCTATTTGCATAGTTGATAGTCCTCAAAAAGTCAAAACTTCGCCCCTAGATACCCACAAATGACGGTATATATTTCCAGTGGCAAATCCAAAATATTGGTCAACTAGTCAATATTAAATCTATGATATTACGATAATCAATAGAATCGCTAATTTTCAAAAGAACTGGAAAAAATGAATTTATAAGGTATTATACTCAGCCAAACTCTAATAATCGTAGAATTTTTCAAAAGAGAGTAAGAAAATCAATAACTTGTTCTTTAAAAACGAAAAAAAACATGGTGTCGGGGCCAGATTGAGCGCACCTCGACTAATTTCACAAGATACCTACCAGCTCCCACCAACAACAGCTACCAAGTAACTTTGTCCACCAAGGCGAGAACAACTACCAAAATCTATAACTTGTTTCATAGTCATTGAGAGATTTTTTAGGGCCATCAAGGTCCTGTTTACCTCTATCTTAGCATGTTACTCCCTCCGTTCCAAAATAATTGAATTGTTTGAGTATTTTTTAGTGTTACAAAATAATTGAATTGCTCATTATTCAAGATAGATGTTAGAATTTTTTTTCAATTTTATCCTTCATTAATTGAATTCCCAAGGTTGAGTTCCAATGATCATTACAAATGTTTTGGAGTTTGAAAAGGATAAAAATGGAAAAACATGACTATTTATGTCTCTGTCTTTTTTCTTAAGATGTGTGTCATATTCTAACAATTAATTATTTTGGAACGGAGGGAGTAATATATTGTTTATTCTGCTGCATTCCCGAGTTTGGATGCTATTAGAGTATTATTGTTATAAGAAGGATAGCTAATTTTCTGTCGCACATGATAATTTACATTTCATAGGGTTAACTAGAGAACAACTTAATCTCCTCTGGCAATAATAATTGGCAAAGAATCACAGATATAGTTTGGCAAGCACTTACCCCACACTCGACACAGGTAGGAGGATCATGGTTGAAAATCATTGCATCACAAAGCTGCTCCATAAACAGAGAGGAAACAAAGTGAGATTCAGTGAAGTATTAGCAGTTTCCGAGTATAACCAATAATAACATCCAAAAAACTTTTTTTCCTCATCACAAGTTGTAACTACCACTTGTACTAACCGTATTACAGCTCAACTACATTATGCTAATACTTTTTTCCCTCTTATAAAGGGGAGCATATAAAATACTTAAAGTACATAGTTAAATAGTCAACGAGTAAGCTTCAAAAATCCATTGTAAAATTGAAAGTCAAACTAAGCATGACAGTGTAACCTGATGCAGCCAACCTGAAACCATAGCACAGTCCCATTAACAGCCACCTTGTAGAACCTGAAATTATGTACAAGTACAGAGTACTTTAGTAAAAATGACATCCCACAACAAACTAACATCAGCAGAATTTTCTTTGACCTGAAATTATGGATGAAAGAGACCTCTAGTGAAAATGCCACCCCACTACAAACTAACAAAAGAATATTGCTATCTATTCTTCTCTATATTAGTCCACCTTATGCAAACACTAAATAAGGTCCTTTAGGCAAAGTAGTTCTTTCTTTCTTTGGAATTGGAGTTCACTAAATCACACACTTATCCTTAAACAGACATACAAGTCTCTAACCAAAATAAAACACTCCTGACAAACCCAAAACCTAATGTAAGTATATCAACACCAGGACTCAATCCCAACAAGTTGGTGTATACTCCCTCCATTTCAATTAGTTTGTCTTACTTTCCTTTTGTGTCTGTTTTGAAAAGAACGTCTCTTTCTCCTCTTTTGGGCAACTACTTAATTCTAACTTTCACATGGCATGTTTGAGGCCATAAGATTAAAGGGCAATTTAGGACATTCCACATATCTTTAGTTTAAGACTACAAAATTAAAAAAAAAAAATCTTTACTTTCTTAAACTCGTTGTCAAATCAAAATCAGGCAAACAAATTAAAGCAAAGGAAGTGTCCAATATGCTATGTTCTTAGCTAAGAACTATCGCATTTATGAAACAAATTTTCCCACATTGGCAAGACAATTTTCATTTTCATTATATTGTAAAATGATAGAATCAATAAGCATCAATCTGGAATCCAAAAATATCATTTCTCATATCCGTTCAAATTACTGCACCAGCTTTCCCATGTTTCACTATCTATCTGGGATCCATCGACTATTGTTTCTCATATCTCATCAAATTACTGCACTAGCTTTAACATGCTTCACTAAATCTGAGATCCATCAACTATTGTTTCTCATATCTCATCAAATTACTGCACTAGCTTTACCATGCTTCACTATCAATCTGAGATCCATCAACTATTGTTTCTCATATTTCAGCAGATTACTACACTAGTTTTCCCATGTATCAATATATATATCTTTGCACCTAAAATTGATGAAATGGGCTACATTAATAAATCTTGAACTACCAGAAAATGTGGTTGATTCCACAGATAGTCACTCAACTAATACTTATTATTTCAGATTCTTGATTCAACATTTTTTTCAACAAGAAAGTGCCTTACACAGATAAGAACTATTACTTGAGTGACCATTTGAGAAATCAACCCCACATCTTTTTTAGTTTGAGATCAATGCACTAGTTTCCACATGTTACAATATAAAGTTTCCCAACTAAAATTGATTAAACGGGCTACATGAATTAATCTCGAACTATCCAGTAGGTTGATTTCTCATATGGTCACTCAACAAATACTTATTATTTCACATTCTTGATTCCAACTTTTTTTTTATCGGAAACAATCTCTCTATCTCTACCTTTATGAGGTAAGGGTAACGGTAGGGTCTATGTACGCTCTATCCTCCCCCCTACACCACTTCTATGATTACACTGCATAACACTTTTTTCAACAAAGAAAATGACTTTCTGACATAAGAACTATTACTTGAGTGACTGTTTGAGAAATCAGCTCGAGAAAAGTGTGAGTGAATAAAAAATAGCAAGTAGTAAATAGAAAGAGAGAGTATTCATCTTCACTAAGGATGCCATGAGGGAAATTACGAATTGATTAAATGGGCTACATGAATTAATACAGAACTACTAGAAATGTGGGGTTGATTTCTCATATGGACACTCAACTAATAGTTCTTATCTCAGAAAGCCACTTTCTTTATTGATTTTCTCTTGGATCAATATAAAGCTTTCAGACTAAAATTGATGAAATGAGCTAATGAATTAATCTCAAACTAAAAGAAAAGTGGGGTTGATTTCTCACATGGTCACTCAACTAATACTTATTAGTTATTATTTCACATTCTTGATTCCAATTTGTTTTCCTACCGGAAACAACCTATCTATCTCCACGAGGCAGGAGTAAGCTCTGCATATACTCTACCCTCCCCAGACTTCACTTGTAGAATTACACGGGGTATGTTATTGATTCATATTTTTTCCAACAAAGAAATTGACTTTATACCATGTGAGAAATCAACTCAAGAAAAGTATGAGTTAATAAAAAAAAAAAAAAAAAAAAGTGGGAGCAAGTAGAAAGAGAAAGAGAGAATACCCATCTTCACTAAGGATGCCATGAGGGTAATTAGTAATTGGTTTTGTTAAACTGTAAGTGTAAACCTTATTGTCCTCCTCAAAACTCAGCTGGCATGTTGCATACACTGAACTAATGAAGATTAATGGAACAACTAGAAGAAGAAGAATGAGTGGAGGGAGATTTGGGCAAGTGCCACTAATTGCCATTTTCGAATTCTTGTAACTACATAAGCAATATGAAGGTAGTTTTTCTTGAATTTATGTTGTTGAATCTTGATGTGATGGTGAGGGGGGCGGTCAGGTAAAGGGAAAAAATGAACCCATGGGGTTTGGATGTGTCCCTTTGGGTTCATTTATTGACTTTTTCATATTATTTGTTATAAAAATTACACAAATATTTTTAATATTATAAAAAATCTTAACTTCCTAAATATATTATAAAATTTTAACATATTAATGGAATGTTATATATATGTCGGTTATATTATATATATTAATAGAAAGACAGAATAAAATAATTAAAAAAATGAAAGAAATTGTAATTAATATTTATTTTATTTATACTTATATTTTTAAGTTATGGTATTGGGGTTAAGTTGTGTCATATTATTCTTTTTGGGATAATTATATAATTTAATAAATATAAATTTTTAATTATTTTATTTAATCTAAATTTTAATTAATTAATTTATAGTTCCCTCTTACATATTAATTATTCCTAATTATAATTGATACTATCCCTCATTTATTTTTTCTCTTGCTCAGTTTTCTATTACTCTCTTTTTCTTCTTCATTTTTCCCTCTTTTTTTGTTTTCTCATTCTTTTTTCTTTTTTTCACTTTTTTTCTTTTTTTTCCTTTTTATTTTTTCTCCTTCTTTTTTTTCTTCTTTTGTACTCCCTCCGTTTAAAAAAAAATAACATACTTTGACTTGACACAAAGTTTAAGAAAATAAAGAAGACTTTTGAATCTTGCGTCCTTAAATTAAAGTTATGTCAAATGTACCAAAATGTCCTTTAATCTTGTGATCATAAACATGTCATGTGAAAAGTTGAAATTAAAGAATTGTCAAAAAAGGAAAGGGGTCATTCTTTTTTAAATGGAGAGAGTATTTTTTCCTCTCATTTTTTTTATTGTTGTTGTTGTATTTTATAGTTTATATATTTTTTTTATATTTTACATTTATTTATATCATACTATATATTTTAAATAAACTTATTATTTATAGTTGAATAATTTAATCGTAAATATGTACAATTTATCATTTATATTTGTCTACAAAAAAGTACATGGATTAATTATATTTATTTGAGTCTTAAATATATAAATATGCAATGTGTTATTCAACACAAATATAGTATTTGTATTTCAAATTTATCATTTGTATTTGTATATAAGCAAGTATCATTTTGTATGCGTATGGTTCAAGTTATATAAACATGTATCATTTGATGCAAATGTAACATTTGTATTTGTATAATTTATCATTTTATAAATACTAGTATTCATAGAAAGAAAAATAAAAATTCTTTTATAATTATTTAAAAATATAAATGAACTTCCCAACTACAAACAAATAAAACAAATTAAGTTACAAATAAAAATACAATATGTGGTCAACTTACAAATATAAATACAAAATGGTTCTTTACAAATACAAGTGCACATAAAATAATACACAAATACAAATAAAATAAAATCATAAAATATTAATATAATGTCCAGTCAATTATAAAATACAAATGCAAAATAATTTTTTAAAATAAAAGTGTGAATTGTGTAAAATATAAATGATGGTGCGAACTAGCAAACACAAATACAAGTGCAAACTATAAAATATAAATATAAATGCGAACTATAACATACAAATACAAGTGTGCACTATAAAATACAAATACAAGTGCGGATTATAAAATACAAATGCGAAAATAACATACAAATACAAGTGCAAACTATAAAATACAAATACAAATGTGAACTATAACATACAAATATAAGTGTAAACTATAAAATACAAATACAAATGTGAACTATAATATACAAATACAAGTGTGAACTATAATATACAAATACAAGTGTGAACTATAAAATGCAAATACAAATGTGACCTATAAAATGCAAATACAAATGTGACCTATAATTAGGGGTGTTCATGAGTCGGTTTGATCGGTTATTGGTCAAAACCATAACCAAACTAATTTAGTCGATTTTTAAATTTCTAAAACCAAACTAAATCAACACAAAACAATAACCGTCGATTTGGTTCTTATCGGTTTAGTTCGGTTCGGTTCGATTTTTTCGATTTATAACTTTAGTTAATGATAAAAGTTGAAATTTTTCTTAAAAAAATCCAATCCAACATATGAGATATCAACCGAGTGTTGTTCCTCAACCTTGAAACTAAAATGTCAATTTAGTATTATACTTAGACAAAACCACGAATAGCACCATATGAACGCTTCTACAAAAGATATTTAGAAACTACATATAAGAGAGTGATATGATAAACCCCCAAAATGTAAACACATAAATTTTTTGCTCAATAGGGACCAAAAACAAAGTTCAAAACTAGTGATGATCCATAGTCTAATGAAGCTCACTTATAAAATCTCATAGACAACAAGATAATTTTCACAATTAGTATCATTTGACATTCAAAGTGCGAAAATCATATAGAATCTCATAACACACTGTTAACTAGATGGAGACATAGAACTAAAAGTGCTACGACTAAACTTAAATTCATGATTAAAATTTAAAATGTAATATATATATATATATAATCTTTATCAGTTTGATTTGGTTATTTTGTCGGTTATTTTAGAGTAAAATCAAAATCAAACTACATAAATATCGGTTTTAAAAATTTAAAATCAAACCAAACTAAATGTCGGTTCTTGTAATCGGTTTGATTTGGTTCACAAATCGGTTTAGTTTTTATACAAACCATGAACACCCCTACCTATAATATATATACAAAAACAAGCACGAACTATAAAATGTAAATACAAATATAATTGTATCAACAAATACAAAAATATAAATGATATGTGAATATAAATACAACAAGCAGTTATGATATTTTTGTTATTATTTGTGACTTGTACTCGTAGCCATATTTTTCGAAAATACAAAAATAAAAAATAGAAAAAAAGGAAAAAAAAGGCACAAGAAGAAAATCAAAAAGAAAAAAAGAAAAAAAAAAAAAAAAAAAAAAGAAAAAAGAGAAAAAAAAAAAAAAAAAGAAAAAAAAAAAAAAAAAAAAAAAAAAAAAAAAAAAGAAAAAAGATAAAAGAAAAGAAGAAAAAAAGAAAAAACACTAAAAAAATTATAAAAATGAAAGAAAGAATCGAAAAAGAAAAAAGAAAAAAAAATATAAAAAAAATCAAAAAAGAGAAAAGGATAAAATAAAAAAAATGATGGTAAATACAAATACAATGTGCGATTATGATGTTTCCGTCATCATCCATGGCTTGCATTCGATGTAGTCATATTTTTTGAAAATAAAAAAAAATATAAAATATAAAATATAAAATGTGATTAATGTATTTATGTTTTATACGAATACATACTATTACGTAAAAGCGAATGCAGAGGATGTAAATCGAATACATAGACTATAAATGGCAATATTATAAAATGTGGCTATGAAAGGTTAATTTTGTACCAACTGTTGCTATTTTTGAAACTTTTCTTTTCTTTTTATAACTGACTTTATTTTTCATGAGTTAATTTAATTAAGTTTTAAAGCTAATGATAATTTAATTTTTCTTAAAATTAAAAGTTAGATATTCAAAAATTATATGAAAATTTAAATTAAAATTTGCTTTTTCAATTTGATTAAGAAACACTATCTTAAGATATTAACGAAATTTTGTATTGTTTGATTCTAAAAAAAAGAAAAGAAAAGGAACGCATAAAAAGAATGGAGAGAGTAAATAGTAAGAAGATAAATTGTGATGTCTGAGTCAATTTGCACGCCCAACAAATCAGAATAAATAGATAAGGGCTTGTTTGATACAAGGAGAAAATTGATCTCGAAATAATTGTTTGATACGAGGAGAAAATTAATCTTGAAATAACTTATCGAGAGATTATTTATTTAAGAAATTATAGTGTTATTTTTATCACACATTGAGAGTAGGATAATAATCTTATGATAACTAATTTGAGATAATTAATTCGAGAATAACTTGTTCCTGTCACGATCCAAACTAGTGGACCGTGCGGGCACCTATACTATTCTAAGCAGCTAGGAGAACCCTTATTATCCAACTAAAAATATGTGGAAGACTTCTATTTTAAGAGAATGCTAGATTAAATATAATAAGGTAAATTAAATATTAATAAATAAACTTTTTTCAAAAACTTCTTACAAGTGTCCTCACTATCCCAAGACTTGGTCAGACATGTACAAGAGTTATCTACTACAACATAGACTGACAATAAAATAATAATAGAAGGACTCTAACATCTGTCAAGAAGAAAGTGTAGAAGTTAGTGCTCAATATGATCATCTATCTAGTAGCTGCAAACTAACTTGCATCCAGTTTACATCCCAAGAAGGAAGATAGAAGAGTAGGGTCAGTACAACCACACGTACTGATAGGCATCATCGGCCGACCGTGTTAGCTCATATAATCATAAAATAGATTAAGAAAATAAATCATGACATCTTGAATGGAATATAATTCAACTAAGGTTGTAATAACATTATTACTTTACCTATATAAGTTACATCATCCAACTACTCTTCCAACTCCATCAATCTTATATTCGCTACTAGCATACTCTAACCTCATTAATTCATACCATCAACCACAATCCAATGCTAATACATCACTATTCTTTTTTGTTCACCTTATCTTTTTCATTACTCATAGTCACAGGAACAAACCCGTAATCATAGACAACTCACACTAAACTCTCGGACTAACAACCAAATGCTCTTTTATAATATTAAAGAATGATAACTAGCCATTCTGGTAAGCTACGATTACAACACGCATAAATAAAGTAAGTCAACCAACATATAAGTAGGTACAAAGATTCACTTTTTCAAATACATATCACACAATCAATCTTAGATATACAATCAAGTAGGAAATACAAGTCAACTCACATCTCAATAAGACACACTAGAGAACTCAAGTCTCATTAGCAATCTTTAGCATCGGCCACATTACTACTAACAATCTTTCCATAAGTAACAATTACGTTCTTCTAAATCTCATAATTAGAACACCATTAACATGTTATCAGCTTATTAAACCACACGATCTTTCTAAATCAACACTAATTTGTACTCACATGCTAAGAGACTTATTTTTGCCCAACTAGTTATGACCTGTATGGGACAATCGAGGTTCATGTATCGTACTAACGTGGTACACAATCCTCCATAGATAAATATTATCACTATTCATATTCGAATCGGCGCGGTACCCAATCCTTCATATATAAATAATATCAATATTCATATCTATACCGACGTGGTACCCGATTCTTCATAAATAATTATTATCAATATTCATATCCATACTAGTGTGGTACCTGATCCTTCATAAATAAATATTATCAATATTCATATTCATACCGGCGCGGTACCCAATTCTCCATAAATAAGTAATATTAATATTCATATCCATACCGGTGCGGTACCCGGTCCTCCATAAATAGGTAATATCAATATTCATATCCGTACCGACGTTGCACCTGATCCTTCATAAATAAATATTATCAATATTCATATCCGTACCCGTGTGGTACCCAATCCTCCATAAATAAATATTATTAATATTCATATTCGACCAACGTGGTACCCGATCCTCCATAACCATATTATGTACATTTTATTAAATTCACACTATCTTTCGGGATGTGACATGATGTACTAAATTTACAAGTGAACTTAAAATCATAAAAAAATTCAATCAAGTTCTTTCATTTATCAATATTTTGACTCTCTCATGGGCATTATTTCAATAATTCATTATGACCATCAACAAGCCATTCATGGCATTAATACAAGGAGTTATCATATCAAACAAGCCTCTCACAGACACAATTCAATAAATCATCATTATCACCAATTTAGTCTCTCATGGGCATTCAATAGATAAAGTTCTTTTATCAATACCAAAACAAGAATATTATAAAATAAATCACAGTTTAACACTTAAGCATGCAAGTCACTATTGAGGCATTACTTGCTCATTAATTATTAAAATGTCACTATCTATTTTCATACAATACAATCATTACACTAATTCAAGTCATCTATCCTTTAAATATTACTACACTCATCAATACTTGATCCTATCACGATTCTCCTCGTCATATTATTGTCCAATACATGCAACTTAATATCATTATAACTCAACTAAGTTCATCACTAGAACAACTAAGAACTATCATGTCCACATACTTCATTTACAACAATCTCCTTGCGGGCACATAGCACATAATATCGCAAGTATCACATAGTTAATCAATAATATAATTTTCGGCATTAAAGTTAAGTTCTTGTGTCTTTATCCACCTCAACTCTATCCCCGCAGGCCTAGACATATTTTCTCCCATCAATTCTAAATTTTGAAAATATAAAATAACATAATCTTCTACTCATTAAACCTAGCCTACCCGCACGCCAAGCTTTTGGAAGAAGAAAGCTGCAATAAGGATGTTCTTTCCTTTCCTTTATACCTTGGAATAATCAATCATTTAAAAAATCAAGCAATTATATGTAATTAAATAATTACTCTTCAAACAAATATCTTTGGGACTCAAACTCACTAATTCTACCCTTAATTCAAAGTCTATATCACCCCCCCAGTTCAACTAACCATTAATTAGCTCTTTCAAGCTTAACCCTCTATTAATAGAGTTTTTATACTAAATGTGTCATCTTTATGGAATTCAAGGTTTCTAAACATCAAAATTCATAATCTAGTTTATGATATTCATGTTAGGGATCTTTAATTTATAATTTAGAATTAGATCTAGGTCATATTAAAAACTCCCATGAGTATTCTCCAAAAGAATTCCACCATTAAAAGTCTTTTTAAGGATTCTAAGATATTAAAGAATTAAAAGACGAATAAACTAATGGAAAAACTTACCCCAACGAAGGAATTTTGCTTTAAGCTTTGGAAAATCACTTCTTTAGGGTTGGGGAATGAAATTTAGGGATTTTATACCTAAAATACGGCTGAAGTTGATTTAAATACCATCATAATTTTTGCTACAGTGAAATCTCGTTTCAACCTGGACAGTACTTAGTAAAACAGTCATAACTTTTTACTCCGTATTTGAATTGATGAATGACTTATTGTGTTGGAAAGAGGACTCAAAGATCTTTAATTTTATTGGTATTAGGTCCCCTAACTCTTTATATTCTATGACATATGGTGATTTTAAGTTAGCCCTAATAGAAAATCATATCGAAACTGTATTGAAAAGCTAGTTTTAAATTTAACTTTGTGTTAGGGATATTGTACGACCTTAATTCATACTTAAAGAAATTTCAAACTAAATTATTGATATTAAAACTCATAAATAATTAAATTCATCGAGCTTAAGTCTATCTGACACATCCGAAGGCTAGAATCTTCGCCGAAAAATTTAAGGTGACATAATAAATAAAATATTGACTATTTTGGACCCAAGTTAATATTGAGGAATGAAAATTAAGAATTTTCATGAATTTATTATGAATAATTTAGTAATGATGAAATGGGTCGTTACAATCCACAACCAAACAAGCCATTATTATTTTTATCTCGGTTAGGGGGTTGTTTGGAACACCAGATAAGAAACATAATTTTGGGACAAAGTTCGAAATTAACTTTATCTCATTTGTTTGATAAGAGGTATTAAATAATTATGAGATTATTTTATCCCACCATTTGTACTAAAATGGTGGGCAAATTGTGAGATTATTAACTCATGTGGAGGATGGTATAATATAATCTCATGTGAAGAATGATATAAAATATACGTAATATTCCCACTTATCCAATCTAATGTATCAAACGACTTCTTAGTATTGATCCTAAATCACTTATGACTATAGAGGTTATTTGGTAGAGTGTGTTAAAAAATCTAATACATACATTACTCTTGTGTATTATTAATATCTTATTTGATATATTTTTTTTAGCTTATGCATAATTAATATTTGCATTAGTTACATCATAATTAGTATTTGCATTAGTTACATATTCTATTGTGTATTAAGCTATGTATTAATACCGTCATTTTTATATATTAATAACACAAAAATACAAATACATACAAATACATATGCTACAAAATGTAATTTGATAAAAGTGTTGCTATTTTTTTATAATTTAATACTTAAGTATGCTACTTTTTGTATTTTTTCCATAATAATACAAATAATTTTAATACATGTATAATTGTCTATCAAACCCCTACTAGAATATTTCCCCCCGTCATTTTTCTTCGTACCTATATTCTCTATCACTTTGCCTCTCTCTTTTTTTTACTTGGAAAAACAAAGGTGATTTTTACCGCATCTTCTTCTTCCTTTCCTTTCTGTTAATCAGACAATATTTGCACTTTTCCATTAAAATTAGATGTTTTGTTACTGAAATATGAATTTGAAATTAAATTATTCGTTTTTGGAGGTTGTAAATCTGAAATGAAGGATAATACGGTAAATGGTTGAAGTGTACACTTCCGTAAATTTCCCTAAAAATTATCCCTCAACCCAAAGTAGTCATCAACAGGGATAGGGTGAAAAAAAGAAAGAAAGAAGGTGATAGGGAAGTATGGGTTAGACAGAGAAAATCCTCTCCCTTCTCTCTACTACTAGATATCGATGATTTTTTTTTTATCTCAATTTACATTATTAAAATAATTTATACTTTTGATTATTGTGATTTATAATATTTTTTCTTCTGTTTCAATTTAAATGACGTTGGTATAATTTCGAGAGTCAATCAAATATTTTATATTTTTTAAATTTCTTAAGTTGTTAATTATGTGACTTACAATGTCTTTTACATTACTTTTCAATAATATGTGAATATTCTCCCTGTCTCAATTTATGTGGCACAAATAAAATTTTGATAGTCAATCAAATTGTATTTTTTACATATATACTTTTATATTAAGTTCTTAATTATTGTGATTTATAATACTTTTTATTTTTTTTCAAATAATATATGTTATTTTATGTCTTGCTCTGTCCCATTTTAATTTATGTGTACTAATATAATTTCAGTAGTCAATAAATTTTTGTATGTTGACATATCATTTTATGTCTCCTTACCCTTTTTAATGAAATATTGTCTATTTTTCAATGCTTAGACGATCATAATAATTAATTAATAGTGATATAGTAAAATCACGGTAAAAGCAATGAAGCACACATGTCTTAAGTGAATTGTAAAACTAATTAGAAGCGACATAGCAAAATTATTATAAAAAAATAGTTTTATAATAATTAATTAACGGTGGTATGGTAAAATTACGATTGAAAAGTCATAAATGTTATTCTAATTTTTTCTAATTAAATATAATTAATTTTCTAATATGTAAATGACTTATAATATTCAATTTGAAATGTAATAATTAATTTGAAATAATATAGTAAAATTACGATTGAAACAGCTGAAACAAACATGTCATAAATGTCTACTTTAACTTTTTATTAAATATTATTAATTTTCTAATAAATAAATGATTTATAGTAATTAATTAGGGGTGATATAGTAAAGCTACAATTGAAGCAGCTGAAGCAGACATGTTGACCTCGTGCTTGCTTTGCTGATACAGTAAAATTACGATTGAAGCAACTGAAACAGTCATAAATGATACAAGAATGACCACGGGAACACTAAACAAACACCAAAACAGTCCACAAGTTTGAATAACCGAGGACCCCTTTGGTGACCACTCTCGGATTCACTACAACAACAACGAAAATACAATAACAACAAGATATTGAAGGTGTAAATACACCAAAACATCAACAATATGGTGAGATGGATAACAATAACAAGATAGGAACAACACATGGTTTTACTAACAAGAGATAGAAACGGTTATAAGAACACAAACTACTACAAGATTACAATAAAAGTAAAGGGATAGTTAGATAGACTTACTGAAGGTATAATCTTAAGAACCCAAGAGAATATTCCACTCTTGGACCCTTAACACTACACACAACATTCACCTATCTCTTACAAAGACACAAGGTTGGAATCCACCTCCCAAGTATCACGTTTCCAAGCCATGAGATCAATAAGAGTGATTCCACACTCTATATGCCTAATTTCGGTTTTGGTGCCTCAAGGAGAGAGGACTTGTGTTTCTTTGTGTTTCAAGACTTACAACATCATGAATAATCTAAGTCTAAAAGCCCTACAATGTTCTATTTATACTAGGTTGCAAATAAAATACAAAATGTCCAAAATGCCCTTTTAAGAGCTAGTCTCCCTTCAAGTGTATTTAGGGGCTGCCTTCTTGTGTTCCAAGGATCCTCTTTACACTCCAAGTGTGAGATAAGGGTCGGTTTGGAGTGTTTTAAGTCCTTCACTCGCACACTTCAAGCCCCGGGTTCATTACATTCTCACATGCGTCCATCTTCGTGGTCGTACTTGTATCAATAAATATCTATTATACCTTTTTTTTAATTAAATATTATTAATTTTGTAATACATAAATGACTTATAATATTTAATTAGGGTTACAACAATTAATTAGGGGCAATAGAGTAAAAGTACAGTTTAAGTGCTGAAGTAGACATGTTATAAATGTCTATTTTAAATTTTTATTAAATATTATTAATTTTTGAATATATAAATGACTTATAAAAATTAATTGGAGTGATATAGTAAAATTATAATTGAAACAGCTGAAGCAGGCATGTCACACCCCCTTTTCATACTCCGAAAGGTTCGTTTTAAGGTTCGAAAGGGCTTTTATTATCAAAGTGACAAAAATGAAATTTTTTTTCGAAAAAGGATTATGTTTACATTCAAAACTCAGAGTCGCCACTTGGCATAATGCAGTGTGCCAAGTCACCTTTGGACAATCCTTTTCAAAACGGTTTGACTCTTTAAAACTGGTTTGCGAACAGAGATTCTGGCTAAGGAATTCTGTTGACTGAGGGGAAGGTGTTAGGCACCCCTCGATCCTGTAGTTCGACCACGATCGCTTGATGGAGTGTATTGACTATTTTGGCACTATGAATGTATAAACCACACAAAAATCACATAAAACAAAGAACCAAAACAACACAAATCCAGAATATAGTGTACAATCCAAAATAAAAATGCAAAAATGTAAATCCTATTCTAACCTAGACTAATCTTATACTAAGCTCCACTGCTTCACCTGATGCCTCAGGCCTTCATCACGACCATCATCCGAGTACAAAATACTTCGGAGCATTCCCGGATAAAATAATACAAGTACTTCGAGGCATTTCTCGGCCAAATGATACAAGTGATCCCAAAGCGGTAAAGCCAAAAATCATTCATCACACAACTCAAATATTCCATCAATGCACAGTTCCTAGATTTGCCTACCCGACCTATATTTACCTATCCGCTCGATATATCATGATACTATTAAGTTCCGATCCACATTCATGCTTATGCCAAATTAAACAAAACAAAAACAAACCGACACTAATCTAAAATCACTCTTTTTATCATTTTTTGCCATTCCGCCCCAAATCCCTTTTCAATCCATGGTTAACAAATTTTCTGATTATCAACTCATTTTTTAAAATCTGAAATTAATATCGAACACATACGTCCAACGGAGATTCAACACATTTAAGCACAAAAATCATTCATATCTGTAACAACAATCAACATTCACTTATAATATTCGAAACCACACCATCAAAATCACAACATTAACTAACTTCGATATCATAAAAAAAAGGTATAGTTAAGAGATGGACCTTCGAAGAACCGACTTTATTGACAATAAAGAAATATGAAATCAAGATACTCAAATAATGAACCTCCACGACAATGAACCCCAACTTGATATTCAAGAAATTGCTACCCAAAATTGACCACGATGAACCGACTGACCCAAATTCAAATGCAGTACCCAATGTTAACTGTTTTGGAACCGATTTCGGATGAACAAAGGGGTAACACTGCCGCTATTCACATTGGCATCGTGAATCGATCTGTACAACTTTGAAAACCAACAAAAAAATGAACTCAATATCACCTCCTGAACTAGAAACAATTCTGATCCGTTACTGTGTATTTATGTGAAGATGAATGATCGCATATGGGTCTGTGTATTGGTGTTGTTATGTTTATATGAGTGAAGTTGTGGACAAAAGAAATGGAGGTCCTTTCTTTGTTTTCTCCCCAGATCTTTGTTTGTCTCTTTCTTTTGTGTATGTGTATATAGGAGCAGAAAAAGTAGAGCTCTCACTGTGTGTCCATGGTGAGGTGAGGTTTTTGTAAGTAGGAAAAAAAAGATGAATGAAGAATGATTGTGTTCCTATGGAGAAGAAAGACCAAAAAAGAAAATGTTTTCTCCCCCCACCAATCCCTATATCCCCGTGTATATATATATTCTAAAGGAAAGAAAAAATGTTTTGAGGCCTTGTGAGTCCACCCCTTTTTCAATTTCCTGAAAGTTCCCCATGTATATTTCTTTATGGATAAGAAAAAGAGAGGGTGGGGTCACGTGAGATAGGGATAGAAAGGTGGGGTATGGTTAGGATAACGTTGTTAATTTGTTAGGGAGTTTGTTATTTTTGTATTTTTGTGGGGTATGATCACATGGATGAGGACACGTGGTAAGGTGAGCTAAAAATGGATAAAATCAATGTTGGGAGGGACAAAGATTAGGTGTCTACAGCATGCCCCCTTTGAAATTAAACATGAAGTGTTTTCAGACAAAGAAGTAGACAACGAGACAAAATTTATCCTGACCATTATTCAAAACAATGACACAGAAGAAGGAGGGAAACCAAGTCTGGACCTAGGACATCCTACTTACCCAAGTTATGAAAGAAACCCATCACAGGTACTTCCAAAGGAAGGAGAAGTGCTATAACGAGTTGGAGAGTCGAGTGAGGTTCCATCGAGGTTCCGGTCTGCGGTTCTATCATTACATCAAAATAAAAATTACAAGTTAAAACATAAATAAAATTACAAAAATCCTATCTATACAGCTTATGTTGAATTCCTGACTTAAGTTTCATCACCCTATTCTTCAGGCGGGCTCTTGACTTGCAATTTCATCCCTTGTTGCTTGGTCTTCAATTACTTCACCTTGTTGCTTAAATTTTTATTTATTCGCCCTGTGCTTCAGACGGGCTCCTGACTTGCAATTTCATCACCCTATTCTTCAGGCGGGCTCCTGATATCAAAATCCAAACTAGAACAAAATTATTCTAAACAAATATTATGATAAAGAAAGATTCCATGTTTCTGAAAATAAAGTCCCATTTTCTAGGAGGGTCCTGAACTGAAAATAAATTTCCATTTTCCTGGAGGGTCCTGAACATGAAGTAAATTCCCATTTTCCAAAAGGGTCCTGAACATGAAGTGAATTCTCATTTTTCAGGAGGGTCCTGAACATGAAGTAAATTCTCATTTTCCAGGAGGGTCCTGAACATAAGTAAAATCCCATTTTCCAGGAGGTTCCTGAACAGAAAGTAAAGTCCCATTTTTCAGGAGGGTCCTGAACATAAAGTAAAATTCCATTTTCCAGGAGTGTCCTAAACATAAAGAAAAATCTCATTTTCCAGGAGGGTCCTAAACAGAAAGTAAAGTCCCATTTTTTAGGAGGGTCCTGAACAGAATGTAATATCCTATTTTTCATGAGGGTCCTGAATAGAAAATAAAGTCCTATTTTTTAGGAGGGTCCTAAACTGAAAGTAAATTCCTATTTTTTAGGAGGGTCCCGAACTTAAAGTAAAATTCCATTCTTCAGGAGGGTCCTGAACTGAAAGTAAAGTCCCATTTTTCAGGAGGGTCCTGAACATAAAGTAAAGTCCCATTTTCCAAGAGGGTCTTAAACATAAAGTAAATTCCCATTTTCCAGGAGGGTCCTGAACAGAAAGTAAAGTCCCATTTTTCAGGAGGGTCCTGAACAGAAAGTAAAATTCCATGGATGTGTTTTTTTTTCCAATGGAAACTGAATTAGGTGAAGTGAATTTGCCCCTTTTTCAACAAAGAAAATTTGTGAGTTAAAGACTTTGTGATGGCTTGCAGCACTTAGCTTCCCATGCATCTGCTCCAATCGTTGTCCCTTTCACCTTTGTTTTAGATAACTAAAACTTGCCCCTGTCTTGTCGCTATATTGACCCAGACCAGATCGGGGAAATGCCTTTGACTCAAATACCAAGCTTCTATTTTACCATGCTTCTGAGATGCACCTTTTGACATCCGATATTCCCATGAATCCAGCAACCTGTCGGTTGATAGACTTCATTTGCTTTGTGCTGGATTACGATCCTATTTCTTTCATGTGCTGGTCCTCGACTTTTCTCATACAATTGGAAAGACTGGTAGCAAGTTTTGAAAACCTTTCTCGCTTGTTTTGACACAGACTTGACTTAAAATGTAAAGAAATGATGGTGAGTTTTATTTTGATAAATGACACAAAAATAAAAAATATGAATATATAAATGAAAGAAAAGGGCAATGTCCCTTAAAAAAACTTATCCGAATATAGCAACCGACCCCAATGAGTATGACATGCATTTTGGATGAAGCTGCCTGATCTTCCTATCCAAACTTCTCATTTGTTGTTGAGTTCATACTTTTGCCTTTGAGCTACTTCTTCAAATCCATTGGACTCATACATCACATTCAATTGACGACATATTAAAATACTTTCGCCAACAAATATCTTTCTTTTCACTTTTCACTTTTCTCTTGAACTCGCCAGCGCCTTACTGTGCTTGTGAGGGTTTTCACTAATAAGACTCGCTCATCTTTATTTCTCTCTACTCACCATCGCCTTATGGTGCCCGTGAGGGTTTTCACCAGTAATACTCTCTCATTTTTATTTCTCTCAACTCACCATCGCCTTATGGTGCCCGCGAGGGTTTTCACCATTAAGACTCTCTCATTTTGTTTCTTTCCTGATCTCTTATGCCGAGGGAGAAAAATAGTACCCTACAATGTATCATCATATCCATTGCATACTTAGCCTTAACATTATCAAAGATTGATTTGAAGGACTTTATTTGGTTGTAACTTGGCTTTTGGATAAGGTTAGAAAAGGATGGCAAAAGGCTCGAACGACACTTGAAGTGGGGGTGGGACTTACAACTTTCAAAATCGACTCAAACAACACATCAACTCATGCTCCAGTTTTTGTCAACTGGGTGACTCTAAAATCTTTATTTCATTGGACCGAGCCCCGAATAGGGCAACCTACGTATCTCACTCCCAAGAGAGGAGAATCAGGTCACATGTAGTTCCTTTATCTTATTCTTCATCTTGACTTGATTGCTTGTTTTCTTTTTTTCGAACTCTTTCTTTTATTCTGATTTTTTGACAATTATATTTGACTTTATTTTGATTCCAAAAGAAGGATATGAAAGAAAAATAAAACTAAGCTCAAACGGGTAAACAAAGGATGACACAATGTTTGGATAGAAGAATAAAATGCCTTCATCATATCGATCTTAAAAAATATAAGTACTAAACATGCAATAAAATCAATAAAAGATAAAATATCATACATAATATCTTTTGAACGCATCAGCATTGATATCCATTTTTGCCATTTTGCCTTCAATAGCTGTCAAATACAAGGCTTCATTGGGCAACACTTTCTTCACAATGAAGGGACCTTGCTAGTTTGGGGAGAACTTGCCTTTCTCTTCAATCTGGTAAAGAAGGATATGCTTCAATACCAACTGACCAACTTCAAAATACCTAGGTCGTACCTTTTTGTTATACGCTCGAGCCATTCTCTTCTGATATAATTGGCCATGACATACCGACGTTAGCCTTTTTTCCTTAATTAAACTTAATTGTTCCAGTCGGGTTTTGACCCACTCGTCATCATCAATCTCTATTTCTACAATGACTTGAAAAGAAGGAATTTCAACTTCTGCAGGAATGACTGCTTCTGTCCCGTACACCAATAAATATGGAGTTACCCCTGTTGAAGTATGAACAGTAGTGCGATAACCTAGCAATGCAAACGACAACTTCTTATGCCATTGTCTAGTCCCTTGTACCATTTTCTGCAGTATCTTCTTGATATTCTTGTTGGCAGCTTTCACAGCGCCATTAGCCTTCGGGCGATATAGAGTGGAATTTTGATGTGCGATCTTACACTGTTGACATATTTCTTGCATCAAATGACTATTGAGATTGGCAGCATTATCTGTAATGATCATCTTTAAAATTCCAAACCTACAAATAATGTTGGCATGAACAAAATCCACCACCGCTTTCTTTGTTACTGACCTAAACGTTATTGCTTCTACCCACTTTGTAAAGTAATCAATGGCCATCAAAACGAATCAATGCCCATTTTACGCTTTCGGCTCAATTGGCCTGATCGCGTCTATTCCCCAAGATACAAACGGCCATGAAGTAGACATTGCCTGCAATTCAATGAGAGGAGAATGTATCAGATCACCGTGTACCTGACATTGATGATATTTTCGTATAAAATGAATAGAATCCCGCTCCATAGTAAGCCAATAATATCCTGTTCGAAGTATCTTTTTTTGACAAGACATAACCATTCATATGAGGCCCGTATACTTCAGAATGAACTTCAACCATGATTGCCGAAGCTTATCTTGCATCAACATACCTCAAAAGTCCCAGATCTGGGGTTCTCTTGTACAAGATTCCCCCACTTAAGAAAAATCCATTAGCCAAACGCCTAATAGTCCTCTTTTGATCACTGGTGGCATGTGTTAGGTATTCTGCTGACTGAATGTATCGCTTGATATCAAAGAACCAAGGTTCTCCATCGAGCTCTTCTTCAGTCGCATTACAGTAAGCATGCTGATCACGATTCTGTATATGCACTGGATTGATGTAGGCTTTATCAGGATGTTGGAGCATTGAAGATAGAGTGGCTAAAGCATCAACAATCTTATTATGAATCCTTGGAATATGCCTAAATTTTACTGACACATACCATGACATAGCTCCTACAAGCATTGCCGATATGGGATTAGCTTCAAATCTTGCATCTCCCAATCTTCTTGAATTTGATGGATGAGCAAATTTGAATCCCTTAACACTAATAATTCCTGGACTCATATATCAACAGCTAACCTCAAACCAAGAATACATGCTTCATAATCCGCTATGTTATTGGTATAATAAAATCAAAGTTGCACTGTTATCAGGAAATGTTGCCCCACTTCAGAGATAAGAACTGCGCCTATTCCGACTCCTTTCATGTTAACAGCTCCATCAAAGAACAGCTTCCAACTTGGATCAACATCTATAATGACTTCATCAACACATAACACCTCTTCATCTGGAAAATATATCTTCAGCCGCTCATACTTTTCATCAATGGGATTCTCAGCAAGATAATCTACCAAGGCTTGGGCTTTCATGGCTATTCGAGTCACATATACAATGTCGAACTCGGTAAGCAATATTTGCCATTTTGCCGATCGATCGGTCGACATAGGATTCTGAAAGATATACTTTAAAGGATCCATGCGGGAGATGAGATAAGTACTGTAGGACGAAAGATAATGCTTCAACTTATGTGCTACCTAAGTTAGGGCGCAACATGTTATTTTAAGAAGAGTATACCTGGCCTCATATGCGGTGAACTTCTTGCTAAGATAATAAATACCCTGCTCCTTTTTGCCTATGACATCATGTTGACCTAAGACACAACCAAAAGAATTTTCCATGACTGATAAATATAAGATCAAAGGCCTACCAGGTTCCGGTGGTACCAGCACGGGAAGATTTGATAGGTATCTTTTAATTCTGTTGAACGCTCCCTAACATTCTTTAGTCCATTCTACTGCAGCACTCTTTTTCAGCAACTTAAATATGGGCTCACAAGTGGTTGTGAGTTGAGCAATAAACCTGCTGATGTAGTTCAGTCTACCAAGCAAACTCATCACCTCCGTCCTATTCTTGGGCGGGGGCAAATTCTAAATGGCTTTAATTTTTGAAGGATCCAATTCAATTCCCGAACGACTGATTACAAACCCCAATAGCTTTCCAGACAGAACTCCAAATACATATTTTGCTTGGTTGATCTTGAGATTATACCTACGAAGCTTTTCAAAGAACTTTCTTAAATCTTTCACATGGCCAGCCTGAATCTTTGACTTAATAATCACATCATCTATATAGACTTCAATCTTCTTATGCATCATATCATGAAACATAGTGGTCATGGCTCTCATGTATATTGCTCCAGCATTCTTCAAACCAAGCGGCATCACTCGATAACAATAGGTCCCCCATGGTGTGATAAAAGACGTCTTCTCTGCGTCTTCATCATCCATAATGATATGATGGTATCTGGAATAGCAATCCACAAAAGAGGCAACCTCGTGTTTAGCACAGTTGTCTAGCAAAATATGGATGTTGGGCAGTGGAAAATCATCTTTTGGACTTGCTCTGTTCAAATCATGATAATCAGCATACACTCAAATTTTTCCATCTTTCGTTGGTACGGGAACACCATTGGATAACCACGTGGGATAACGAGCCACTCGAATTATTTTGGTTTCAAGTTGTTTTATGATTTACTCTTTGATTTTAGTACTTACATTAGTTTTAAACTTTCTTAACTTCTGTTTATCAGGAGGGAATGCGGGATCAGTTGACAATTTGTGAGCCACTAATTTAGTGCTTAAACCAGGCATATCATCATAAGACCACGCAAAAATATCCTAATAATCAATTAACGCTTGAATCATTCCATCTTTTAGCTGTGGCAAATCATGTACACTGATGTTAGTTTCCCTAACATCTTCTTGATTCCCTAGATTTATTGGCTCAGTTTCATTTAAATTAGGATTCGGTTTGTCTTCAAACTATTCCAACTCTTTGCTTATTTGTTTTAATGCTTCTTCTTCATCATATTCCCCCTCCTGCTTTATTATATCTTGATTAGTTTGGATTTTAAGATCAGGCTGAAAATTCCGTATGCATGTCATGTCATTAGAATCAGCATAAAGAGAACTGTATAAAGAAAAAGACAAAAACAAAATATATTAGACACGAAACAAAAAGGACATTGCATTTCATTAAAAGAAAAGATAGGAGGATTTAAACATAGATGCCAACATAACATAAACAAACTAAAGTCTGAATTACAACCCTAAAATAACTCGGATAAACAGAAAGAAAAACAAAACAAACTACCAAAACTCCCTCCTGATGGGGAGAAGAGTGACTTCCCAATTGTTGAGCCGGACAGCTGGACCTATGAATTACACGTCTGCCATACTGGTACCTTCTCCTAATTTGACCATATCAACTTCAATAAAAGGGTTCTATAAGTCATCAACCAATTCAGCTTCAAATTCCATATGCTTCGTGACGCCGCTCTTAACAAATGATTCACTGAGTAGTGACATTGGGCAAGGTAGGGACCATGTTTCCTTTTTACTTCCCTTGGCTTTCTTTAGATCTTCAGTCGTAGGCTCAAATCCTAGACCAAATATGCCCACGTTCTCACTTGGACATATAGGACGAACTATACCGTGTAGAGATGCTCCTAAACCCCTTCCTGGCTCAAATCCATATTTCAAAAGTTCACTCACCATCATGAGTGAAGTGGAAGACAATTATGGTCCCGGTATAACCTGCCTTTTAAGGATACGATTCACTGGCATTGTATCAAAAATTTGATAAACAAATATCTCCTCTACATTATTTGCTTCAATAAGAGACAAGGGAGAATCTTCGTAAGCGGACAAATCTCCTTCACCGTGAATAACCACTTCTTTCCTGTCATGCTCAAACTTAATCATCTGGTGCAGTGTAGATGCAACCTCCTTGGCCTTGTGGATCCACGACCTTCCCAACAACAGATTGTAAGAGGAGTCTACATTCAATACTTGAAACTCTATGGCGAACTCAACAGGCCCTATGATCAATATTAGTTCTATTTTTCCAATGGAGTTGATTTTGCACCATCGAAAGCCCTAACACATACATTGTTGGTCCTGATCCTCTCAGCACCAATATTCAACTTTTGTAAAGTAGAAATAGGGCAGATATTTGCATCTGAACCTCTGTCAATCATAACATAAGTGACATAGAAATCTTCACACTTCACTGTAATGTAAAGGTCCCGGTTATGCCCTGTACCTTTAACAGGCAATTCATCGTTAGAGAAGCTGATCTGATTGACCTCAAAGATTTTTCCAACCATTTTCTCAAGCTGATTTACTGTAATCTCCCTAGGAACATATGCTTCATTTAATACCTTCAGTGTAATAGAACGATGTTTCTTGGAGTGCAACAACAAAGATAAGAGCGAAATTTGAGCAGGGGTTTTCTTCAACTAGTCTATTATTGAATACTCTGGCAATTTCATCTTTTTCAAAAAATTTTTGGCTTCTTCTTCGGTGACAGGTTTTTTGATAGATGAAGGTCCACTCCCAATTGGCTTGGACTTTCTTAAATTTTTAGGCACGAAACATCTTCCTGACCAAGTCAAAACCCCTACCTCATCTATATCTTTCACTACTTCCTTCCTGTGATAGGTCATCACAGTCCGCCCATAATTCCAGGGAACCCCTTTTGTATCAACTATCGGAGGTTGGGTCACTGGTTTGAGGATAATAGGCGCTGCCAGTGCTCCTTTCACCGTCAAGATGGGCTTACTCAGAGCTCCTACCACTGTCAACTAATGTTTATCCTGACTTAAATCAACATACCTTTTGGCACCTTACACCGTGATCAGGGGTTTCTTTGTGCTTTCTTGGGCTTTATCTTCTCTCATTCCTTCTTTGCTCAATGACATTGCTTTCAAAGACTCTGCTACATTCACCGATTTCTTCTCAATGGTCTGTATCTTGATAATAGGCTTATAACACCTTGATGACTCTTTCCCATCATATATCAACTCTAATATATTGGTTTTAGTATGGGTTGGCAGCAGATTCTGGTTAATGTTTGGACTCTCCGGGGCTTAGACCAGCATCTGATTTGTGTCAATTAAATCTTGGACAGCTCTCTTTAAATGCCAGCATTTTTTAATATCATGGCTTGGCATGTCAGAACAGTGCGCACAACATAAAGAGTAATCGAGATTCCTCAGCGGTGGATTTGAAAACCTTCCTTGAATTGGGATTAAGACCTTCAACTTTCTCAACGTATCAAAAAATCTAGCATATGACTCTCCAAGAGGTGTGAATTCATTTTTGACCGCCTTCTTTTTCTTATACTCGGGCCTAGGTTGAAAACCGGGTCTGGAGGGGTTTTGGTAATTCAATTGGAGTGGATGGGCAATTTTGTGGAGGTTGCACACGCCATTCCGGGTAAGAAGGGGTTTAGGCATATGAATGCACGCTATATACTGGGTACGGGGGTGGTGGAATGGAATATAAAGGGTTTTGTGGAGGGTAGTAATGGTGGATAGGAATATATGGAGCTTGGGCGTAGATTTGGGCTTGGGGATAGGGGCGAGGTGGTCTTTTGGGATAGGAATAGTTTCCAGCTACGACAGTTGCCACGTTCTTTTTTTTTTTTTTTTACCTCCGAATGCGCCAGATCCATATTGAATCACTTGTGTGGTGGCTTTCAATGCGGTAAAACTCACTATTCAGTCGGTCTTGATTCCGTCCTCTATCATCTCTCCTATTTTGAGGACTTCAATAAAAGACTTTCCCATCGCCGGAAGTAAATGCTGAAAATAGGTCTCATTCTGTGCCTGAATGAAGACCTCTACCAACTTACTTTCCTTCATTGAAGGCTTTACCCTGGTGGCCTGTTCATGCCACCTTATCGCGTATTCCCTAAAACCTTTAGTGCTTTTCTTCTTCATATTGACCAAGGATTTTTTGTTCAGAATTAGGTAGACGTTATATTGAAAATGTTGCATAAACTTAGAAGCTAAGTCATCCCAGTTGTTTCAATTGTCGATATCTTGATCGACAAACCATTCTGAAGCCAGATTGGAAAGACTCTTGCTAAAGAAAGCCATAAGCAACTCTTTTCTTCCCCTTGCAGCCCTCAATTGGTTGCAATAACGTCTCAAGTGTGCTACAGGATCATCGTGCCCAGCATACTTCTCAAAGTTGGGCATTTTAAAATTGAGGGAAAGGTTGACGTTTGGAAACATACAAAGATCTTTATAGGAAACACTCTTATAACCTTCGATTCCTTGTAAATTTCTCATGGCTTGTTCCAAACTTTTTAATTTCCGTGCTATGACCTCCTGTTCTTCTGTTGTGATAGGTTTCTCCATTTCAAATAGAAATACAGGTGGCTGAGTATACCCATATGGTTCATTCATTCTCAAAGTAGGCTTTGGGGCATAATACTGACTATCTGGAACCTTCAATACTGGCTCACTGGCAGATCGAGGAAGCCCCATTGTCGGACGCACAACATATGTGGGAGTTTCAGGTGGTGGCAGAGCCACAAACACCGGTGTGATCAGTGGCGCCGTCTGAGCATCAGGTCTTGGTTTGGGAGCTACCAAGGGCACACTAAAAGTGCCAGGATAATAATGTCACGGAGTGAATCCTGACGCGTTCTCAGGTGAATCAGTAGGAGCATAGAATTGGGCCTGAGAGAGCGGTGGGAAATTAGAGATATTCCCAAGATATTCAGAAAGTGGAGGAGGAGGCATTCTGCTAGCCCACGCCCGGTGCAAATCTATCAATTATTGCCTAAGCCTTACTACCTCATCATTGTGTTCTGAACTTTCTTCCCTGTGATCCTGATCCGGGTCAATGAACAAATTTTCAATCTCCCTGCTAGCTGTGGCGAGCTTTGCTTTTGATCTAGTGAAGTATGAGTGACTAGCCAGAGTACTGCAAACCTACCACTATTATCTGAAAGGACATGCTCATCAAAAATAACATCCGTTAGGATTAGGTTACACAACAAACATGGGAATCACATTGGTAAAATTGTTCTAGATTCATGTTCATTTCTACCAGCCTTTGAGGGCAGCGAGGTCATTTTAACATCATCCTGATTTTCATCTACACTCATTTGTTTCTTTCCACCAAACACACCTCTTTTCTTTCGCCCTCATTTCTCTCTTCTTTTGTATCAGTCTCTGTTCTTTCCCTTTCTTTCTTTTCTTCTCTCACTATCTACCTTCATTTATCATTCTTTATGGCTATTGCTTTTCTTTAAAAGAGGAAAAATAATAAAAAATAACGAAACAAAATGATTAGATCGAACCCAAAAGTAGGTTGCCTACGTATCATGTTGTACATGAATCAGATCTTATGTAGTTCGAGCGCATATGCATAAACATCACATAATTGAAGGTTTTTTTTGAATGAAAAACGAAAACAAACAAACAAAAGAAAGACGTAACATCATAACCTTTGATGAAAAAAACAACAAAACATTCCACAAATTTAGGACTACTTTAAAACTAAAAAACAAATACAAAACAACATCCTAGACCCCTAAGACGACATACGTGAAATTACTAATAAAGACCCTAATATCAAAAACAACTTGACTCCGACTTAAAACAGACACCACCCTACAAGGACAGAAACATAAAAGACTCAAACTGAATAAAGATAAGAAATGCTCTTTTAGATTGGTACTCTTCATGATGGCCCTGGCTGAGATGGACTTGCCTGTAAAGTTCTCTTTCTCCTATTCAAACTTTGTAGCATATCCTATAAAGACAACCTGATATCAGGGAAGAAGCTTCGAGCCCGTATTCCTACCTCATGAGGAGTGCACTTGGAAAGATTATTCTGACACCTTTCTACGGTCTTGAACAAATCTACTAACTGAACTCTCAGTGTCTCCACTTTGGACCCCATACTTTCATCCTGATGGTCGTCAACTATGCATTCTTCTAGTATTCTCCCTCTAAGCTGTGCTGGTAAGGGTTGACTGATACACCGAGGGATAGACTGAAGCCAAACCCCATATCCCTGAGTGTACCCCGAATTATCCAAACTTTCTTTGAGAGTGTCCACACCTAGCTTTGTTGCACGCTTCCAGAACTGCTCGTATTTGCTCTCACCTAAGGCTTGGTCCTTAAAGTACTCAATATCCTTTAGAATATCCACTACTGGTGGTACGTCCTGCGGCCTACCCAACTGGTGCCTTACCCTAGAAGGACTATACGGTCTAGTGCAATTGAGCCCGAACATAACTAGAAGGAGCTGCATCTGACAACCAAACAAGATTATCTTTGGTCGAAGCCACAGATAAGTCCACAAAATGTTATCCCCGATTCTTGACTCAAGAAATTCAATCCAAGCGTCGACTCCCACGGGTAGCGAGAATTTATCCAAACGCAACCTGAGGTCCATGGCTTTCACTCGATTGGGAATACAATGATCAACCATGTCTGGTCCAACTAAAGAAGGCGCATGCAAATGTTCCATCATCCATAACTGCAATATCAAGTTACTACCCTAAAAAAATCTCATCTCCCCCTTCACTTCGGTTAAAGCCTTATATATTTCTATTAAGATCATGGGTATGAGAGTGAACCTGCCCTTTTGATTAACAACCTTGCCCTTTTGATTAGTACCCTTGTCATTTTGATCCTTATGAAATAGAGTCATCACCACAGATTACAAACATGTATTAATACGTCTTTCTTCTAGCGGAAACACTAAAGTACCTAACAAAGCGAGGGTGAAGACTTCAAGATGCTTTCTCTCCCACTTCTCCTTAGTCATATGAAATTCATCCCAAAAGTAATTAAAACCTTCCGAGAGCCCGAATCTAGTGAACAAAAACTCTAAGGAAACCCACGAATCACTTAAACAACCCAAATGCATACCCTTACTTTTTAAACCACAAGACTGCCAAAACCTCGTGCAAGTATGATTTCGTGCTCGAATCATATCTTTCTCGATATAGGGCAAATGCAACAGACCGGATATCTCTGCCAAAGTAGGAGTAATTTCACATTCTCCAAACCTAAGCACCAAACTACTTGGATCCCAAAAGGTCAACACAGCCTCTATTAAATCTGGACGAGGGGTAACATGCAGAAGTTCCATAAGATCACCTAATATTTTAATCAGTTTCTGCGGATCAACATAGTTAAACATTTCCCACCACTTGATTAACTTTTTGGGCACCTTGAAAACCATCAGGACTCTAGACTTGGTGGACAAATCCATACTGTAATAACACATAAGCCGTTATCTCAAAAATTTGATAGAGCAGAAGATTCCCAACCCTTGGGATTTTTTGCGCAGATATATGTCGATGGGACAGACCACTTCATGACTCCAATTTGTCAAACAGAAATACTGAGAAAAATCAGTCTACTTAGCTAACAACTCTAGATTACGGGGCAAGAGACCTAGGCTAATAATAAGACAAAGGCCAAAACAAAGATTACCGAACCCACCGAGGGTTGCCTACGTATTCCAACCCGAGGGAAGGGAATCAGGTATGCGTAGTTCATCTAGATTGGACAATTAATGATTAACTAATAAATTGATCCTAACTTAAGAGACACAACAAAAAACAAACGAATAAAAACTTTTTGGATTTTCAACTAGACACTTCAACTAAGACTGACACCACCAATTATGAAGAAAATATTTTTAGTATTTTTGTTTTTGACAAATAAGTAGAAAAGGCAAACAAAACCCTCTTTTTTTTTTTTTTTGAACTTATGGTACTTTGAGAAGATAAATGCAAAATGTAAAAAAAAAAAAACTTTTTGAGTTTTTGGATCGTGAAGAACAAAAGCCATAACGAACTCTAAAATAAACTACGACACTCCTTTTGATCCATTATTTTCGACTCACTTTTTCTTTTTTTTTTTTTTTTTTTTTTTCATTTTTTGCCTATGAACCTTACTCCTAACAAATGTTTTTTCCCCAAATCAGTCCGTCAAATGACTACGTTACCCTTAAAGATGCAACAGTTAGCACGTAGGGATGCTTTAGAGGTGAGTCTCCTATAAAGGGCCACGTGGGTCCCGCTAGGTCTCAGTGTGATGCACATAAGCATGACCTAAAGGCTGACCTACGTTGTGGTTCACTAACAAGGCTGTTCGGGGGAGCGTATGGTCGATAGTGGCTACTTTGCTTTCCACCTAATCCATAACACCGATGGCCCCCCCAAAATAAGGTTGACTTAACTAGAGGTCGTGTACAACACGTATACTACGGACTTGTTACAGAAAGAAGGCCTGGGGGTACACACATGATGCCAGATATAAAAGTGGTAACATATAGGATAAATACTGTACACAAAGAGCACAAAAACGTACAACAGTGATAACAATAACACAAACAATAATCACAAACAATGTTTATACACCCATAATGTCAAACAAAGTCAATACGACTCCAAAAAATAAGCTCAAATTCTGAAAAGGTCCCCAGCAGAGTCGCCAGAGCTGTCACACCCCTTTTTCATAATCCAAAAGATTCGTTTTAAGGTTCAAAGGGCTTTTATTATCAAAGTGACACAAATAAAAATTTGTTCCGAAAAAGAATTATGTTTACATTCAAAACTCAGAGTCGCCACTTGGCATAATCTAGTGTGCCAAGTCACCTTTGGACAATCCTTTTCAAAAAGATTTGACTCTTTAAAACTGGTTTACGAATAGAGATTCTGGATAAAGGAATTCTGTTGACCGAGGGGAAGGTGTTAGGCACCCCTCGATCCCGTGGTTCGACCACGATCGCTTGATGGAGTGTATTGACTATTTTGGCACTACGAATGTATAAACCACACAAAAATCACGTAAAACAAAGAACCAAAACAAAACAAATCCAGAATATAGTGTACAGTCCAATTATATAGTCCAAAATAAAAATGCAAAAATGTAAATCCTATTCTAACCTAGACTAATCTTATACTAAGCTCCACTGCTTCACCCGACGCCTCGGGCTTTCATCACGACCATCATCGGAGTACAAAATACTTTGGGGCATTCCCCGAATAAAATAATACAAGAACTTTGAGGCATTCCCTGGCCAAATGATACAAGTGATCCCAAAGCGGTAAAGCCAAAAATAATTCATCACACAGCTCAAATATTCCATCAATGCACAGTTCCTAGATTTTCCTACCCGACCTATGTTTACCTATCCGCTCGATATATCATGATGCTATTAAGTTCCGATCCACATTCATGCTTATGCCAAATTAAACAAAACAAAAACAAACCGACACTAATCTAAAATCACTTTTTTTATCATTTTTTCGCCATTCCGCCCCAAATCCCTTTTCAATCATGGTTAACAAATTTTCTGATTATCTACTCACTTTTCAAAATCTGAAATTAATATCAAACACATACGTCCAATTGAGATTCAACACATTTAAGCACAAAAATCATTCATATCTGTAACAACAATCAACATTCATTTATAATATTCAAAACCACACCATAAAAATCACAACATTAACTAGCTTTGATATCATAAAAAAAGGTAGAGTTAATAGATGGACCTTCGAAGAACCGACTTTATTGACAATAAAGAAACCCAAAACCAAAATCCTCAAATAATGAACCTCCATGGCAACGAATCCCAACTTGATATTCAAGAAATTGCTACCCAAAATTGACCGTGATGAACCGACTGACCCGAATCCAAATGAAGTACCCAATGTTGACTGTTTTGGAACCAATTTTGGATGAACAAAGGGGTAACGCTACCGCTATTCACATGGGCATCGTGACTCGATCTGTACAACTTTGAAAACCAACAAAAGAAAATGAACTCAATATCACCTCCCGAACTCAACTAATTCTGATCCGTTACTGCGTATTTACGTGAAGATGAGTGATCGTATATGGGTCTGTGTATTGGTGTTGTTATGTTTATATGAGTGAAGTTGTGGACAAAAGAAATGGAGGTCCTTTCTTTTTTTTTCTCCCCAGATCTGCATCTGTCTCTCTCTTTCGTGTGTGTGTATAGGAGCAGAAAAAGTAGAGCTCTCACTGTGTGTCCATGGTAAGGTGAGGTTTATGTGAGCAGGAAAACAAAAGATGAATGAAGAATGATTGTGTGCCTATGGATAAGAAAGCCCAAAAAAGAAAATGTTTTCTCCCCCCACCACTCCCTATATCCCCGTGTATATATATATTCTAAAGAAAAGAAAAAATGTTTTGGGGATAGGAAGGTGGGGTATGGTTAGGATAAGGTTGTTAATTTGTTAGGAAGTTTGTTATTTTTGTATTTTTGTGGGGTATGATCATATGGATGAGGACACGTGGTAAGGTGAGCTAAAAATGGATAAAATCAACGTTGGGAGGGACAAAAATTAGGTGTCTACACTGCCTGCTTCAGCTACTTAATTCGCTCTTATAATATAAGAGAATCTCTTTACCTTCTTTTGGTCAGTTTCCTGAAAGCTCTAATACATGGAAATAAATACTATGAATATATTAGAACCTCAAGCAGATGGGAACTTATCCTCCCTGCAAAAGCTAATTACATCTCCCCAACTACAAAATGAAAATAGTTCCACCTTTAGCCTGCAAGTTGACATGACATATGAGATTGTACCAGTACAAAAGGACTTTAATTTCATACTGCTGACTTCTGAGGAAAAGAATCATATATACAAGCCATGGCAAAACTCCCTAATCATCATACTCATTGGATGGAGAGTGGGCCACCAACTTATAAAATAAAAATTAACCAATATTTGGAAGCCCGCAAAAAAAAAACTAATCCTGGTCTATTTAGGAGCAGACTTCTTCTTTCATAAATTCACTAATGAATAGAACATGCTCCATGTGTTGCACGATGGACAATGGTTCGTATTAAATAGCTACCTTTCAATACAACAATGGAAACCTAAGTTCGTCGCTTCCTAAGCAAAAGTCTCATACATAGCAATTTGGCTTGGATTCCCAAAATTGTCAAGCATATTCTATGATTTGAACATCCTACACAAAGTTGGTCAAAGGGTGGGAACCTTATTAAAAATTGATACATGCACTTCTACAACATCTAGAGGTAGATACACACGCCTATGCATTCAAGTTCCGATGGGGCAACCTTTAGTCTATCACGTCTACATCTACACAAACAAGCAAGCAATTTACTATGAGGATTTCAACCTACTTTGCACTATATGTGGTTGACTTGGACACCAACCTAGAGTGTGTCCCCACTCCTTAACAACCCACAAGGATTGCTCTGTGAAAAACACCAGTAGTGCCTAAAATACAGAGTGGAAGTTAGTAGAGGTTAAATCATCACACATCGTCGTTCCCTAAATAGAATGGAACCATCTGATGCAAATGTTAACAGGGATACTACGCACAACAAAGGTAAGTCTGTCACAAAGCTGCATGACCTATCGACTGCAGCTATAGGGGCATTGAGTAAGTTAGCCTTAACTAACCCTAATTCCTTCTCTTTTCTTAATTCGCCAACGACATACCATAGCAAGGAGGTGGGTCCTCAAATGTTTTCAATTTAATTATTAAAACACATACTCCTGGAACTAATAATAAAATAATTAATCTTAAAAACTCTTATGACACGCTAATGGACAAGAATGTGGATCATATGGAGTCTACAAAATCTATTCTCACACAATCTCTACAACACCTAAAATCTTCTACTTCTCCATCACACATGGCCCCTATGCATTGAGTTTTCTTATCCTTCTAATACTACTATATCCAAATTCCAAACATCTGACTTTTACATCGGTATCTCTACATTTAATTCACAAAATCAATCTAATGATTACCTTTATAAGGACATTTCTATCCAAACTGTAGTCACCTCATAAATACACATAATACACTGCTAAGTGCCCTTACTTCTAAATATATAAATGCCCCACTATCATTAATGACCAAAATATTAATACCATTACTGCCCTATATAATGGTACTCCACCCGACAAATTGCCCTTACACAAGGCTTCACATACATCACAGACCACAAGGTCCCTTCCACCAATTTATACACCTTGTTCAAGCAGAAAACACTATTTTAATGAAGAACATTCCCTAAAATCGTGTGATTTAAATGTCAATCGATCCACAACCACCTCAGGCACCCAACTCTTAGCTGGAGATGGGGTTGGCAGGGCATGCTTTAACCTTCAACATGCATATCAATGAAGAGCAGGTCCTTATGATGATTCAACGTGAAGCAGACCTAGCACAAATAATCATGGAGGGAATGGGGCTTGGTATAGATACATTCATGAAGCACCACTGGTTAGTCCCCCAACCACCAATCCCACCTCCCTAAAATGCTCAAGTGGAATTTCTATTCTACCCTCCTCTGCAGCAAGTAGTGGACATTGTGTCCTGGATCCAGCAGCATACCACCATGCTATCAACGATGGTGAGTCCCATATATGGACCTCCACATGCATCCCCACCACTTCAGGTAGTTCCATTCCAGACTCATCCACCCTAGGACAACCTAAGAGAAATGGAAGCTATGGTGGAAGAGATGTATGCCATTGAAGCAGAGTCAGTCCATCTAGGACAGGTACGAGTCTTTCTCCTAAAAGAATGGTCTACAAAAAATATTCTTACAAACTGTCTCCTAAGTATGCACAAATGCTCCCTCCATATACGCCCAACACTCAATCCAATAGTGGAGGGGTACACATTAGTCTTGAACCCCTTATTGAGCAAGATGACTGAAAAAGACACAACAACCCATCAACTTTTAATAAACTTCATAATCTGGAATTGTAGCAGTGTCACGGCCCAAAATTCAAGGGCCATGATGGCATTCATCGCATCAAACTTTGACGAGTAAGTCTATCACTAAAATTGATACACAAAGGGAAAAAGTCAAAAATACCCCCAAGGTAGGGTATCTAGAACGAAGCTGAATCACATAAATATAATAAATGCAATAATAATATAATCAATACTGTAACTCCCAAAACTTGGTGTCAACAGTATAAGAACATATTTAGTGCAACTCAAATCCAAATAAAATACATAAGATATCCAAATACAAGAAAAACTCTATCTCAGAAATAAAAGTAAAGACATAGTCTATAAGAAAGATAATAGAAGACATCTGGATGCTTGGAGGACAACCACTATCTTAAAAGCTCCAACAAACGGTCGAGTCAAGCAAGTTGAGGCGCACTTGAGCTAAGACCTGCACTGAAAGGGCACAGTAGGTGTAAGTACGGTTCACTTGTACTTAGTAAATATCATAGGCCGACCAAGAAAAGTAGTAAATAAAGCATACAAAATATACACTAAGAGAACACCACCTACAATTAGAAAATGTCCCACAATGGTAGCCCACACCACTCGCACTAACAGTTCTATAATATCCACACATAATACAACAACACACCAGATAGGAATACAAATATACACAATACCACATACAAGTATAACAAAAGAGGAACATGTATAATCAATATTATCAAGTACAAATAGAGAAAAATAAATTAATTAGGCATTAACAAGTTAAGATATAGAACAAATAGATAGATGATAAGTCAATATGACAATACAAGCACAACATAAACACAATAAAGCAAGTTCAATGTATATGATGATGATGAAGATGATGCATGAGGTCATCATACAACCTCTGGAATCACCGCAGAATATTCGTATACACCCACGAAGGCAAGCCTCCCGACATGGGATTCATGGGAGGTTTGTCAACTCATATATAATCCATATATATTGCCTCCCGATATGGGATCCATGGGAGATTTATCAACTCATATACAGTCTCTATATATATATATATATTCATATCAATATCCATATCTCCTCCTCGGCACATCCCTCAGGGAGGATTTTATAAGATATCTCATTTTCTGTCATAAAAAGGTGTTGCCAGCGTTTCTCAGGTGTTGCCACGATGGTACCATTTGTTTCATGAATGAGTATGATATGAGGATGTAATGCTCACAACTAATCACAATGAGTATTTCCACAACCAACCGTATGATATATTTTTATATCCACGTGAGCCAATAACCACTTATTATTTTCATTCATCCATGAATTTCCACATGTTTTATATGTCAAAAGTATGAATATATACATATATACACATGAATATATACATATATACACACACACACACATATATATACATATGTACATATATATACATATGTATATATACATAGATATACATAAACATACATACATATATATATACATGTACATACATACATATATATATACATATATATATGTATCTATATATATATACATATGTATATATATATCACAATCCAAATGTACCACAAAAGACATTTGAAACCACACAATACAATTATTCACATGTATTCAAGGCTATAATATCATATAGGACCCCACACGGTTATACATATTACATAATATCTCAATTTCAATAATTACATCACATATAGGCCTTCACATGGACACACCACATAGATGGCCATTTTTAATGATTATTTCCTTCCCTTACATGCATTTTGTACCAATATTTATTACCCAACCTAGTCTGAAAGAGTTAAGCCATAACCTACTTCGAATGCTGAAATCGGTCCACTATACTTAGATCCTGAAGTCCTACTCCTCACAAACTATCCTAAAATCAAATAAAACCAAGAAATATAGAATCTATGTGTCAAAACAAAGCTAACGATACCTATATTGCCTACTTTTGGTTCAGAGTCAAAACAGACCCCGAAATGGATTTTTGAAAAAAAAGGACGAAATCGAAACTTTATTACAAAAATATTTCCCATATTTTTTGAAACTTATAATAGAAAATCCAAGTTAAATCAAGTCAAAAATAAGGTTCAAATCAAAGAAAAACTATTTTTAAGCTTTAACGAATAAAATCTTTGAAATTCATGTTAAAATCAAGAATCGAAGTTATTTTGAAGGTTAAATTGAAGAAAAACTAGTAATTATAGGATTAAAACATTATTCAAATGAAAAAGAGTGAAATTGGGGTTTAAAATCAAGTCCTAAGATTTTTGGGAGTTTGACAAATTAATCAAGGAATTTGAGTAGAAAAGGATGAAATCTCAACTTAAATCTATAGTAGAATCAAGAAATAGATGTTAATCTAGCTTCCCAAGCTCCCACAAGCTTCACTTTTAATCTCTCACACTATTTTAGTGTTCAACTTTCAAGAGGCAAGGTGAAAGAATGAGCAAAATTTGGTAAAAGGGCCTTTTTATACTTGCACCAGGTTACCATGCACAAAAATGCATAAAACGCATCCCTAGAATGCGTTTTACCCTTTATGCACTAGTTAACCCGGAGCACCATATTTTTAAGTCCAAAACAAACTTCGATGGGCTGCCCAAGATTCGTTTGGAGTTTGATTTATGCAAATAAACTATGTAACCTCACTAAATTCGACGTTGCGGATGCATTGACGAAGTCAAATTTTCAAAAAGACGTCATTTTCAAAAAGTTGACCCCCCAAAACCCAAAATTATAATTTCCAAATGGAGGGTCGAAATAAGATTAAAAAGCTACGAAACCACACCAAATATGTTTCCACCCTAAAATCAATATTTTGGATCTACTGGCACAGTCTATTCAGCCATCCATCACACGGATCAAAAGATAGCCATATGTGTCTAAAATAAGGCTTTCGAAGCTACCAAAAACCACAATATTGCATAAATGGTATCAAAATGCACCAAAAATCATGACAATCACCCCCACACCCCAGAAATACCACAATGAAACTATGAGGAGGAGTAAAATAGTAAAATCACTCAAAATTACAAATTTAATGAAATTTTCAGGTAGTTACATCATCCTTCACTAAAAATATAATTTGTCCTCGAACTAAGGAAAAGAAATACCTGAATCAATGAAGAGCTGGGGATAAAAACTACGTATATCAGGCTTAACCTCCTAAGTAGACTTATCTACAGGTCGATGTCGCCACTGAATCTTAACCACAAGGATAACTCTAGAGCGCAACCATCTAACATCCCTAGCCAAAATGGAGACCGGCTCCTTAACAAAAGACAACCGCTCATCTAGCTGAACCGACTCTTAGCGAATGACATAAGACTCATAAAAAATATAGCAGTGAACCATAGAAACATGGAAAACTGGATAAACAGATGACAAATTTAGGGGCAAAGTCAACTCATAGGCCACATCACCAACAGTCCGAAGAATCTCAAATGGACCAATATACCTGGGGCTAAGCTTCCCTCTCTTTTCAAATATCATCATACCTTTCACGAGTGAAACTTGAAGGAAAACATGATCATCAATGCTAAATCTCATGGGACGACGTATATAGTCTGCATAGCACTTCTGCCTACTCTGAGCCGCTCTAAGTCTATCTTGAATGATTCAAACTCTGGACAAAGACTCACAAAATAATTTCATATCTTGAGGCCTCATCTTTGAAACATCAAATCAACCTACCGGCGAACAACAACACCTACCATACAACGCTTCAAAAGGAGCCATATCAATGTAGAATGGTAGCTATTATTATAAGCAAACTCTGCTAAAGCTAAATGCTGCTCCTATAGGCCACCAAAATCCATCACACAAGCGTGAAGCATATCCTTTAAAACCGAAATAGTTTGCTCTAACTAACCGTCAGTCTAGGGGTGAAATATCGTGCTAAGATCAACCCGAGTACTTAACTCATCCTGAAAAGTCTTCCAAAAGTGAGATGTGAACACCGAACCATGATTTTAAATAATGGACACTGGCACACCATGCATTTGCATAATCTCACAAATATAGATACGAGCCAACCTTTCGATACTGAATGAAACCTGAATTGGTATCAAATGGGCTGACTTTGTAAATCAATACACGATGACCTAGACACTATCAAAACCATGAGATGTACGAGGCAAACTAGTCATAAAGTCTATGGTGATCCATTCCCACTTTCACTCGGAAATAGGTAACCTTTGAAGCAAACCACTAGGTCTCATACGTTCGGGCTTCACCTGTAGAAAACATAGCCAATGAGCCATAAAATTCACTACATCTTACCTCATACCTCCCCACCAGTAATGCTGTCTCAAATCATAATACATCTTAGTCATACCTGAATGGATGGAATATCTAAAATAATAGGCCTCCCCCAAGACCAACCTAATTAAATAACCCACTCTCAGTACATAAACTCAAGCCCCAGTCCTTAAAAATCCATCCAAATCAAGTGATACTTCCTTTTCCTTGCCACTTAACACCTTATCTCGAATCGATCTCAATCTAACATCATTAAACTAATGAGATTGAATCTGCTCCATCAAAGAAGAACTAGCCTCCACAAATGCCAAAACATGCCCAAGTGTCGAAATATCAAGCCTAACCATCTGGTTAGCTAAAGACTGAACCTCTAAGGCCAAGGGCATCTCCTAGGTCGAAAGATGTGCCAAGCTACCCACGCTAGTTGACTTCTAGCTTAAGTCATCCGCAACCATATTTGCCTTACCCGGATGATAGAGAATGGTTAAGTGATAATCCTTAAGCAACTAAAGCCAATGACACTGCCTTATATTAAGATCTCACTGGGTGAAGATGTACTGAAAGCTATGATGATCTGAGAAGATCTCACAACGGATTCCATACAAGTAGTGCCTCTACAACTTCAAAGCAAACACAGCCATACACAACTCTAAATCATAGGTAGGATAATTCCTCTCATGAGAATTCAACGGACGAGATGCATAAGCAATCACCTTTCCCTCCTGCATCAACACAGTACCTAATTTAATACGCGAAGTATCACAAAACACGAAAAAACCCACGTCCTTCTTAGGCAAAGTCAATATAGAAGTTGAAGTCAACAAATCCTTGAGCTTTTGAAAGCTTACCTCTCAAGCATCGGACCACTGAAAATAAATCTTCTTCTGAGTCAACTTAGTCAAAAGAGCTGCAATAGATGATAAAACTCTCAACAAAATGCAAATATAACTTGCCAATCCAACAAAACCCTGAATCTTGATGGGTGAAGTAGGTCTAGCCCAATCATAAACCGCTATAACCTTGGATGGATCAATCATGATACCTTCCTTAGTCACCACATAACCTAAGAAAGAAACAAACTCCAACCAAAACTCACACATGAACAACTTAGCATACAACTTCTTATTCCTTAATCTCTTAAGCACAATCTGCAGATACTCCTTAGAATACATCGAGATATCATTTATAAATATAATAACAAAGGTGTCGAGATACAATCGAAACACCCAATTTATCAAATACATAGACACAGTAGCTCTAATTGTTAACTGGTGATAACCAGACCTCAAATCAATCTTCAAAAGCACCGCAACACCATGAAATTGATAAAATAAATCATCAATGTGAGGAAGATGATATTTGCTCTTAAGCATCACCTTGTTCAACTGTCGATAATCAATATGCATATGCATAGACCCATCTTTCTTCTTCACAAACAAAACAGGCGCACCCCAAGACAATTCACTAGGTTGGATAAATCCCTTATCCAATAACTACTACAACCGATCCTTTAATTCCTTTAAATCAACTGGGGCCACCCTATAAGGAGGAATACAATTGGGTTTGGTGTCCGGATCAACATCAACAACAATAATAAATATCATAATACAGAGGTATACCAGGAAAATTCATAAGGAATACATTCATAAATTCATGAACAAAGTAGACAGAATCTAAGAAAGAAGGTAAAACAACACCAGTATCACGAATATGAGCCAAATAAGCTAAACATGCCCTCTCAACCAATCCATGAGCCTGAACATAAGAGATAACCCTTTTAGGCCCCAAATAAAACACACCCGTAGAGGTTATCCTTGGCACACCCAACGAAGCCAAAGTCACATTCTTAGCAAAACAATCTAAGATAGCATAATAAGGAGCTAACCAATCCATACCCAAAATAACATCAAAATCAACCATATCTAATACAAGTCATGCTTGAAAAAAGTCACAACAAAAGATCAATACACCTGATCCACCACTAAAGAATCACCTATTTGATAAATACACGAATAGGAATAGCAAGAGGCTTACTAACAGAATCAAAACCCAAAGCAAAATACACCAACACATAGGAGAAATTTGACTTGAGATCAAATAATATAGATACAGGTCTGACACAAATAAGGACGATACCTATAATCACAGTATCAAAACCCTCTACCTTAGGTCTAGCTGGTATAGCATAACACTATTTACGACCACCAACTCCTTGAGTAGCCCCACGATAATTAATTTCCTGAGTGTCCCCATGAGCTCTACTATCTCTGCCTCTCGTATCTTTAGTAGTACCCATACCCCTTACAGCTGAAATAAAAGTAGCCTTAATCATACAACGGGGACAGTCTTGGCCAAATTGGCAACCTCATTATAAATAAGGCAAATTTTACGGCCCAAATCTATCCAAAAAGGTACAATTAGGCCCAAACAAGCACCCTAAACTATTGAAGTGGAATATCCACCACCAGAACTCTACAAATTTTCCTGCACCAGCCTACCTTGATATCTACAAAAACCTTTGAAATCTCTACCATGAAAATCATGACCTCTAAACTCACCAAAATGGTGCACCTTCTTGGCGCCATCATGAGATACTCGAAGAATAACCTTTGTTATCTTGGCATGATCTATAACACTCTAAAATGATACCCCAAATACAACCATCTGAGATGTAGCCAACTAAAGGAAAACATCTAAACCCTTCAGAAACTTTTGAATCTTCTCAAACTTAATGGAAATACTAGCATAGAAATATCTGGACAAGACATGAAAGAGTGCCTTATACTCTACTACAATCATGGAGCCCTACTCCAAATGATCAAATTCATCTCACAGTCGATCTCTCAAACTATAAGGCATAAATCTCTCTAAAAGTCATCAATAAATTGATCCCATGACATCTCAGGAGCATCAATGGGTCTACAACCAAAAATCAATCTCCATCAATATCTAACTGCATCTCTCAACTGATAGGTAGTATAAGCTACTCCATACGACTCTAACAAACCTAAATTATGCAACTTCTCTCAGAAATCAATCAAAAACTCATAAGCATTCTTATCCATAACACTACTGAACCTAGGAGGAACCAAATGAGTAAATCTCCCAAACTTTTTCTGATTCTCAGAAGATATCATAGTACTCATAGCAAGAGTAGGCATAGAAAATCTAGCAGGCTAAGATTCTATCTAAGAAGATAAAATATATGAAGGCTGAACTCCCGATATCGAAATACTAGACTCAGGTCTTGGTACTAAAATAGAAATAGCGGGTCTGAGGAGTACCCAAAATAGAAGCAGGTGCAATAGGAGGATCCACACTCTGAACTGGAGGAACACCAAGCATAACCAAAGGAGAACCCTATAAATGGGTCAGCAAATGCACTAACAATCCCTCCAATATTGGGGCAGATGCACTCTGAAAAACGGCAGTAGAACTTACACCTTTAACCTGCTCAACATGAGGCTTAGGGGAGAGTCCCCCAGCACTTCTCCTAGACAAGGCTTAACTACAGGCCCGTCCCCTCTCTTGAGTTCATCCACTACTCGAGGCTTACCCTTTGGGTTGAGGCTCCACAACTCTAATCACACTAGACCTTGTAGACACCATCTACACGGAAAGAGTAAAACACAACTCAGACACGGGTTATGAAAGAACTTTGTAGGGTAAGAGATAAAATGTGGAGAGTTTCCTATAGATATCCTATAGCCTCACGAAGATAGACACAGATGTCTACGTACTGATCCGCAAGACTCTATTAGATATCCCATTCTTAAACTGCTAAGACCAATAAAAACCTGACTGTTCTAATACTAATTTATCATGATCCAAAAATCCTAAGTCCATGATGGCAGTTATCATGACAAATGTTGATGAGTAAGCCTAACACCCAAACTAATGCAAAAAGGGGAAAGATAGAAATACCCCTAAGGTAGGGCTTTTAGAACAAAGCCGAACCACATAAGTATAATAAATACAAAAAGAATATAATAAAAAATGCAGTCATAACTCCTAAAACCTAGTGTCAACAGTATAAGAACGTATCTAGTACAACTCGAATCCAAATAAAATAATAAGATATCCAAATACAAGAAAAACTCTTTCTATGAAATGAAAGTAATGACATAGTCTATAAGAAAGGTAATAGAAGACATCTGGATGCTTGGAGGCCAAATACTACCTTTAAATCTCCAATAATCGTCCAAAACAAGCAAGCTAAGATGTACTCAAGCTTGGACCTGCACTGAAAGGGAGCAGTAGGCTTGAGTATGGTCCACTTATATTTAGTAGGTATCATAGGCTGACCAAGCAAAGTAGTAAATAAAGCATATATAATATACACTAAGGACACGTCACTTGTAATCAGAAAATATCCCACAATGGTAGCCAACACCACTTGCACTAAAAGCTCTACAGTATCCACACATAATACAACAAAATACCAGATAAGGATACAAATATACATAGATTACATACAAGTAGAACAAAAGAGGAACATGTATAATCAATATAGTCAAGTACAAGAGAAAGATGAACAATTAGGTGTTACTAAGTCAAGATATAGAATAAATAGATAGAGATGATAAGTAAATATGGCAATACAATCACAACATAAACACAATAAAGCAAGTACAATGTATATGATAATAATGATGAATAAGATGATGCGTGAGGTTATCATACAACCTCCAGGATCATCGCACAGTCCTCGTATACAGCTACAAAGGTAAGCCTCCCGATGTGGAACCTATGGAGGGGTTTGTCAATCTATATACAATCCATATATATATATATATATATATCCATATCCATATATCATTCTCGGCACATCCCTCGAGGAGGGTTTTATAAGATGTCACATTTTCTATCATAAAAAGGTATTGCCAGTATGTCTCAGGTGTTGCCTTGGTTTTACCACTTGTTTCATGAATGAGTATTATATGAGGATATAGCCCTCACAACTAATAACAATGAGTATTTTCACAACCAACCACATGATATATTTCCATATCCATGTGAGTTAATATCCACTTTTTATTTCCATTCATTCATGAATTATCACATGTTTCACACACATACACACACATACACACACACACATATATATATATTTCACAATTCACCAAACATACCACAAAATACATTTACAACCACACAATACAATTATTTACATATATTCAAGGCTATCAAATCATATAGGATCCCACACGGTTATACATATCACATAATATCTCAATTTCAACAATTACATCACATGTAGGACCCTACACGAACACAACACATAACTAGCCATACTCATGATTAGTTTTCTTCCATAGCATGCATTTGTATCAATTTTTACTACCCAACTCAGTCTGAAAGAGTTAAGCCATAGCCTACTTTGAATGTTAAAATTGATCCGCTATACTTAGATCCCATAGTCTTACTCCTCACGAATGATCTCAAAATCAACTAAAATCAAGAAATATAGAATCTATGCATCAAAACAAAGGTAATGATACCTATATTTCCTACTTTTAGTTTGGAATCTACGTGGACCCCAAAACAAATTTTCAAAAAAAAAGGCAAAATCAGAACTTTATTACAAAAATGTGTTTCCCATATTTTTAAAAATCTACAGTTAAAAAATCAAGTCAAATAGAGTAAAAACCAAAGCTCAAATAGAAGAAAAATCATTTTAAAGCTTTACCGGATAAAGTCTTTGAAATCCATGTTAAATTTAAGAATCAAAGTTGTGTTGAAGGTTAAATTGATGAAAAACTAGTAATTATAGGATTAAAACATTATTCAAGTGAAAAGGAGTGAAATTGGGGTTTAAAATCAAGCCCTAAGATTTTTAGGATTTTGAGAAATCAATCAAGGAATTAGAGTGGAAAAGAATGAAATCGCACCTTAAATCTGTAATAGAATCAAGAAATAAATATTAATCTTGCTTCCCAAACTCCCACAAGCTTTACTTTTAAGCTCTCACACTATTTTAGGGTTCAACTCTTAAGAGGCAAGGTGAAAAAATGAACAAAATTAGGTAAAAGGACTCTTTTATACTTGCATCTAGTTACCAGACACAAAAAGGTATAAAACACACTCCTAGAGTGCATTTTACCCTTTGTGCACCAGTTAACATGGTGCATCAAATTTTTAAGTCCAAAACAGAATTCGATGGGGTTTTTAGAATTTGTTTAGAGTTTGATTTATGCAAATGAACTATGTAACCCCACTAAATTAGATGTCTTGGACACATTGGCAAAGTTGGATTTTTGAAAAGATGTTTCACAAAGTTGGCGCCTAAAATCTGAAATCATAATTTTCAAACCGAGGGTCGAAATGAGATTAAAAATCCACAAAATCATACAAAATATGTTAACACCCTAAAATCAATATTTCGAATCTACTGGAAAAGTTCATTTAGTCATCCGTTGCACAGATCAAAAGATAACCACAAAAGTCCAAAATAAGGCTCTCGAAGCCACCAAAAACCACAATATAGCATAAATCATATCAAAATTCTTTGAGAATTATTCCAATAACCCCCACACCTCAGAAAATACCACAATGCAACTACAAAAAGGGATAAGATAGTCAAATTACACAAAATCATAAATTTCACATATTTCATCAAATTTTTAGGTCGTTACATTCAGATCCAAAAGAACTGACTTTAGAAGAAATTTTAGGGAGTTGTTAGATTATCACAGGTTAACCTAGTAGTCCTGCTTAAAACTCACCAAGAAAACCACCAATCTATTTCTTAGGAGTTTCACTTTTCAAATGTTATAGCGGTTCCTGAAACAACTGCAATACCCCAAAAAATCCAAACCAATATTAGAGCCATGTACCAAGCTCATGCATAGTACATCATGATTTTTTATAGTTTTATGATTAAGTTAGATTATATTAAGGCTTCAAATAACTCCCAGCTATTAGACGAATAAAAACATTTCTTACCGATTGAATTCTTGAGAAGGATATTGGTATAGTCAACTTCAAATGAGAATATCTCTCATTATACTTAGAATTTTTGATATCATGACCTATCAACAGATATATAATTGAATTATATTTCCAACGATACCAATTTCACCTAAATCTGATATCGGAGCAAAGATTTATTCCTATTTTACTCCAGCATGTTAGGCTGGAAATTGTATGACGACATTCGTGGTAGCTTACCACATTTGTGACGCCCTAACACGAAGATCGTCAGCCTTAGGTAGAAACTAGCTCCTAAGTGATGACATTCATGGTAGCTTACCATATTTGTGATGCCTTACCACGAAGGTCATCAGCCTTAGGCAGAAACCAACTCCTAAGTGACGACATTCGTGGTAGATTACAACATTTATGACGCCTTACCACGAAGGTCGTCAGCCTTAGGCAGAAACCATCTCCTAAGTGATGAAATTCGTGGTAGCTTACAACATTTGTGAAACCTTACCATGAAGGTCATCATCCTTAGGCATAAACCAGCTTTTGTGTGACGACATTCGTGGTAGCTTACCATATTTTTGACACCTTGTCACAAATGTCGTCAGCTATTATTTTCAGCAACTAGGAATTTATTTCATAAAGGTATTTTGGTCTTTTACCTTCACTTACCATGACTTATAAACCTTAAGGAACATATTATCTTCCATTCTCTTTAGTTAAAACACCTCAAAAAGATCTCTCATACACTTTCAACCACAAGATTAGGGTTTATTCTCATGATTATCTCCTCAGGAACAAGAGCATTCTTTCCTAAGGAGGTTAAACCCTAGTAAAGAAAAATCAAGGGCAGGCCTAAGGATTTCTTTAGGAACCTTCAGAAATATTAGATCTATTTTAAGATCAAGCTTTAAGGTATGCATAGTGTTCATCTATGGATTCAATTCGTTTATAGAGCTCAAGAATCATGCTTTCAAATGTTATTTTGTAAAATTTTTATGGTGATATGAGCATGTACTTGTTGATGATTGTTGTTTAAGTTTCAAGATGATATCTAAAGGTGTTTTCATGGAATATATGTGGTTGTTAGTTGAAAAACACAAACTTTGGGTGGTTTGATATGATGCAAGTATGAAATCCACCTATGCCTTAAAGAATGCATGCAAGGTATTTGATAAAATGGCTAGGATGCTAGAAATTCATATTTAAATGATTCCATGATATCAAAATGACAAGTCCATGTTAGCTATACACTTCAATATGGATTTCCATACTATTTATGTGTTGTTATTGTTATAGTATGAATCATGTATGATAATGGAGATATGAATTATGTACATGAAATATATCAATGCTTTCCCCTTCTATGTTTGAGATGTTGAATAAATACAAGAAGTATAATATCCCCTACTTATAACAATGTGAATTGTGGACTCTAATCTTATGATCAAGTCAGTCATGTTGTGTCTGTTCCTTTCCATCGAGTCCTGGGGGTATTCGTACCCAAAAATATAGCTATTTGTCTAGAGCCATGTCATGTTTCACGATATATAAAATCAAGCCATGATTCAGTAGAATTTAGTCAGTCATGTGACTCAGGAAAACTCTGTAATCTCAGTAGTTCAATATTCTCAGTAATCTCAATGACCTCAGTACTAAGTAATATCTGTAACCTCAGTATTCAAAGTTAATCTCAATAAATTTAGTACTCTCAACCAGTCCTCAGAACTCAGTACATTCCGTCAGTCATCAGAATCCAGTAAACTTAGTTTAGATCCGCTAAACAATACCACTAGTATCAATCTAGTTAATTAGTACTGGTTTAGCTAATCAGTTCAGTTCAGTTATTTAGTTCAGCCCATTTATTTAGTTCAGTATCTTTCAGATGGGAGTATTATTTAGCATCGAGTGATCCTAGGGATGGGGACTCACCCACTAGATTAGGATTGAGATCCTTAGAAGTAATCCCTAAGTTCCAAAACTATGTAGCCAACATAGGTTGAGACATCACAGCCTGTTATATGAGGGTAGATGAGGTGGCTTAACCTGTTATATGAGGGTTTGCACCGTTCTTACTAGAGTTACCTGTTATATGAGGGTTGCTCATATGTTGTCCTTGCAGTGGTGCGGTATTGACACCCTTCCAGTCAGGGCAGAGATTAGACCCTAGTCAGCTTAGCTTGGGGCATGTCGGTTAGATGAATACATCACACAGTTTCAGTTATAGATTTAGGACTGTCGAATACAGTCAACTCAGTTCGATAGTACGGATTTAGTATTGTTAGAGACAATCAATCCTTATCATTATAAATAGAATTCAAGATCACCCATTAGATAGGACTGATCTTAACTATAGTTAAACAGTATCAGAATCATCAAATTTAAAGATCACCCGCTAGATAGGACTGATCTCAAATTTAGTTACTCTATATGAAATTGAACTCAGATAGTTCCATCAAAACTTCGACTATCAGATTCAATCGCTCAGTATCAGTTACATCAGTTAGGAAGATCATCACAGTTATATTAGTTATATCAGTTTTCTAAACTCATATATCAGTCATATCGTCTATCAAAATTCATGATATCAGTATTCAGCTTCAGGACTGTCAGACACAGTCAACTAGACCAGTTCTTCATAATTCAAACTGTCAAAAATAGTCATTCATCTATTCAGTATCTCAGTATTAGTACACTCATGTTGTCAGTATTCAGACTTAGTAGTCAGTATCTCCACGAGTTCAGTTACAGTTATGTATGCATGTATGTATTCTTATATTTATATCAGTCAATATTGTTCATGCATATAACCCTTTACATTTAGCCTACCTCACTCGTATACTCAGTACATTCAGATGTACTGATGCATTTGCGCTATGGTGATTTATCTTATGCTACACCATAGGTTCAGAGGTACGAGCTCTAGATCAGCAGTAGCATTCTAGTTTTTAGAGTTTGCAGTGAGTCCTTCTCATTCAAGGACGATATGGTTATTGCTTTATTTACTATTTTAGTTCAATTCCTAGATGGATTTAGTTGGAGACATGTTCCATCAACTCCTTATTCAGATAATTTAGAGGCTTTCCAGACTATAGCATGTCAAACAGTTATTTTAGATTTGTTTTGGTATTGTTATACCATTTTCAGACATTGTCTTATCAGATATTTTATTCAGATTTGAACCTTATGTCCTTTCATGTTCATGTTTCCATATTTTATGATATATTATGCAGTATACAGGTACAGATATTAGTCATGGGTTAGCTTGTGGTCCTTCGGGGTCATGAGCATCGTGTAGCATTCCGATGTAGAAAATTGGGGTGTTACAAACTTGGTATCAGAGCCTAAGGTTCAATAGAGTCCTAGGAAGTCTGAAAACCGAATCTAGTAGAGTCTTGTACATGAGTGTGTTGTGCACCACACTTATGTGTAGGAGGCTATGAGATGTTTTAGGAACTGTTTCCCTTCTTTCATATCTCATATCGTGCTATAGCAAGGTTTTTTGAACTCATGTATTAGTCATATCAGTTATCAAAATTCATGATATCAGTGTCCAGCTACAGGACTATTAGACACAGTCAACCAGACCAGTTTTTCATAATTTGAACTATCAAAAATAGTCATTATCTATTCAGTATCTCAATATCAGTACACTCATGTTGTCAGTAGTCAGACTTAGTAGTCAGTATCTCCACGAGTTCAGTTACAATTACGTATGCATGTATGTATTCTTACGTTCATATTAGTCATATTGTTAATGCATATAACCATTTGCATTTAGCCTACCTCACTCGTATACTCAGTATATTCAGACGTACTGACGCATTTGCGCTATGGTGCTTTCTCTTATGTTACACCATAGGTTCAGAGGCACGAGCTCCAGATCAGTAGTAGCATTCCAGTGTTCAGAGTTTGCAGTGAGTCCTTCTCATTCAAGGACGATATGATTATTATTTTATTTACAATTTTAGTTTAGCTACTAGATGGAGTTAGTTGGGGACATGTCCCATCAACTCCTTATTAAGACAGTTTAGAGGCTTTCCATACTATAGCATGTCAGAAAGTTGTTTCCAATTTGTTTTGGTATTGTTATACCATTTTCAAACATTGTCTTATCAGATGTTTTATTCAGATTTGAACCTTATGGCCTTTCATGTTCATATTTCTGCATTTTATGAGATATTATGTAGTATATAGATACAAATATCAGTCATGGGTTAGCTTGTGGTCCTTCGGGGTCATGAGCACCGTATAGCATTTTGGTTTAGAAAATCGGGGTGTTACAACAACTCATTCAGGCAGAATTGCCATACTTTGGCATGATGATATCCTCAGTATCATTGCTGTGGGACTCACTCCCCAAGAAATTCATTGCAAAATTCAGGTAATCCCTTCTTCTGTAGAGTGGATATTCTCAGCAATTTATATAAATAATAACTATACTGATTGCCAATGCTTATAGAGCAACCCTGAAAAAATTGCAGACTCACACAAGTGCATTTGGGTCTTGGGGGGCGATTTCAATGAGGTTTCATTCAACTCAATTTTTTTTTTTGGAAACAATCTGAATGATAAGAGGGCAAATAGTTTTCAAGATTGCCTAAAGTATTATAAAATGGTGGATCTTGGGTATACTGGAAGCAAATACACTTGGTCAAACATACGTAGCGTGGCCACACTATATTAGAATTATTAGATAGAATAGTGTGCAATTATGAGTGATTAAATCTATTTCCCAATCTTAGCACTCTATCTCCCAAGAATTCAATTAGATCACACACCTCTTTTTACTTAAACTAACGACCTGACATTATATACCCAATAAACCCTTTCATTTAGAAAGCATATGAACCTCTCACCTGGAATTCGTTCATGTTATCTCATCAGCATGGGAGGCTTCAAACAACTCTAGTCTACCAGCAATAGATCTGTTTAAACAAAATACACAACTTTGGAGTAGACATATTTTTGGAAATATATTTGTAAATAAATGAAGACTATTATCCAGAATTGATGGCCTTTAAAAATCCCCACATTACCCCATATATATTTTTCTACAAAACCTAGAAGATACATTGCAAATTGATTCTCAGCGTATACTTATTTTGGAAGATGACTTTTCTAAACTAAAATCCCACATTCTATGGTTAAATGATGGAGATGCAAACACAAAATTATTTAATTTGTCAACCCACCAATGAAGGCGAAGGAATCATAATACTAGTCTTAGAGATAGTGTGGTAAACTAGCTAACTGGACAAGAGGACATTAAATCCCATATCATAGACTTCTATTCTGTATTATACACATCTGAGTTACTCTCCTTAAACTGTTTCTACCTATTAGAAAACTCCCATTTTATTTCTCCTATTAGTGCTCCTATCTTACTAACTCATTTAAAACATAGAGAGGTTGTGTCTTCTCCTTTAAAGCTTTTAAAGCTCTAGGACCGGATGGATTTCACACTTTTTTCTACCAATGTTATTTTAACCTAATGGGGGAATAAGTCATTGAACTTTGCATTCAAATCTTTATGGCCTACCATATCCCAGAAGAAGTTAACACAACTTATTTATTCTTAATAACAAAAACATCTGGTCTATTCTCTATCTCAAAATTTTGCCCAATAAGTTTTTGCAACTCCATCTATAAAATAGTGACAAATATTATAGTAAATAGAACTAAGTCTTTAATAGGACCCGCGCAGTCTAGTTTCCTAACCGATAGACGTGCAATTGATAATGCAATTACTGTGTAGGAGCTTCTTCACTTTTTTAAACATACAAAAAGAAGAGCATTTTATGTCCTAAAAATAGACCTAAAAAAAGCTTTTGATAGATTAAAATGGTCTTTTATTTGTGAAAATATTCCTTACTTTAGATTAGTGATAAACTAATAAACCTTATAATATCATGCGTTGCAACAGCTGGTTTATCATACTCCTTAACGGAAGTTCCTTTCTTGTTTTCTACCCAACCATGGGAATTAAGAAAGGAGACCCTTTGTTACGTTATCTTTTCATATTATGCATAGAAAGGTGAAAATGGTTTGGTTGGACTTGGTCATATCGTAGACAGTGTGGTTGGGTTGGCTACTATTCGAGTACTAATGATCATACTAGTCAAACCTTGGGGTACTGTAATACCCCAAAAAATCCAAAATAGTATTAGCGCTATGTTTCAATCTCATGCATAGTACATCATGATTATTTTATAGTTTTATGAGTAGGTTAGATGTATATTAAGGCTTCAAATAACTCCCAGCTATCAGACGAAGCAAAATATTCCTTACCGATTGAATTCTTGGGAAGGATATTGCCATAGTCAACTTCAAATGAGAATATCTCTTGTTTTACTATAAATTTTTGATCTCATGACCCACCAACAGATATATAATTGTATTATATTTCCAAAGATATCAATTTCTCCCAAATACGATATCAGAGCAAAAAGTTATACCTATTTTACTCTAGCATGTCAGCCTGGAAATTGAGTGACGACATTTCTGATGACTTATCACATTTCTGGCGAATTATCACATTTCTGATGACTTATCAGCTATGTCGTCAAGCTTAGACAACAATCCATCAATTCCAGCTCCTAGGTGATGACCTGGGCTGACGGGTTATCACAGATCTGACGGCTTATCAGCCTTGGTCGTCAGCAGATAATTTCAGCAACTAGGAAGCGGTTTTGTAGGGGTATTTTGGATTTTTCCTTCACCTTCCATGAAATAAATCATCAAAATCTCAAACATAACCATCATAAATCAGTTTTAAAAACCCTTAATCCTCTCCACTCTCAAGAATAAGAAAAATAATGTTTTCTCTCAAGATCATCACCCAAGAACAAGATCCAAGCTCTCCTTTAAGAAAACTAAGAAATTATCATTCCCAATTCAATAAATTTCAAGAAAATACATTCTCTTTCAATATTCAAGTCTTTGAGGTATGCAAGTGTTGATTCTTGGGTCCCTTCCGCCCAAGAAGTTCAAGAATCCTTCTTTCTAAATTCAAGATTTTAAATTTATGTATTTTCTATGGTTTATGTGAATTGAGTTTGAAGGTTATGTTGTTGTTGAGTTTTAATTCATGATATGATTATAAACTTGCAAACTTTGACCCGATTATGTAATAATTATGTGATGTTCATGATAAATCCCTTCAAGTTGTATGTTGATTGATTATCTATGAGAATTAGGTGTGGGAATTGTTATATGACCAAAGCATGCTCCCTATGTGTTTGATAAACTGCTTGTGTGAAGGAAATTGGGTCATTATAGCATATTGCCTAGAAACCCCCAAATTTAGTATAAGCCATGCACGCCAAGTGTTTGTTGAGAGATCATAGTGAATGAATTATAGTATGTTATGTGCATTTTTATCCTTGTATGTCCCTTGTTGAATGAATTGTTATATATTAGTATAAAGTCCTCAATTATGTATACTTGAATACATGCTACAATTTTGATGTTAGTCGTGAATTCAAGAAGTCATGTTTTGTCAGTTTCCTTCTATCGAGTCCTGGAGGTACTTGTACCCAAAAAATATAGCTGTGTACCTAGAGCTGATTCAGTCTCAAGATAATTTTAGTCGTGCTATAATTAGTAGAACTCAGTTAGTTATAGAATTCAGAAATTCATATCATTTAGTTAGATATTAGATTAAGTAGTGTTCTATCAGATAACGGAACCAAGTGAACCCAGTCAGATCAGTCATGAAATATGAATAATAACAGATTCAGCTCAGTTTTAGTTTAGTTAAGAACTAGTTCAGAGTCTTTCAGTTGGGAGTAGGAACTAGCACCGAGCGAGTATGGGGATGGAGGTTTCCTCGTTAGAAAGGCAGAGTCATTAGCAGCAATCCCTGTACTCCAGAACTGCGTAGTCAGTGCAGGACTAGAAGTCACCCTACAGATTAAGGCTTGACTTGACTATTATATTTTCTTAGGCTTGACTTCCTATTCAGGGTCACCCATCAGTGAGGCTTCACCATAGTCGAGGTCTCTACCCGTGGTACGATATTGGCACCCTTCCAGCTGGGGTTACAATTTGGACCCCACTAGTTCAGATTCGGGGCATGTCGGTTAAGTGAGAACTCCTATAGTTACAGTTTCAGTATCAGTCTTCAGAGTAGGACTTAGAAATCAAGACTGTCAGATACAGTCATCAATCTTAGTGAGAAACTCAGATAGTTACATAGATTCATAAACCACCCTTTAGATAGGCTTGGTCTCATATAAAGTTATTCGGTATCAGTACCTATAGAAGTCACCCATCAGATAGGCTTTATCTCAGTTTCAGATTCAGTTGAGTATTCTTAATATCAGTTCCAGAGACCACCCATTAGTTAGTCCTGATCTCAAGTCTAGTCAATCTTAATCATCATTAGAATATTTAGAGATCATCTAGCTAGATAGGTTTGATCTCAGATTCAGCAAGCTAATATCAATTATCGGTAGACTTAGTTATCCAGTTTATCAGTATTAATAAATACAAATATCAGTTTCAGTAGCTTCAGATACGTATAATCTCAGTATGTTCATAAATCTCAGATTGACGGTATATTTAGTATAAGTTAGCAGATTCAGTCCCAGTATGCTCAGTCACTTTATGCACAGTATGTTAAGTAGTTACAGATTCTCTATGTATGCTAATCTAGCTCTTGCATATCATTCAGTTAGTTATTGGTCATGCATAAGCCCTTGCATTTAGCCTTACCTCATTTATATACTCAATACATTCTTGTACTGATGCATTTGCACTATGGTGTTTTATTTGATGCCATAGGTTCAGAAGCACGAGCCCTAGAGCACTCTTAGTAGTCCAGATCCAGTCAACAGTAGTAGACGTAGCAGTGAGTTCTCTTCATTCAAGGATGATCCTTATTTTTACTATCTCATTAGATTCAGATTATTTTTAGTAGATAGAATTAGTTGGGGACATGTCCCATCAACTCCATAGTTCAGATAGTTAGAGGCTCTTCAGATAGATGTATTAGTATTCAGTTTTCAGTTTTGAGTATTTTTAGATATTTTGAACCTTATGGCAATTTTTCGCCAACTTTCTGCATTTATATTTATATATTATGCAGTGTATAGGTACAGATATCAGTCATGAATTAGCTTGTGGTCCTTTGGGGTCATGAGCACCATGTAGCATCCCGTTTTGGAAAATCAAGGCATTACAGGTACGAGTGGTATGTTGGCAATCGTATATTATCTAGTGTTGGATAGTTGGGTTTTGTTTTTTTAGAATGGGTACAATTTATGGATACAAATCATATGATTGGGTACGAGTGGGACTTAGGAGTCATATTCTAGTCAGTGTGGGAGGTTGAGGTTCTACCTAGGGTACGAGAGGTGGGTCCCACTCATACCATACAGTAAGGATCGTGTGATGAAGTCGTACCCTTCTGCAGGTTTTTTATGTAGTTAAGTTGGGTTAGTATAGTCATTTCCCCTTATAACTCCTTGGGACCCCAGAATTTATAACTCTATTGGGACATCATTTACCTTATTATTCTAATCTTAAAAATTTAAAAAATCTCTCAAATTCTCTCAAAGTCTCTTGGGTCAAGGAAGGTTAAGGTTTCACTAATAGGATCAAGTTGGGATTTACAAGGGTGGGTTTCTTTATCTTCTTCATAATATAAGGGAAGATACTCCCCCCTTATTGTTAATTCCAACTAAAGGCATGATTTATGAATTGTTTCTATGGCATGAATATTGTATGGTTTTGGATTTTCAAATATATGTTGGTGGTTTTGGTTATAATGGTTTTTCCATAATTTTTATTTATAGTTTGCATATTATAATAATAGTTTGAACACTAGGTTGCATGACAATGGTTAATTAAAACTTGGTTTGGGCTTTGGAAATACTATGCCCTCAACTTGTTTGATAAAATGCCTATGAGAATACTTTTACTATATTGGTGGACTTTTAGTGGAACTATTGCATGGTATACCTTGGTAATGGAACTCTAAATGGTATAACTATTTTAAATGGTTTGAAATGGTTAAATGGTAAGGTCATGGTTGTGGTTAATTAAACATCCTTGTGGGGTACAAGGGAATCCCTCAAGCAAACTAAGTAATGAAATATTTGTGGGGTACAAGGGAATTCCCAAAGTAAGCTAAATAATGCAATCTATGGGTACATGAAAATCCTTTCTTCTTAAAAAGGTGGGCTAAGAACATTTCTTGAAAGCTATAGTCGGTATGACGACACCACTACTTATAGCCTTGCTTAGTAATAAATGGAATGAGCATTTGATTGTGTGAAAATGTTTTAATTAGGAAATAATAGTGGTGTGTGATAGCTAACCATGAAGGTGTGAGTCTAACTGATAGACACTGGAAACTCATGTTTACCAACATGATGGTTGGTGATGCTGACCGTATGGGGTACATGGGAATCCCCTAAGTTACACTTGTATATATGTATCATGGAAAACGAAAGGTACTTGGGAATCTTCTACTCTTATGGTATCTTCAATTTGTGTGGCTACATACATCGGGGCCCGTTCAGGGGGTTACACTGGACCTATATAGCCCGTGGGTGCTTCTAGGAAGGTTAAGCTACACATACCCAAGGTAATGGTTTTAAATGCATGCTAAACCCAATTTTCTTTATAGGCATGGATTATATATATATATATATATGTATGGATATGTGTGCACATGGTTGGTTTACTTAGTTTTAGAGGTTGACATTACTTTATCCTTATCCTGAGTACTTGATAGCGTTCACTCACTAACCCGTCTTCGAGTGGCTATATCCCCTTGTAGTGCAGGAACTGCCTATCCTACTCCTCTTACTTAGTGATCGAATTCTGGACCAGCTATTGTATTAAAATGGTGAGCTTCGATATTCTGGAAGGCTCCATTTCTTTTCATGGATGTCTTTACATACTTTGGTTATTTTATGGATATTGGTTTTGGCTACGGTTGGGGACATGTTCCAACCCAATATTGTTTTTATTTTAGTTATAGGCTTTCTAGAACTACTATAGGTTAGAATGGATGGTATCGATAGTGGTGTCAACCTTACTATTGGAATTGGTATTAGGGCTGATACCGTTTCACTAAATTTATTATTGTTCCATCCTCTTATGTTATATTATGGACAAAAACTTGGTTATTGTTTCAGTTTTGGTTTATAGTTTTGGTTTGGTAATTGGATGATGGTTGGGTATTGTACGGTTGGACTTATTTGGGTGGGTCATGGTTATGTACCTATACCAGAGTTTGAAACTTATATAAACACGCTATCTTTTTATATGTTTGAAATTTTTCTGAATCAGGGTATATGTTGGTTGGTTGGATTGGGTATCTAGCGTGGTCTTCGATCTTGGTTGGATTGAGATGCCCATTATGATGAGGCCTCGATTTGGGTTATGACAAGTTGGTGTCAGAGATTTAGGTTTATGGTCAATTAGAAGTCCAAAAAGTTATGTCGAGTAAAGTCTCTTTTAAGGGTACGTAGCACGTCACACTCATAAGGGAAAGACTACAAGACATTTATGAATGTTTCTCTTTTTTGTGTTCTATTTCAAGATGCAAGGACTAAGGTTCTAAAATCCTTTCACTCACTTTTCAAATCATGCCTCGTTGATTTGAATCTCACAAAAACTCTTCTGTCCCAACTAGGGACAATATTGATTGAACTTGTTCTACTCAGGGGATCCATACTCGGTCTATGGGTCCAGTCCCTGATAATCTTGGAGTTCCACTATTTTTTTCTAGTCCTTCTCAGGGTGATGTGATAAATGTAGAGTTTTGTTAGTCGATTTATATGATTTCTCAATTGGTGGATTCTCAGGTTGAGTTGGGTGTATCTGGTAATTCATTATATGAGGCCACAAGGGTTGGTCAGTTTATAAAGATGAGTCCTCTAACCTTTACTAGTGTTTAGGTGGAGGAGGATCCTTAGGGCTTTTTGGATGAAACAGAAAAGATATAGCATAAGGATGTAGAGGTAGAGTTTTCAACTTATTAGCTTAAGGATGTAGCATACCAATGATACGAGGAATGGGATTGGTCAAGGGGTGATGTTTAGGAGTCATTTTTGTAGGAGACTTTCTACAATATATTTTTGGATTGCTTCTTTTCTCAGGATTTGAGGAAAGTAAAAGTAGAGGAATTTGTTAATCTGAAGTAAGGGAAGATAATGGTCAAGGAATATGCCTTGAAGTTTTACCAGTTGTCTAGGTATGCTTCATAAATGGTGGCTGATATGAGGGTTAGGATGAGGAGGTTTTCTTTAAGAGTGTCTTGTGAGTTGATCCTTGTAAGCAAGACTACTTGCTAATCAAGGACATAGATATATCTAGGTTGATTATTTATATGCAATAGGTGGAAAAAGAAAATAAAAAGTAGGCTGATATAGGGAAATAGTAGGGTAAGAAATTCAGGTTCTCTTATCAAGGTGGTGGTCAACAACAAAGTGGTAGGGATGGTGGTAAGTGGCTGAAGAAAAAGTAGGGGAGTTCTGATTCTTTCTCCACAGCTAGTACTCCTTACCCAAAGTATTCGAGTGACAGGCGTCAGTAGGGTGGCAATTATTTCAGGGTAGAGGGTGCCTAATCTCAGGCGAGTGAGGCATAGTCGGCTTCATCATGTCCACCTTGTAGGTTCTATGGTCAGTTGCATTAAGGTTTCTGTGATGAAGGAAGAAACAGGTGCTTAAAATATAGTCATCCAGGCTAAGATTTCTTTGGGAGAGAATAAGGTTTTGATTGCTTCTTCATCTTCTCCTGCACCAAAGGGGGCTGCTCCTGTATTTTATTTCTACTCCATCATAAGTCAGAATCGGTTATATGCTATTTCTACTTGACAGAAGTCTGAGGCATTACCTGATATCATGATTGGTATGTTACAACTCTTTTCTCTTGATGTATATTACTTGCTTTATCTGGGTCTACTCTTTCTTATGTGACCCCATATGTGGCTGTGTATTTTGGTTTTGATCTCAAGGTTATTTTGGATCCCTTTCTATTTCTACCCCAGTAAGTGACTCTGTTATTGCTAAAAGTGTCTATAGGGGGTGTATTATATCTATTGATAGTAGGGAAACCTTAGTCGATTTGTTTGAATTAGATATGATGGATTTGAATGTCATTCTGGGTATAGATTGGTTAAACTCGTTCTATGAGTCCTTAGATTATCGAACCCGTAAAGTTGTCTTTAAGTTTAGCTCCTAAAGGGGAATTTATATCATATCTTATAGCTTAGAGTTTAATCTCCTATGGGTGTCTCTATCATCTAGTCCAGGTTAAAGATTTTAACTCAGAATGCCTTTCTTTACATTCGATTCTTGTGGTGAATGAGTTTCCTGAGGTCTTTCCTGATGATCCTCCAAATAGGGAGAACGAGATTGGTATTGACTTGGTTTTGGACACTAGTCCAATATCTATTCCTTCTTATAGAATGGCTTTGACTGAGTTGAAAAAACTCAAGGATCAACTTAAGGATCTTTTAGATAAGGGTTTCATCCTTTCGAGTGTATCCCGTGGGGTACACCGGTTTTATTCATGCGTAAGAAGGATGGTTCCCTTTGGATGTGCATTGACTATAGGTAGTTAAATAAGGTGACAGTTAAGAACAAATATCCTCTTCCAAGGATAGATGACTTGTTTAATCAATTGTAAGGTGCCAACTTTTTTCTAGAATAGATCTTCGATCTGAGTATCATCAGCTTAATATTAGGGAGGTAGATATCCCTAAGATGACTTTTCATACTCGGTATGGGAACTTTGAGTTCTTGGTGAAGTCATTTGGGTTGATCAACACTCCAGCAGTATTTATGAATTTCATGAATAGGGTTTTTCGATAATTTTTGGATCTGTTTGTCATTGTATTCATAGATGAAATTTCGATGTACTTTAATAGTGAGATGGATCATGTTAATAAGCTCCGTTTAGTGTTGCAGACCTTGAGGGAGCAGTAGTTGTATTTAAGGTTTCCATGTTAAAAATATTTTTTTTGTATTGTTCTACGTACCACTAAATTTGTGTATTGACCCCTCTATATTTTAGGTTATGCAGTATAGTTCCAAGGTCCATCACATCGGTAGAACACTTGGGATTTGACAAAATTGGTAAGCGATTAATCTTTCGGAAGGCATTTATTTATATGTTGAGTCTGTTAGTATATGGTCTAGCCCAGGGCTTTGTCCCGGCCTAGACAGTTAATATTCTGTAGAGGCTTCATAAATGGTAGTTAAAGTGTTGTATTGTCATATCTTCTCGACACATTTCATATTATAAGTTTCCAATAAACATTGTTATATCTTTCGCACTTTAATTTATGTATGGATTTTGCTTATGATAGTACGCTAAGGGGTATCTGGGGCCTTCGTGGTTCAGGATAGCCGTCACGGCCAGGGCCCTGATTCGGGTTGTGATAAGGTTAGTATCAGATCATAGCTCATGGTCCCAGGGTGTCTATGAAGCTGTGTCTACTAGAGTCTTGCTTATGGGTGTGTTATCCACCTCATTTATAATCAGGAGGCTACTGGGCATTTAGGAGTTGTTTCTTATTCTTTCATACTCTAGTTCGTACTATCACATCATCCATACAAAAGTTATCCAAATTCCTTCCTTTCTCTAATTTTATGGGTCATGCCTCATTGTCATGGAGATACTAATTCAAGAGTTTAGATTTTTGATGATGTGTTCCTCTTTGATTGAGTTATCCATAAAGTTTTGAAATTGCACAAGGACTTGAGAGGAGTCCATTAGTGAATCAAGTGTATTGACTCTAGTGTGTACCTCTATCTTAATGCAATACCTCTATCTTAATGCAATCCTGCTTTTCAGCCTGAGATATAAAGTGTATTCAATTCCTTTGAGAATCCTTATTGCAGATGTCATGCATAAGGGAGGAGATATATAGAAGAATGATGGAATAATATTTTCACCTGAGTAGTAGTATATGTTAAGATGTCATGACCTATTGATAGTAAGATGATCCAAAAGTTAATTATATGAAGTCACAAGTCTAAAAGTCAGAGTGAAGTTGACTTTTACATAAATAATTAATTTTGGTTGTAACCCTGGGTAGTTCGCTCTTGTATGGTAATAGGCTAATATTGTAGCATGATTAGTAGACTGTGTGGTAGATCGTGGAGGGAGTGATGAGCTATGATTATTATTTATTTAAATAGGGAAGGTGCTCAGAATGGATAATTATGGTAGTTATAGGAATCATTTATAGGTTGTGAATGAAAAGGGGTAGATTTGTCAATAAATTATGGGTAGATACTCATTGGTGTATATGAAATTTGAAGGTAGTCTAAATGTATGTATGGGTACATAAATATGATGTGAGAAAGTGGAGTATGCAGATAAGATCCTAATGGGTTATAATATCAGATTAAGATTGACTATCCCTATTACGTGACTTTACCACCCTTAATTGTCTTTTCTCTAGTAGTTGTAAACTAGTACTACATGTGAGAAGGTATGTGGTAGATCTTGAGGTGTAGTAGTAATGTCATGTAAGGGATGTGATTATGGGTAGTAGGTAAGTGAAATAAGGAATGTGGGTTGATTTTTCCCATTTGATGGACTAGTATAATATGTGGCATGCTTTATCGATGGTACATGATTGGTGGTAGACAATAGAATTGAACTTTAGATGTTGATTGTGGTGGTAAGACTAGTAGCTTAAGACTAATGATACATGTTTTGTGGGAATGAATTAGTCGGATCGATGTAATGTTTGAAATATCCTAGGTTGGAAACTTGCGAAATGAGGAGTGGATAAATGGTGATATATATAGTCATGAGGACTAGTGTTAAAAATGATGAATTATGGCTGAGTCATTAAGTGGATAAGGGCGTAAGTAATTAAGAATAAGTTACAACCCCCCCCCCAGGTAGTATGTTGCTAGGTAAGGTTTTATGGTATAAGTGTCATGTGTACGTAGTTCATGTTCTTGAATTTTGTAGTATGGGAAAGACTAAGGAGTTGTTGTTTGATGTTTTTATAGATGAATTGGTAGAAATATAGATAAATGATGTGAGATTTTGTTCTAGTTTTAAAAACTTTGTTAAGTTGTAAGGGTAAATGATTAGAGGTTTAATGCTAGTATATTAAGTATTGGAGAATGAATTGTTATATGATAAGGAGGGTGGATGTGTATGCTCATGAGAGTGGGAGTTGTAGGGTGATGGTTATAGAGGCTAGCGAAAGTTAAGAGTAGCATTCTCGGAAAGCAACGCCTTCAGAGTATAGTTTATCAAGGGAGTTTAGCATTTATGTGTATGGTGATTCCACATTATGTTGAGTGTTATGCTTGTAGATTTAATAAGAAGATATGTCCTCAAGTCTAGGATTGTGACTTTGATCTAAGGGGGAGATGATCAGTTAAGGTAGTTCCTGAATTTTCTCATGGTGGTAAATTTTTGGGAAGAGTCATAAAAATATATTCCTATTCAAGCAAAATCCTCCTACTTCAAGTTAAGAGGTCGTTCTACCAATGCCTTATTTATGGCATTCATGCCTATGCCTATGGCTCGAATTATCAATGCAACTTATATCAATATTCCATCCTCCAAACTAGAAGTAATAATGTCCCTCAGTGATCCAATATTCTGTGTATTCAAGTTCTATGTTATGATGCTCATGGTCTATAAATCCATGTCTCATATCATGCTTAATTCTAAGAAACTATGCTTCCTATATGTTACTGATCCATTTTGTGTCGGGTCTATCCCAAAGAGATCAGGTTTATGCAAATAAAATGAGGAGCAATAGCTTTAAGTAGAAATCCTTTTCTCAATCATTAACTTCAAGAATTCTGGCCTTATGTTATACGACTCATGATGTATGCTCTTATGTTTCTCACTGTTGTATGTCCTAAGAAATCATGTTGCGTTGTGTTTATGCCGAATGATTCTCTACTTATGATCCAAACACTTGATATATAAAGCACTTCATGTCTATTATATCGTATCTTCATCTCATATCTCGCCTTGAGTAGTGAAATAAGTTATAGTCGAATAATGTTACTCCCATTCATGATACTTATGCTCGAGTCCCTCAATGTCCCTTTGTATGTTAGTATGATGGGGGTTATAGAAGCGTAGTAATGTCTTAGGTAGGGGAGTAAATGGTCTTGAATGTGAAAATTTTGATGTGATTCTCGAGCTAAGATTATAGGTGAAGGGGAAGAGGAAGGAGATGAACTTTCGTTGTGTAAAATAGTTAGAAAGGAGATATGTGGAAAAAATATTTGTAAGAGTGATTGAAATTGTTGGTCTTAATGGGGAGATCGATGGAGGGGGTGTAGTAATATAACGCCCCGAAAATAAGTCCCGAGACGTCACACGGTGCTTAAGGCTATAAGTAGCCCCAAGCTAACCCTTTGAGCCTGCTAACATATCTAAACACTTAAATAAAGATGTTAAAAGCAATATCATGAAAACCTATTGTATCAAGTCTAAATGAAATCCGGATAAGTATTGTAAAAGTATCAAAATACGGAACCTCTAACAATTCTGACAAATCCAACCTGACAAGCCTCTACTACTCAATGTACTATTGAGCCATTGGGACAGACCCCAACTGACTCGAACTCAAAGGAACAAAAGTAATCAACTCATAATGAAACTAAAGTCTGAATAACACGTCCTCGAATCATGAGGACTCACCACTGCAGAAGATGTAGATCAACGTGCTCAGAAATCACTATCAAGGCTGGGATTGAGAACCTGAACCTACATTACGAGAAAATGTAGCCCACATACGAGTATTCAGGTCAGTACCATGGAAAATGTACTGAGTATATGGGGGTGTGTGCAATTTCAATAATCAAATATCATAATATTTGTAAGAAACATGCATGCTGATGTAAATGACTCACTAAGCTTGAATTAAACCATCATAATCATGGATGAATAATACATGTAAAGTAAAACAAGTGAGTCATTACAATAAATTCTCAATTCACTTTCTTCTCAGTTTCAAACTTGTAAAGTAATCGAGTCTTAAAGCAACTCTCTTTAAAGCATACATTTCAATCTTTTGGAAATAAGAAACTTTCTCAAAAATCATAGTTTTCAAACCATACACACTTATCTTAGATAGAGTAGAGACACACTATGGGAGTTTCTCATAACCGGCATAAACTATGTGAGCTACATGGAGTCCAACGTCCAACCCACGTTGGGGAGAGCCATCCTATCCTTGCCATCAAAGTTGGAATTTAATAATTCATTCATTCACTAGTGATCACTATATTAGCCTCAGTCTCACATCCTACGGGGGCATGTAGTTCTAGGAAAGTACCACACTTCCCCACTCGGTGCTAAATACTACTCCCGGACTTAGCTCTAAATTTTTAAAAGACAATCCACCTTACAAAATTCAATACTTTGCATTGGGAGCCAATATGCTACCCCTTTTATCATAATTCAATCAAATGGTGTGGATTTATTTTCTCATTTGGGTTCAAAATCAACTCTTTCACAACCAAAAAGGTTAAATCTTTCTACATCATGTCAATTCATTCAATTCTCAAGATTCTTATAACACATGATTTCTCAAAAATAATAATCTCAAATGGGGTTAAAAGACCCATATATCAATATCACAATAAAACCTTCAAGATTTACGCTTTATATCGTAGACATATATATAAATCACTTTAAATCTGAAAAGTTCAGCTTTATGTATAACCATATCAACATTCTCATGAAAGCAATATAAGGTATAAATTCATATTTCAAATTTATAGGAAAAAGTATAAAATCATGTATATTTGTAAAAGAAAACCAACTTTGGGCACAAGAACGAAAGAGTGTTCTTGTTGAAAAACCCCACATACCTTTATGGTAATGAAATTGTTGAAAGATTGGACCTTCAATCTTGATTGTGTAACCCTAGTTGTTTTGATCCTATCTTGCTCTTGGATAATGTGCTTAAACTAATAATAGGGTTATGATGTGATTAGGAACAGTTAAATTCGTAAGGTTAAGTTTAGGGACATGTAAGGAGTGTTAAAAGACTTAGTTTTCCTCAAAATAACTCAAAAATAGAGTGTTTTCGTTGTTGGAACCCTAAGTATGCGTCGTATACCTCATTGCATATGCTACCTCATTGCATATGCTAGGGTGTGCGCTGCACACCTTATCGCACAAGCTAAGGTATGCATTGCACACCTTATCGCATACTCGAGGGTGTGCGTCGCACAACCTATCACACACCCATTCCAATAGCCATGTGTGATTGGTTAGGCGATGCACTCCACTTTGCAAAGCCATAACTTCTTGCTCGGGTGTCATATTTTGGTAAACTTAGTATCTTTGGAAAGCTAATCCCACTCTATACAATTTGGTGGGTTGAAATATACAAGAATACCATATATTCATCAAGTTATGCTCATTCAAAGATGACCTTTGCAAAATCAAGCACTAAAACTTGATGGATTCAAAAACTCTTAGCTTGCAATACCTTAAGTGACTCATATGAATACATTTAACACATCATAAGATTATTCTCACTAGGATACTTATGGTAAGTCATGTGCTCAAATACGAATTACAGGATAGAAGGTTTCACATGCAGGAATAATGGTTCGTGTTCTAGCTTAGAATTGTATAGGGTATTACAAGTAATGATAGGCTTGAATATTGTGATTGATGAAAACACAAACCCATGTACTATGTGGTTAGTACTCCCTGGGTTACAACCTGAAGGTGTTTGATGGTAGTGATAAGGTGAAGTAATGTACTTAAAGGGACGTAGAGTATAGGGTCCCATAGCTTAAGCTAGCACCTTTTTTCTCCTAGTTAGGCTTCAACATAGAAGTACTAGGCAGTGGGACTCAAACTCTTATGGTTAGAAGTGTTATGGGAGAATTGTAAGTTGGAAATAATGAAGTATGTTATTTATTGTTTGGGGAATAAATGAGTAGTGTTTCTAAGTTTAAGGTCTATTCATTGTATCTTACAAAGTGGAGGATGCTTATATTCCTATCTCCTACAAAACCTTATTGCATGATTATACTGATGTAAATCATGCCTATGATCGCCAAATAAACCCATGCCTTATGCTGTGATAGTTATGATCCATATAAATCTTGTACATGGGCATCTCTATGTCAATTCTTATTATCTCATGCTTTGTTCTTACACATTTCACTAAGGGTTATCATGAATCTCTTTTGATGCCTTTGCATATTTGGTTGAGGAGGAATTTTCAAGGCGAGGTTACGTTCTTTATTCCATACTTTTAGATTTTTAATAAGTTCTTACCCATCATTTGAGGACGAATGATCCCAAGAGGGAGATAATGTAACACCCCTATTTTTGGGCTAGACTTAGAAGTGTCGTTCTTACGTGTACAAACTATAATTCGATGATTTACTTTTAAATTCATGAGTCATGATCTGTATCCTAGTATGTGAAGTGCTTTCAAGGTGAAAATGTTCATAGGAATCACTTAGAACAAAGTTGAGCTAAGAGACTTTGATTCATCCAAATTTTGTTATTCAATTCCATAAGGGTCTAGTTTGAATGTGTATAAATTTTGATATACATAGAATTTTGCAGCTTAAGACACACAAAGTTGTTGATAATTGAATTAGCTTCCAACTATACCAAATTTCTCTTAATTTGAAAACCGAGCAAAAAGTTATGATGCAAAGGGTCATGCATCGCCTGACAAATTGCAGAGGACCACAGGAAAGGGTATGCAATTATCCATGAGATGCCCACCTAAGGGCTAGGAGATTGGCCATGTGCTGCCTACCTTGGCTTGGGCAATCTGCTGGGCGTCGCCTAGGTCATTACACATGACAAAAGTGCTCGATTTTTGTGTTATTTTAAGGGTAATAAAGTCCTTTCACATTCTATAACCGTCCCTAAACATCTATAAATGAAATTAAGGTCATTATTCACATTTTATCTCTAATCAAATCTCTAATTCATTATCCTTAAGAAAGAGAAGGGAAAACCAACTAGGATTGGAGATATTAAGTATCAAAGATCAAATTCCTCGACATTTTCATTAATTCAAGGTACGTAAGGCTATCCTAAATCTTATGGGCATAGGTTTTATGAATTTTACAAGATTAAAAGTTATATGAATATATATGTGATAAGTTTTGAGAAATTGTTTTAAGAGCATGCATTAAAGACCCAATTCGATGAAAGTATGTATTTGTCATGGGGTTTTTCCATAAGATTTATTTATAATCTCGTGCATATGTGATTTGAGTATGAAAAGTGATTTATGAATGTGATTGGTGAAATTCCCTTCCCCACGATGAAATTTATGGACTTTGCATGGTATGAATTGTGAATTATTTTTGGGAGCATGACTTAACAACCTCTTTTAAATCATGAGATTTATGTATAACCAGATGTTGGGGCTTCTTTATCAGTTATGCTTTGTTAATTTACATATTTTCCAAGAGGTAATTCTTATTCCAAAGGCTCTTGTGTCCTAATAAAGAAATTGCAAGTGATTTATGAGTGAATTGGCCACCGGATGTTTAAGTCTTGAAAAGAGAGTGTGTTTGCACATGATCTTGAAATAAGAACTCTTGTGATTTGATAAAATCTTTTGATGGTCATATGTATATTTTTTAATGAAAAGGGTGGATACATTGTGGTATGATATGAATGACTTGCAAGTTTGGGTATGATGATACCCGTAGATGATATGTCCTTAACATAATAAGAATTGAATGTTTTATAAGCATGAAGCATGATTTTAAAGAATTAAAAATGGATTTAAAGAGAGCTAGTTGATTACCCGAAGAAGGCAAGAGTTTAGACAACTCTTAGCTCGAACCCTGTTTTGTCGATACAGGTTTTTGATGTCCTATAATAGGGATTGTATGCTGGCGACGACCTTATTGCATCGTATGAATAACAGACCCCAATCCTTGCGGCAAACTCAAATTGGAGGCTTGGTTGCTGAGTCAAGGGTGTAGTCCATATAGCCCGTGGATAAGTACGTTTGTAGGGTGTACCATCTAGCTCAGAAGTAAAATAAAGAATAAGTCATGATTTCAAGAAGATGTTTTGAAGCTCATCAAATTATGTCCATGTATTTTCAAATGTTTTATGATGCTATGTTTTTATGAGATGCTCTCGCTTATGTTGTATAAAAATATTTTTTTTTGATTTTTCTATGTACCACTACATTTGTGTATTGAATGCCCTATATTTTAGGTTATACAGTATAGTTCTAGGGTCTATCACATCAGTAGAACACTTGGGATTTGACAAAATTGGTGAGCTATCCATCTTTCAGATCACATTTATTTATGTGTTGAGTCTTTTATAGATGGTCAGGCCGGAGGCTTTATCCCAGCATAGATAGTTAGTATTCAGTAGAGGCTTCGTATATAGTAGTTGAAGTATTGTATTGTCATATCTTGTCGACACATTTCATATTATAAGTTTCCAATGAACACTGTTATATCTTTCGCACTTTGACTTATGCATAGATTTTGCCTATGATAGTATGCTAAGGGGTCATTCGGGACTTCATGGTTCGGGATGCCCGTCGTGGCCAGGGCCCCAATTTGGTTCGTGACCTGTAATGGCTAGGCCATTGACTGTACGCCGCATGGCAATTGCCTAGTGGCGTAGGTGCTCTATTTTTGAGTTATTTTAACGGAGGAAAGGTCCTTCTACATTCCACATCCATTTCTAAATAAGTATATACATGATATGGGTCCCAAATTTTATTTTAACGCCCATAAATCCCTGGTTCATCTTCCTTAAGCACAAGAGGGGACAACAACCTAAAGTTTGAATAATCAAGCTAAAAGGGTCATTTTTTTGCAATTTTTCATCGTTAAGGTTCGTGGGGCTATTTTAACTCTCATTGGAATAGGTTTTATGATTTCTACAAGCTTTAAAGATATATATAAACTTATATGCTATGAATTTTGATAAATTATTTTAGGAGCATACATTGTGAAACCAATTCGACGAAATTGTGTAATCATTATGTGGCTTTTCCATAAGTTTGATTTATAACCTTGTGCATATTTGATTTGAATTTGAAACATAATTTACGAATGTGAATTGTGAAGTTCCACTCCCCATGATGAAATTTATAGACTTTGCATGATATGAATTATGAATTGTTTTAAGAGCATGACTGAATAGCCCCTTGTTGATCATGAGATTTATATTTAACTAATATAGGAGTTGGTTTTTGAATGATGACAACTTCTTGAGTCTTAAATGTTTCTTTAACCACTATTCATGTGTTGAATATATGGAATGGCCACCACATATAAATGTCTTGTAAAGAGAATGGGCTTGCATGAGTTTTATATGATTTTGATTATAATAACCTTTATGAGATTTGATAAACCTTTGGTGGTCATTTACCTGTTTTGAATTAGAAGGGTTGTGGAATTGATATGATATAAATGACTTGCAAGTATGGGTATGACAATACCTTATTGTGATATGCCCTCAACAAAATGATAAAAGAATTATTTGTAAGCACGACATAATGTTTTCTTTTAAGAGGCTAAAAATAGGCTTAAAGAGAGTTAGATGGTTACCAGAAGAAAGTACGAGTTGAAAGACTCTAAGCTGGTAATCGTGATTTACTGACATGGAATTTTGGTACCCTGCTTTATGATCTTGGGTACTTTGTATTATGTCATCCCAATTTGGGACTATGGTTAGGAGCCCTGCTTTATGATCTTGTGCCTACCATGACATGTTGATTTGATCTGGGATTTTAGCACCCTGCTATGTGATCTTGCGTTCCCCTTTTACTAATACTCCAATCCTTGCGGTAAACTTGGATTGAGGGCTTGGTTTCCGAGTCAAGGATGGGTTACATATAGCTTTTAGAATTGTGACTTGTAGAGTGTACTATCTAACTCAACAGTATAGTAACAAAGTGAGTCATGATTGCAAGAAAAAATGTTTTGCAGTTTACCAAACTATGCCCATGTGTTTTCATTTACAATATGCTAAATTGATTTATGAAATGCTCTCACTTATATTGTATAAAATCTATGTTATTTTGGATTATTCTTCATACCAGTTCCTTGTGTCCTAGTCCCATGGTCTCGCTAAACAGTAGATTGTTATCGGAGTTCAGAGCTAGTGAGCCTCCCTTATTTCGAAAGGCATTTTTTCACATATGTTGGTTTTCTTCTGATTTTATTTTATGGTTCGACTGGGGGCCTTCTCCCGATTTTAGACAGAATGTTGTTTCCAGTAGAGACTTCATAGACTGGTTGTAGATAAATTTGGGTTTTTTCATAGGTTTTTGTCCCGCATTGTTAAGTTTAAATAATAAGACTGTCATGTTTCCAACTTACTTCCGCATTATTATAATGGATGAGTTATGCTTATGATTTTGAAGTAAGGGGTCTCTTAGACCTTCATGGTTTGGGATGGTCATCCTGATTAGGGCCTCGTCTCGGGTCGTGCAAGCTTGGTAGCAGAACACGATTTATGGTCCTAGGGTATCTATGAAGTCGTATCGGGTAGAGTCCTTTTTGTGGATATATAACACGCCACACTTATAAGGAGGAAGCTACTAGGCATTTAGGAATGTCTCTCTTTTCTTCATGTTCTAGTTTGTGCTATAGAGTATGAATGTCCCCTAACTCATGATTTTCTATATTTCAAAGATTGGTCATGCCTCCCCGTAATCTAACAAGCAGAATACCCATGCTGATGATGTCCGCCCTACCCATGGGATGCGGACCCATAATAGAGCTCATACTCTAGAATTTGTTGCTACTCTAGGAGATCCTTCAGTCCAATCTTTTCACGACCAAAGGCTAATCCCTAGTCGCTACAATGGTGCTAACAGTCATAAGTTATCATAAGCTAACCCATGAGCTGATACCTGCTGTGAGCACTAAATAATATACATAGAGCATGTGCGAAAAAAACTAAATAAAGCCATAAGGTTCAAATATAGAAAATATGATTTAAATCATAAGTCTAAACGTCTAATGACATGCTAAAAAGAATTATCAAAACAACTAATAAACTGACTAGCTATTTGAATGACTAAAAACATTTGAAACCCTTTAAACTGACTAAAGATTTGATGGGATATCTCCCAACTAACTCCAAACTGAACTAACTTGAAAGAAATGCGGAAATACTAAAATAACATAACAGGTCCTCGACATATGAGGACTCACCACAATTGCTACTGCTGATAAGCTAAACTGTCAAGTGCGGTCAAGAAATTGAGCGTTCGAACCTATGATATAACACATCATATCGTGAAGAAAAGTATGCAATCAGTACATTGAATATACTGGTATATGAGATAAGTTTAGGCTGAAATGCATAGGTTTATGTGCACAAAATAATGACTGATTGAATAGCATGAGATAACTGATGCATAAATGTATAAAAGCTGTAAATTTGAGAATGCCTGAATAAGCATATAACATGATACTAAAATCTTGTAATTGAATAACTGATGAACTGTATGCTATGGTCAAGCAAACCTGGATTGAACTCTGTACTGAATACTGAACTAAGACTATGGGAGGTATCATCTAACCGGCATGCCCCAATCTGAGCTAATCGGGGTCCAACCTATAACCCCAGTTGGAAAGATGTCAGTACCGTGACACAGGTACTAACAATGACTGTGTGGATCCACTAAACTAATGTCTTGAAGGACTATGAGTCACCCTCATCTGGCAGGTTCTATAATGAGATATGTGTTACCCTCTACTGGCAGGTAAGCATTTCATCAACCCCCAAATGGCAGGTTGATATCTATGACCTATGCTGGCTAAATAGTTTTGGAACTAAGGGACTGCTACTAAAGGTCACACCCTCTACTGGAAGGTGATCCCCCATCACTGGGTTTGCTCGGTTCTAAATCCTACTCCCAACTGAACTAACACTGAATATTGGACTGAACTTAACTGAACAAACAACTGATCACAAATAATTTAACTGAATAATAATGCTCATAGTTTATTTGAAATCATTTTAAAGATACTAAATTTTGTAAACAACTAAGTATCGAGTGTTCATAACCCACCAACACTGAATAAAAATAATAATAAGAACATATAAACCTTTAAAAACCATAATAAAGGATCATTGTTCAAAACCCAATATTTAGACATTTCACCAAACACACAGGAGTCATGAATTTAAGCATAGGAATGGGTAAAGCATGTGATTGAAACCATAGTTACCATACAAAAACCATAAATTAGGTATTTAACATGAGGATTTCAATACTCGAATCATATAAGGTCTCCTTCTATAGAAAAACACTTATAACATAACTTGTAGTCAAAATCAATAACAACTCCATGGAGACAATCATCATACGCATGTAAAAACTCATAATTGGATATCAAAAGGGGATTCTTGGTTCCATGGGTGAAAAGGGCCCATGGATAAACATTGCACATACCTTAAATCGTTAAACTTAAAAGAGAAACACAATATTAATGCTTTTCTTGAAAGTTCTTGAATTTGGGAGCTTCATTTCTTAGTTTTCTTGAAGAGAAAGAAAGGAAATTGATGAACTTGGGGGATGGTTAGGGTTTGCTTTTGAGAGGAAAATTGGGGAAAATAGGCATATAATGACCTAACCGATGTTTTAATTCATGTGTTTACGAATTGGGTTGATATGAAAAGATCTAACTGCCCCTCAAGAGATTAAATTAGTAACTAGAATACTGATTAAAAGGGCACCACAATGCAGTAAAGGGCTCATCGCTATACCCACCACAACACGCCACTATCGCGGTGAGGTTCCGAAATTGAAATTGAAACACGACCTAATCCTCGTCCCAAAAATACAAAACTTCTCTGAGATATGCTCCTTACACAACTAAACATGAATTAAATCAAAAACCTACGTCTCGGGGTTGGGAAGACCAATTTAAAAATTCTCAAAGTTAAGAGGCTAAAAATAAGACTAAGCCCCCAACACTTTGTGTAATTTTCAGGTTGTAAGCGTCTTATTCATGCAACTAGGAGCTGAACTAAGCTAAGAAAAGTATGGGGTATTACAAAACTATTCCACCTCAGGCTCCTCAGTCTGGTGTTAAATGTACTCAGCCTCTTCATAGGAAAGTCTCAAATGCTGAGTTTCGAAAGTCCATCCATATAATTTCTTAGCTTATGGCTTCTTAGTCCCGTCAATCAAAAGATGTGAACTCTGTGCTTGGTTCATATAAAACTACTCGTGTTGGCTAATTCATGAGGCTGAACCCACCCACCTTTACTGGAACAAAGATTGAGGAGGACCCCTAAGGGTTCATTGATAAAATAGAGAAAAATTTTAGAGTTATGCATGCTAGTGAGATAGAAGGGGTTTAGTTGGTGGCCTATCAGTTGAAGGACATAGCTAGTCAGTGGTATAATGAGTTGGAAGATTTGAGGGGTGGAGATGCTAAACCTTCTGTTTGAGGTGAGTTTGTAGAGGCTTTCCAGGAACTAAGGGAAGCAAAATCTGAAGAATTTGAGAATCTGAAATAGGGAAAGATTAGTGTCAAAAAGTATGCATTGAAATTCTCCCAACAGTCCGTTTATGTTCCAGAGTTAGTGGGAAATATGAGAACTCATATGTGGAAGTTTGCATCTAGTCTCTCAGATGATTGGTGTTAGAATGTAAGGGGGCAATGCTGAATAAGGACATAGATTTTTCTAGGTTATTAGTGCATATACAATAAGTTGAACAGGAAAAGAAGAGGTAGGAAGAGATAGGAGAATGAGAGAGATAGGCTAAGAGATCTAGGTCTGCAGATCAGTATGTCAGTCAGTAGTAAGGTGGTAATTGGGGTAAGAAATAGTCTACAAAGAAATTTTGGAGCAATACTCAGTCCTCATCTAGTGAACCAGCACCTAGGCCTTCATGTGGGCAATGGTTTCAATCAGGAAATAGTCCTAAAGATCAGGGTATCCAGTCCTAAGGGAGTGTGACTTATCCCACTAGGTCATATCCTCGCTGTAGCATTTGTGGGAAGAACCATCCAGGAAAGTGTTATTTTGAGAGATGGGCGTGCTACTATTGCAGCCAAGTAGGCCATATTCAGAGAGATTGTCCTTCATCTAGAGGAAATATTGAGGTAGCTAAGTCCCAAGCCGCATCCATAGCTCCTTCTCCCAAGGGCACTACTTCAGCTACCGGAGGTGGTCGCAACTGGTTATATGCTTTATCTACCCGCCAGGACTCAGAGGCTTTACTAGATACAGCTACTGGTATGTTGTATATCTTCTCCCGTGATGTTTAGTGTCACTTGATCTCGGGTCTACCTTGTCTTATGTGACCCCTTACGTAGCAGTTAGTTTTAGTTTTGAGCTAAAAAATATTTCAAAACCCTTTTCTTATTCCACTCTTGTTGGTGATTCTATTATGGCTAGGAGAGTTTATAAAAATTATATGGTGTCTATTTGTCATCGTAATACTGTGGCTAACCTTGTAGAGATGGATATGATTGATTTTGATGCTATATTGGGGATGGATTAGCTTCATTCATGTTATACCATATTAGACTGTAGAACCAAAAAGGTCAACTTTTCTTTTTCTTATGAGCCAGTGATAGAGTGGGAAGGGTATTCTCTTACACCTAGAGGTAAATTCATATCTTATCTTAGAGCCCATAAACTCATATCAAATGATTGTTTGTATCATTTTGTATCATCTTGTAGAATAGAAAGAGTTGAAAGAATAGTTAAAACACCTTATTGACAAAGTCTTTATTTGTCCTAGTGTCTCTCCCTGGGGTGCTCCAGTATTTTTCATGTGAAAGAAAGATGGTTCCCTCTGTATTTATATAGATTACCGTCATCTGAACAAAGTCACAATTAAAATAAGTATCCTCTGCCCAGAATTGATGATCACAGTTAAAATAAGTATTCTCTGCCCAGAATCGATGATCTCTTTGACCAACTCCAAGGTGCCAAATATTTTTCCAAAATAGACCTTTGTTCAGGGTACCATTAGTTAAAGGTTGTAGAGGCTGACATTCCAGAAATGGATTTTCGAACCTGATATGGTCACTATGAATTCTTAGTTCTGTCCTTCGGATTGACCAATGCCCCCGCAATGTCTACGTACCTAATAAATAGGGTGTTTTTCTAGTTTCTATATTTATTAGTCATATAAATTATTGATGACATCTTGATTTACTCTAAGAGTGAGGAGGATTATGCCAATTACCTCCGAATTGTCCTTCAAAATTTTAAGGATCATGAGTTGTATGAAAAGTTTTCCAAGTGTGAATTTTGACTTAGTGTTATCACTTCTCTGTGGCATATTATTTCTAGCAAGGGAATTAAGGTTGATCCCCAAAAGGTTAAGGCGGTGAGAAAATTTCCCAGACCCACGACTCCAACCGACATCTAGAGCTTCTTGGGTTTGGCAAGGTACTACAGAAGATTTATAGTGAGCTTTTCATCCATAGCTGCTTCACATACTAGATTTACCCATAAGTTTAGCTTTTGTTCACCCTGTATTTCACGTATCGATGTTGTCTCTTCTGTTGCCTGTGGAGGAGATTAATGTAAATGACTCATTGCCATATGAAGAAGAACCCATTGCTATTTTAGATCTCCAAGTCTGAAAGTTGAGAAGTAAGGAGATAGTTTTAGTTAAGGTGTTATGGATGAACCATAAGGCTGAAGAAGCTACTTAGGAATGAGAGAATGACATGCGTACGAGATATCTGACCTACTTTGAAACCATAGATGATGATATGGGAAGTACTAATCTTATACTACTCATTTCTTTCCATGTAGTGTTTGAAATTGTGCTTATTGTATCCCGAGTTATTATTCGGGGATGAATGATCCCAAGGGTGGATAATATAACACCCCGTGGTTGTAATACTCTTTTAATGCATCTAAAATAACCTTTAGGACCCCTCGTAGTGATGACAGACCATGTGTAGATGTTGTGGGAGGTGTTGGGGTGTTTTAGGACCTCAAAACAAAGTGTGCATCGCAAAATAGGACCTATACGATGGCTGTGCATTGCATTTCCATAACCTACCTCCACTGGAAAGGCTAGGTGATAGTATAGGAACCGCCCACCTTGGAGCTAGGCAGTAATACCCCAAACTTTCCTTAAGCCTAAATTATATCTCTATAAGATTAAGGAATGACTTCCAAAGTGAGTATTGTTTAAATCATATAGAGTTTTCCTAATTTTGACTTTTTATCATGTGAGAAATTGAATTAGCTTTCGAACGATACCAATTTTGTCCAAATCCGATATCGGGGTGAGAAGTTATGGTCACCATCGCAACTAAGGAAGTAAACCTATTCACTATCCAAGTGCAATGGTTGGGTCGATGGACCGTCGAGCTAGCGACGGACCATTGCCCAAGCCATCGCTACTAAGGCAGTGAGCCCCTATTCTGGTCCAAATGTAATGGTTAGACCGACGGACCGTTGAGCCAGTGACGGACTGTCGCACGAGCCATCGATGATCCCGTTCATCATTTTAAAGCCATTTTAAAAAGGGTTTTTTGTCTTTTTCCACCCTTTTTAACACCTAGATATATCAAAAAGAAGCATAGAACTTCAGATTCTTTCATAGCATTAAAAACTAGGGTTTATCCCTCAAGAGAAAGACCCAATTCCTTCTCTAAGATTTCACCATAGTTCTTGTAAATTGATTTAAGAATCAAGGTCCCCAAGTGAAAATCTTCAAGAACCCTCACTCAAGAGTACGAAAAAGAGTCTCAAGAAGGCTTGTTCATCTACAAGTCATAATCTAAGGTATGTGGGGGTTTGAACAAGGGTAACTCTTTTACCCCTGTGCCCAAAGGCTTATTTTAAATATACAATTTTTGTAATTTATGAGATTTTCCATGAAATTGAAGTTAGGGTTTTTACCCCTTTACTATTGTTTGCAAGATTTTAAGAGTTCCCATGGATTAAGAGTTGAATTTTATGATTTTGTTTATATTTCTATGTCTACTGATGAAATTTACATATTTTAAGATGATTTATAAGTAATTGCATTACCAAGTATGAATTTTAAGATATTTTGAGATGAGATTGATGATTGGATCAATAGACCCCATTTAAAGGTTGTTGTTCAAGATTTTTTGTGCTACAAGCATCCCTTGATTAGGTTATTTTCAGATTTCAAATAAAGATTTGACCCTTTTGGGTCTAATCTAAGATAGAAGTCCATATTACTTATGAATTAAAGTCAAGAGAAGTATATTTGGTCTTTATTGTAGACCCTTGAATTATTTTAAGGTTGAATTCCTAAAAGTTCTGAGCTTAAGTATGGGAGTAGTATTTAGCACCGACTTTGGTATGATTCCAAGGTCTCATGCCCCAGAACTATGTGCCCCGTAGGTTTCTAATTTACCCCAAGTGGGTTAAGATAGTGATCACTAAAGTTAAGGTTCTATTCTGATGGCAAAGGTAGAGCAGCTCTCCCCAATGTGGGCAAGACGTTGGACTCCATGTGGGTCACATGGTTTATGTCGGTTAGAAGAAACTCCCAAGTCTCCCAAGTCCCAAAGTCCTATAATCTCTAAATTTTAAAGAAGACCCTTATTCTCCATAAGATAATAATTTTTGAAAGCTATTGTTTTAAGATTCCTCTTGCTTACAAGTTTTGAGAATAAGATAGAGCACATAGATTTTAGAACTAAGTGTAATGACTCATTAGATTTGTACTATATTCTTCAATATACATGATTTATGAGATTCAGATTTCAATTTTACTCAAGCTATGTGAGTCATTCATATCAGCATGCATGTTTTATAAAGAATGGTAACATTGTTTACTTAAATACATACACCCCCAAATACTCAGTACATCCTCAAAGTACTAATCCACATATACGTCTGTGTGCTATATTGTCTCATAATGTAGGTTCAGGTGCTCAATCCTAGCAGTGAAAGAGATTCCCGAGTATATTTTTCTACACTCCACAGTTGGTGATTCCTCATGGTTTGAGGACCTATTGCTCAGATTTCCAGTTGTTATTGTTTTTAGCTTAGTCGAGCCAGTTGGGGATCTGTCCTAATGACTCTCTAGTTCTTGATTAGTAGAGGCTTTGTCAAACTAGATTATCAGTACGTTTAGACTTTTAGTATTTTGACTGTTCAGACAAGTATTTCTTCAGATTCCCTTTATGATTATGATATGACAGTACCATCGTTTTGCCTTATTCATCTCAAAGTAAGTTTTATATGTAGTAGCAGGCTCAAAAGGGTTACCTTGGGCTACTCGTAGCCTTAAGTACCGTATGACGTTCTGGGATGAGATTTTGGGGCGTTACATAGGCCTTGAGCTAGACGCTGCCCACTTTGGGCTAGGCCATGAGCTAGGCACCGCCCGTGTAATGGATAGGCCATAGAATGTGCATCATATAGCAAATGCCTAGTGGCGTAGGGGCTCCATTTTTTAGTTATTTTAAGGGAGAAAAGGTCCTTTTGTGTCCCACATCCATTTACAAATCAGTATATATGACATTTAGGTCCCTAATTACGTTTTAACACCACAAATCCCTAGTTCCTCTTCCTTAAGAACAAGAGGGGACAACAACCTAGGTTTTGAACATTCAACCTTAAAGGGTCAATTTCTTCGTAATTTCTTCATCTTAAGGTATGTGGGGCTATCCTAACTCTCATGGGCATAGGTTTTATGATTTCTATAAGCTTTAAAGATATATATGCACATATATGCTATGAGTTTTGGTAAATTGTTTTAAGAGCATACATTGTGAAACCAATTTGATGAAATTATGCAATTGTTATGTGGATTTTCCATAAGTTTGATTTATAACCTCGTGCATATGTGATTTGAATTCGAAAGATTATTTACGAATGTGAATTGTTAAATTCCACCCCCCTTCCCCCAATCCTCACCCCCAATGAAATCTGTGGACTTTGCATGATATGGATTATAAATTGTTTTGAGATAATGACTTAAGAGCCCCTTGTTGATCATGATATTTATATTTAACCAATGTAGGGGCTGGTTTATGAATGATGACAACTTCTTGAGTCTTAAATGTTTCCTTAACCATTATGCATGTGTTGAATAAATGGAATGACCGTCATATATTAATGTCTTGTAAAGAGAATGGGTTTGCATGAGTTTCATATAATTTTGATTATAAGAAATCTTGTGAGATTTGATAAACCTTTTATGGTCATTTACCTGTTTTGAATAAGAAGGGCTATGGAATTGATATGATATGAATTACTTGTAAGTCTGGATATGATGATACATTGTTGTGATATGCCCTTAATAGAATGATTAAAGTATTATTTGTAAGCATGATGTATGTTTTCTTTTAAGAGGCTAAAACTGGTCTTAAAGAGAGTTAGATGGTTACCCGAAGAAAGTATGAGTTAAAAGACTCTATGCTGGAAACCGTGATTTGCCGACACGGGATTTTGGTACCCTGCTTTGTGATCTCGTGTATCTTGTATTATGTCATCCCAATTTAAAACTATGGTTAGGAGCCCTGCTTTGTAATCCCGTGCCCAACCATGAAATATTGATTTGATTTGGGATTTTGGAACCCTGCTATGTGATCTTACGTGTCCCACTTTACTGATACTCCAATCCTTGCGGCAAACTTGGATTGGGGGCATGGCCGCCGAGTCAAGGGAGGATTCCATATGGACTGTGGAATTTTGACTTGTAGGGTGTACCATCTAACTTAGTAGTACAGTAATGAATTGAGTCATGATTGCAAGAAAATATGTTTTAAATTTTATCAAACTATGCCCATGTGTTTTCACTTACAATATACTAAATTGATTTATGAAATGCTCCCACTTCTGTTGTATAAAAAGTATGTTATTTTGGATTGTTCTTCGTACCAGTACCTTGTGTATTGACCCCCTATATTTCAGGTTCTGAGGTCCAGTCCCGTGGTCCCTCTAAACAGTAGATTGTTATCGGAGTTCAGAGCTGGTGAGCCTCCCTTATTTTGGAAAGCATCTTTTAACATGTGTTGGTTTTCTTCTGATTTTATTTTATGGTCAGATCGAGGGCCTTGTCCTGGTTTTAGACAGAACGTCATTTCTAGTAAAGAGTTTGTAGACTGATTGTAGATTAATTTGGGTTTTCTCATGGGCTTTTGCCCCGCATTGTTAAGTTTAAATAATAAGACTACCATGTTTCCAGCTTACTTCCGCATTATTATAAAAGATGAGTTATGCTTATGATTTCAAAGTAAGGGGTCTCTCGTACCTTCATGGTTCGGGATGCCCATCCCGAGTAGGGGCCCGGCTCGGGTTGTGGGAATATACGATCATACCTTTAAACTTCAGCAAAATTGGCCAAGACTAAGCTATATATGTGAAATATAAAGAGATGGGATTGAGAGAGAAGTTGAAGTAAATGACTAAAGAGGAAGTTCAACAATAGAAAGAAGAATCAAACGTATATTCACAATTCGATCATAATAAAATTGTGGAAAAAAATATTATACTAAAGTTGTGGAGGTGATAAGATGAGCCCGCTAAGGTGAATTGATTCCCTTTATGCTTTTTTAATTTATTTTGAGGCTCGAATAATTCAAATTTGGGTCCAATAAAGGAGAAACATTCCTTATTCGTGTTTTTTTCTATTTTCAAGATTGAAACCTTAGACCTCTCGTTAAAGTCGAAGGCTTCATATCTATCTCACTACAACTCGGGCAATACCTTTCCTAAAATATTATCATTGTTCAGATAGGACAAGGAATAACAGATACTTGAGGTATGTTTTGATAAGTAGTCGGTGATAGTTCAAACATGAAAATCAAAATATAGAGATATTTAGGCGTACTTTTGACCTTTACTATTAATAAAAAGACGCTAGAGACCATGTATAAATTCCCATTACAAAAAGGAGAACAATGAAGCCACTTAGGAGGATTTTAGATAGAAGATATTATAATTTGAAAAAGCCAACAACAACGCTCCATGATATAGTGGTAAACTAGCAAACCATGAATAATTTAGGAAACCTTAGGTATCTACTCAAGAAACAAAGGTGAAGGGCAAAACTAATTTTCTTACTCAGATTTTGGAAAGAAAAAGAATTTGAGTCACAAACAAACTTCATTAATACATACTTGAATCATATAGAATCTAGACAAAAAACACAAACGATATAATACATAAACGTGTTATTTAATTTGGCCTCAACTAACATGTACTCCCTACTTAAACCATCATATAGTTGAATAAGTAGACACACGTGTTAATTGACAAATCTGATGGGTTTCGTCAGATTAATTATTTATAGACCTGATTTTACAAATTATGTCCGTCGACTAAAGGGAATAGATATAAGTTACCCCTATATAGTTTTCTGCTTTTCTCAACACCTTTAAAGCTTAGACCAAATAGAACCTCACCTCTGTAGATTTCCAGTCCCTTTTGATAAAATTAGAATTTAGAACCTGTTTCTTCAAATCCAATACAGCTGTAATGGTATTCAGATAAGTCCACTAGTAATAAGTCTGGTTGAGTGGGATTCCTATTTGGTCAGATGATGTCGTTGATATGTGAGACAAGGATAATATTTTTAATATAAAATTTGCGATTAAATTTATGTCATGTTTGATTTGAGGTATTAATTAATCCCTAGATTATCTTATTCTAATAGTTATAGTAATGGCTATATGGTGAGATAAAATAATGCGAATGAGATATTCTTACTTATTCCACCCCATATACAAAATGACCCATAAAGGTGTCCATCTATGCGCGGCAATTCCAAGTTAGGCATTGGAACTTGCTAGTTTCATGCTTTGCTGCAATAAAAGATTACAACTGCAACACTTTACAAGAATCTGATAATACATCACATCTCATGGAAATGAAAAACAGGCATACATACTATTAGACAGGAATTGAAATGAAGTCCCGGTAACACTTGATATCTGCACTTTACCTCAAGCTATTGTCTTCTCCTGTAATTTCTTCAACATATTTCTTAATCTTGAAGGACGACTCGTTAAGCAGAGTGTTATTCCCACGATGAGATAAACTTTTAAGTGTGCATACACACAATATTTCGTCCATTCTAATAAAGAAGACAACTAACGTCAGTCCATTAAGACCCAATTTCTACCTCAAGCTTGTCTTCTCCCGTCATTTCTTCAACATATTCCTTAATCTTGAGTGCCGACTCTTTAAGCTGAGGGCTTCCATACACTTTGATAAGCTTTAATGAAGCAATATCCCCAAAACTCTCTGGGATCTCTATAATCTTATCACAGCATTTTATATATAATTCCTCAAGCACGGGAAAAGATTCATCTGTAATAACCTGTCATTCAGAAAATGACGTATTATCCATCTCAGAAATTTGAGATTCTGGAAGGTGACTTGGTCTATGTTCCATTCTTTTCTCCCTTCGATGCTTGATGTACATAGTCTCAGCTTTTGAAGGTTGGGTAGTGATCTCCCAATTCCTGACAGTGCATCTGATGTCAGATTGAAACTGACGCACAATTTCACTTCTTCCAAGCTCGAAGGGAAGTGAAAAGCAAACTGATGTACATGTGTATCCTTACTGCTCTCAAAATATGTGTGAATTGTTTCAAGTTTATTAAGGAGATCCAATCTTGGAAAATAAATCTGCTCTGCTTCTGAAAACTCCATGATGAATTCAAGGGTTCGAAGATTAGGAAATCTTTTGAAAATATCCGCCGAGTCTACCGAATAGGAAAGGTAGAGAAATTTTAATGATATCAGATTCTCTAACTTTGTTGGTTTGCCAATATCTGAATTAAAGACGGAGCAACAATGGGTGTCCACATGTCGTAACTTTGCAAGATTCCAGATAGTACGTGATAATACCATGTTTGATGCCCAGTTAATCACCTTCAAAGTTTCTAGATTGCAGAGGTTTGAAAATGATGGAGGGAGAGCTTCTGCCTCCACCACTGTCGGAATGATTAAGCACCTCAAATGAACAAGTAATGCCTGTTTCATTCAGCGAAGTATCTGCAAAATTACTTTCCTCAGGTCCAACATTTTAAGAAACTTCAAGTGTCTTAAGTGACAGTTGTACAGAACAACACAGGTATGCCAAAATTCATATTTCAAGTGTATCTTCAAAGAGAGAAGGTGCTTAGCACAAGGATTTTTCTTTTCTGGATTGGAAAGGAAAGGAAATTCATTTGTATGAAGATCTTCATCATAATGAATGGTCATTCCACGTAGCATCGGATCTGAAGAAGAAGAAGAGGAAGACGGAATAGTTGAACTCATCAAGTCAAACAACTTTTCCTTTCTAGATTTTATCGAACAAAAATCATGCACAAGATCATGAATTTGGCATCTCTCTTCCCTACCACCTCTCACGGTTATCACGCTGCTAGAAATGAATTCATCCACGTAAACCTCCATTACTTCTTCCACACTCTTCAAATCAGTTGGTTCCAGAAGTCCTTCATCACTCCATAAATTTTTCAACTCAGAGATCATAATATCTTTGTCCTTTGAATAACTTGCAAGGTACCAAAAGCACGGCTTTAGTTGATCTGACAAATGGCCATAACTCAATTGTATAACCTTCATCACTTCTTCTTTATCCTATAAGATAAAGGATTCCAAATTATTTAGAACTTCAATCCATGAAGCCTTTTTCTTTTTCTTCCTTGAAATGACTCCGCCGATCAGATCAAGTACCAAAGGGAGCCCATCACACTTTCGGGCTATTTTTTCTCCAACATATTTTAGTTCATCAGGGCAATGTTCTTCTCCAAATACTCTTTTCTCTATTAACTCCAAACTTTCTTTTTGTCTTAACAATCAAAGATCAAGAGAATCACTGTGACATTTTCCATTTAAAGCCACTTCCTTTTTTCGACTTGTTAAAATAACTCTGCTTCCTTTCTGAAATTCAGTTGGAAAGGTCTTGTTAGCTCATCCCACATTACAGTATCCCACAAGTCATTCAAGATAATAAGGTACCTCTTTCCAAACAGTTGTTTTCGTAGCTTATCAGCAACATCAGCGTCTATGCCATCATCATTGAAACTTCTTTGCTAACTAATAACTTGATAGAAAATTTTCTGCAACTACTTTTTCTCATTAGGATCCTGGTTGACTGTGCACCAAGCACGAATGTCGAAATGACCAACAACAGACATACCATTATATACTCTATAAGCCAAAGTAGTTTTTCCAATCCCTGGCATACCAACTATGAAAATGACATTTATCTCTGTTGGTCCACTGGTGAGCTTCCTAATTATCCACTCGGTCTCCTCCTCAAAACCTACAAATATTTTACCACTTGTTGATGACTAGCCTTCAACTAGCTTGTTAGGAGAGTTTGCAAAAGTGATACTCGTCTTCTTGGTGATCTTCTCTTGTACCTCTTTTTTTACAGGCTTGATCTTTTCTACGGTATCAGGAAGTAAGAAGATAAGTTGCAAGAGACCATGATCTCTAGCAAGAATTGAGTTAATGGAATGTTTCGCTTCATATGCCAAATCTAGAACACGAGTCCAAAGATCTCTCTACAATTCTTGTTCCACATTCCTGAAGAATGATCTTATGTGTTCAAGGTGTTCTTTCACCCGACCAATTTTTCTTTTATCAAAACAACTGAATAAGCATTGGAGTTGAGAAAGTCATTTAAGTTTCTGAGTAGAATATTCATGAATAGCGGTCCATCACTCATGGGGAAGCAGAGCTGAGATGAGTTTGAAGCGGCTTTCAAGAAAACATTCTTGAGATCTTGCCTCAGGAGTTCAATATTTTCCAGCAAGTTTAGACTTGCACCATTTATTTCCTTGGTATTATCCTCCAAGTTGCGAACAAGAACGGATACCTCCCTGATAAGTGCTCCAACACGTGCCAATAGAACAAATAATTTTTCATAATGAATAAAGTCCTTGGGCACATCCGTAAGAATAATCAATAGGAACTCTATCATGATATGAATATGTCGAGCTGAGGTGCTAGGAGTAATAGAATTAACCATGTGCTGTTGTAGATGAATAAGATATTCTCCAAGAATGTCTGGAGAGGCTTCTAGGAGCTTCATGTGCATAACCTCCAGTGAAACCGGAATTATATACAAAAGTAGGTTTACTAGAATGGAATTGATTTTAGAGGAGGCTTCATTTTCATCTTCTTCATCTTTATTATCAAGTTGATAAGACAAAAGGACTAACCAGAAGTGTCCTACTCTCCCAGCCATAAGTTGAAACTGCGGTAAGATGTATTCAATTGTCTTATGCTCAATGTAACCATTTACTTTCAGCCCATGGAAATCTTTTAAATTCCCAAATACATTCTGAAGAAGCTCATATTGAATAATTGATGGCAAAATCAAATCAGCACGAACCTTGGGTAGATAATGGAGATTCATAATGAATGCATCCAAGAGTTCAACGAGCTGATCCTCAATTAGGGTGGCACTTGATTCAGAATGATGATCTGAGATGATAGAACTGTTGATATTTTCATAGAGGCGAGGAACAATATGATCCTTTAATTTAACCAGCATGTCATCTCCACAGTGATGAAAAAGTGATTGAACCATATCATGAACCTCATATGATATGCAAGACATTTCGGCATTAGAATCATCCGAAATGTAATGATAAAGTTGTAAACATGCCGACAAAAATGTCAGCTTTTCAATTTGATCCGTGTCAAGAACAGTTTGATCTTCTTTATTCTTTAACCTCTCTATGAAATCAGGAAAATCGACAATGTCCTCGCGAAGCACATCAGATGGTACCTGATAAAAGACCAAATGTGTTTCAAAATTTTCAGTGCCATATTTTTACCATCCTATAAAACCTTCAAATAAAACATGGTTTTAAGGATGCAGAGGCACAAAACTTTCACATCCTAGTAACTTAAAAGGTTTCATGTTCAAGGACATGATTTTAAGTATCACAAGATCATATTGACAATCAACAAAATGAGCCAAAGTTGTAAACAATAACTTTTGTTAAGTGTTGCTGCTTAATTGTAACACCTCTCCGTATTTTGATTCAGTAATGTTTAGCAGTTAATACTTCACTCCCTGAGTTGTGCCTAGCTGTATAATTAAACTTACTTCCACCATGAACTTCTTAAAGTACATACCCGCAAAAAAGTAAAAGGTTTTCATGGTCAAAAGCCCCCTAAATATTATCTATGTTCTAAAACATGTTCTTACTCTGGATGTTCACCTAATAACTGCCATTTTACGTCTTATCAATAATATTATATTGTCTCAAGGATTACTCGAAAAACATACAAATCAGTACAACATAGCCAGTGTAATCCCATTTGGTGGGGTCTGGGGAACAGGGGAGGGCAAGATGTATAAAGGGAATAACAAGAGTAGCAAGATAAACAAAGCAAATAATCATCCCAGTTAGTATAACAACATAGCCATGTTATCCCACTGATACGTCTGAGGAGGGTAGAATGTACAAAAGGAAAAACGCGAAAACTATTGTGAAACCGCTATACTAAACTACTTAGCATGTTTTTTCATTCTTTAAATTACTTAATCCTATCGATGATATTTTCCACTCAATTAGGTGAAATTTTTGGGTGAAAGTGAATGTGTGTCTACTGCAGCTACATTATCAATAGACTACCTGTAGCAAATGCCTTTACCAAATCAAATATAAGTTTTTAGATGTCAAAGGTATGCTACTAATGCGAAGAATGATCATGCTGATCCATGAAAGCACCGATTTTATTTTGGTTCAAACAGTAAGAAACCTCAAGAAGGATGAACTCTCCACACTAGACCAGACTGTTGAAATCATCCCAGCCTGAGAAGCAGAAGGTTGAAAGTAGAGCTAATGGAGTTGGCCAACAAAGCTGAATAAATATCTTGGATGAAAAAATCAAGATGTCTAAGGCCGAAATAAATATCTTGAAACCATAAATTATTGCTAATACTACAAAAAAAAAAGTATTGTTGGTAAAAATCCATGTGAGAATTTCAATTGGCTAAAATTCACTTTCTTGGAGCCAAAGTTTGTGAGATGTGGAGGAAAATTCACTTCTTCTATAAAAGGGCACATTATTTCCAATTGTAAAACACACCAAAGAAAGAGAGGAAAAAGAGAGAGGTATCACAGTGAGCTTAAAATAGTTTGTGAGGAAAGACAGAGTGAGTGGGGACTTTGAGTAGGTGACAAAAGAGTTTTAAAATGAGGTATTGGTGACACAAGTCTGAATGATTGAGTACAGGTGACAATTACTTTACTATGAATTATGAAAGTTGAGCAAGTTTGAGAATAGCCCAGAAGTTTTTAAATTTACACTTTGATCTAAATATTTACCTAATATAATGAAAAACAGAGGGAAAAAAAGACGGCTTTCTCTCTCTTCTCAGTTGTTTTCTCTCTCTTAGCAATTTTTGTTGTTCATTGTTGTTGCTACTTTATTCATCATCTTTTGCTTCATTATCATCATCTTCTACTTTATTATCATCTTCATCTTTTTCTTGTTGATCATTGTTGTTGTTGTTGTTGCTACCGCTACTGTTGCTATTTGACTAATTTCTTAGGTCAAATTTTGTTTCGTACATCACTTTCCATATTGGCATTACTTCATTGGAGATTTTGGTAAGTCAAATTATGATTTTTAGTTGAATTTGTCATCTGGGTAACTGCTATTGTGTTGATTTTTCAACAATAGATAACACACAAACATGAATGCAACATAAGAGCTATCTGTTTAAACAGATCAATCATCTGTTTCAACGAAAGACTCATATGTTGGATTCATGTTTATGATGCTATAATACCGTAACATGAATCGAACAGATGGGTCATCTGTTGCAACATATGACTCATCTATTACAACAGATTAGTTATCTAGTGCAACATGATAAATATCTATTGCAACAGATTAGTAACTTGTTGAAATAGAACCTAAACTCAATTCCAATAGACGTGTTGTCTGTTGTAACAGGGTAAATATCTATTGCAACATATTATTAACCTGTTGCAATAGAACCTAAACTCGATTCCAACAGATATTAAATATCTGTTGCAATATATTAGTAACCTATTGCGATAGAACCTGACCTCAATTCCAACAGATCATCATTTGTTGCAATAGGTAAGTCATCTATCACAATAGGTTAATTATCTGTTGCAACATGTCACTCATCTATTGGAATCATCTTTAAAGGTGGCTCAGTACCTTAACATCTATCCCAACAGGTGCTTCATCTGTTGCAACAAATATATAGTATGTTGCAACATATGATTAACCTGTTATAATAGATGACTCATCCATTAAAATCAACTTCAGGAGCGTAACATGAATCCCAATAGGTAAGTAATCTATTGCGACTAATCACTTACCTGTTGTAACTGATTACACATCTGTTGGGATTCATTTACGACACTATGAAATCACTATTAACTTTTTTTAACAAATGACTTTATTTAGGTACCACTAATGAAGGTATCAATAACAATAGGGGTGGATTGTCATGGTCAATGGATCAAGAAGAGCAATTAAAATGTATGGCGTTGGAAGAAGGGCGAAATGCTAGAGATGATAGCTATGATAGTCCAAAGTGATATTTTGTATGATGATTTTGTGAACTTAATCATCAGCTTTGTGGACTAAATTATCAACCAAAAGAACTCATCATTAGCTACATGCACAACTTGTTTGAAAATTAGAGGGTACTACCTTTCAAGATAACCGATCAGGTTCAGTTGCATACTTATCTTAGTGATTCATTCAGGCCGGTCTTAAAGGTGTACGTGGTTGAAAAGACGAGTTACAATGAGAACCAGAATGTAGAAGAACAACAACAACAAAACATCTTTGATGATAGGTTGGATGATCTAGACATGAATATTTCATCTGAAGATCAAACACCTACGCCAGTTGATAGGACTAATACGGTGGACCGTTCTTCTCAATGGACACAGTCTGGCAATCTTCAAGACAACGGTACCGGCTTTATGAATGGAATGTCATTCAAGGACAAGAATGAACTATCTACCAATTTGTTTATTTCTTTCTTGAAAAAAGATTTCAAAATAAAGAAGGTGATTAATTCGAGCAGTGTCTTTTGCTACAAATGTGTCAATCCAAATTGCAAGTGGTGATTAAGAGCGGTGAAGTGCGTAAGTTTTGATAGATTTGTCATTCATAAACATAAAAAGCATCACACATGTGGTTCGAGCGTATCTCGATCCAAAATCCTCATTCCACGACAAAAGTCCTCGGTGAATATTTCAAGAGTTGTTTCCCCGATGGCAAAGGCCCTTCTACAAGGGTTATGACCAATTAACTCCTTATGGAATTGGGTGTCCTGGTCAGTTATTGGAAAATATATATGGCCATAGTAATTGCCAAGAACTTGGTTAGGGGGATATACGAGCATGGGTATGCAGTCTTGCATGCCTACCGTTACATGATTGATTCCATAAATCTTGAAAGTAAGACGGCATTTCATGTTGATGAAAATGGAAGGTTGAAGTACTTTTTGTATCTTATGGTGCTTGCATTCAAGGTTTTTGACATTTGATAAGAGTCATAGCCGTCGACGGTACCTTTTTGAGGAGCAGGTATAATGGAGTTCTTCTAGCGGCGGTGGTGCAGGATGTGGAGAATCATATCTATCCTATCACTTTTGTGTAGTGGACGAGAAATGTGATGCCTCTTTGGATTTGTTTTGAACAACTACGAAGCTGTGTCGAAGATACCAAAGAGTTGTGTTTTATTTTGGATAGTCATCCAAGTATTCCAAAGATGGGTTTAATTTTCTTCACTTCAGCTTACTTTGGTTGTTGCATCAGGCATCTTGGAGAGAACATTCAGACCAACTATCACAATAAAAAGGATGTGACCCTTTTTTTATAGAGTAACTAAAACATATAGTAGAGAGGAGTTTTTAGAACATTTCAATCAAATAATGGATGTGCATCCCAAGGTAGCAGAACTTCTCGTACGTGTCAGTTTTGAGAGATAGAGCCAGGCATTCTATCCGGCAAATAGGTACATTCTTATGAATTTAATGTCTTGTTTAAGTTACAAGTTTAGTATGATGTTGTACTAAATGATTCTTTTGTATAGGTACAATATTATGACATTGAACATAACTGAATTGGTGAATTTATTATTTGGCGATGAAAGAGAATTTTCCATCAAGGCTCTGTTTAAAATAATAAATAAGAAGTATGGCCGATTTTTTAAGAAAAGGCGTGTGCAGTTTGAGTGCCCAAGAAGAACCCCATTTGTTCTAGAAATCAAAAAAATATATCAACGAACATCAGTTTGGAGAATTGGTTATTATCTCATAAATAGAATATTACAAATTCAATATCACCGGTCAAGGTAATGTTGCCACGGTCGATCTTCAAACAAGATCTTGTACGTGCAGAGTTTTTGACTTGGATAAAATGCCCTGTCCACATAATATGGTAGCTCTTCGAGCTCAATATAGTCCAACATATGGACCTAAAATTTATGATCACTCCTCTCAATATTATTCGATGGAAAAATATAAAATGGCATATAGTGGGCATATTACTCTGGTGCCTCCCAAAGAATCTTGGGTTGTTCCTGTAGAGCTTTTTGGGAGATTAATACCTCCTCCATATATTGATCCAAGCACTATCAAAATGGGAAGAAAACCATATAAGAGGAGGCGTCGAGTTGGAGAATCATTTTATGTAAGCGTGTGGCCACAAAAGAACTACATTCCCGGATTGTAATCCACTATGATCGTTGTAATTGTAAAAACTTGTGTTGTTGTTTGTTGTGGAATTTTATATATTTAAATCATTATTGTGAATGTAATGTTATCATTTATTATATATAAAATATCTTTTTTATTAACTTGTGCAAAAATAAAAAGAGGCAAAACATGAACTAAATAATATAACAGACCATAATTATTTTCTATAGATTACCCATCTATGGAAACGGATGGAAAATAGTTGGAAAAACACAACACAGTTCCATCAAACTGGAATATTTTCCTCCAACAGATGACAAATTTATCACAATAGATGGATAATATGTTGACGAAACACAACCGATGACCAATCTGTTCCAACACATGGTCCATCTGTTGAAAGAACTCAAAATCCAAAATTGCTATTGCTACTGGATTTAAAATTGCTCCTTGCCTCCAATCGTTGACATGTTAACATGTATGTTTAGAAAAAATAGACAGAATGAAAATTGAATAAGAATTAAAAAGCCAAAGTCGACTAAAAATAAATTTTTCATTAAACAAAAAATAAAATACATTAGATATAGATTCGATATAGAAAAATTAAAATACATACGCTAAAAGAAAAAAAACATATTCTAATTATTATCATCATTACCATCATTAATGACAGCCGACCAATCAACTCACAGCAGTAAAGCCCTCATCCTCCTATGCATCTCTCTAAAAATCATTGCTCTTACAGTGACCAACTCCCTCTGCAGGTCATTAACCTGCCTCTGAAGTTCCCGAACTGTGTCGTTGTAATACCTCGTACCTTTTCTAGCTAAAATCCATCCCTAGGATGTTAAGGGATAGCTTCCAAGATGAATATTATTTTTTTATGGAATTATTTAGATTTAGACTTTCCATTGCGTAGGAAATTGAATAAGCTTTCCAATGATATAAGATTCGCCTAAATCCGATAACCGGGTAAGAAGTTATGGCTATTTTAAGTTCCAGTCGCAAAACACCGTCATTTGGTCCCTTAGCGCATCTCGGAGTAGTGTAAATTCCTAATTTTCAATTTTCAATGTCCCTCTGCGATATTGGCGCATCGCGGAGAGAGCCAAATTCCTAATTTTCCAATTTCAGTGAAGGATCGCAATATTGGTGTGTCACGCCAAGTGTCCAGGTCCCATCCAAGGTGGCAACGCCGCATCGCGCCACCATGCATTTTATCAGTTGGCATTTTCCAGTGGCTTGGCGCAATAGTGGCGCATCGCACCAAGGCCAAAAATTGAGATTTTGATCATTTTTCAGTTTCGTTTAAAAGCTTAAAGGGGGTATTTTTGTAAAACCCCAACCCCCAAATTCGTCCAAAACACAATATCACTCATATTTGAGAGCACATTATACATTATTCATCATTCCCTCTCAAAGAAAAAACCCTTGTTCATCAACTTCCTCCCCGAGAAATCCAAGATTCCACCATTAACTCTCCAAGATAACTCAAGATTGAGATTTCCCAATACAAGAACACTAAGAAATCATCTCCAAAGCATCAATAGGAATCAAAGATTCAAATCTTTCATCAAAGATCATCAATTAAGGTATGTGAGGTTTGAACGAGGACAATCCTTTCGTCCTTGTGCCCAAAAACTTGATTTTTATTAAAGATTACATGATTTGCAAGTTAGGGTTGTTACCCAATTCTTATTATTTTATTTATGAAATTATCATGTTATTTAAAGATTTAAATGCAAAAGATTTACATATATCCATATTTGAAATTATGAGATCCATATTATGAGTTATTTTTCACTATCATGATTGAGATTGTTGAAAGTTTATAAGATGACTGTTGAGCAAGAAGTTTAAATATGATTATTTTTTATGTACTAAAGTTGTATATTTTGAGTCCTAAGTACAAGTGATGAATTTATAAGGAGATTATGATCTCAAGTTTTATTGACAAGTTTGATGAGTGCTTTCAAAAGCAAAGATTGATCTTTTGATCCTAAGCTAAGATAAGGAATGCACATTTTTTTTCACATAGTTTGAGATTTAAAGAAGAGAAGCATAATCGGTTTTAATTATAAACTCTTATGCTATTTTAAGGTGGATTTCCTAAAAGTTCTAAGTGTAAGTGTGGGATTAGTATTTAGCACCGAGTTGGGTATGATTCCAAGGTCTCATGCCCCAGAACTACGTGCCACCATAGGACTAAGATTATTCCTACTTCTACTTGGATGACTAAGATTGTGATCACTCAAGTTAAGGTTTTATTCTGATGCCAAGGGTAGAAGAGCTCTCCCTAACGTGGGCAAGACGTTGGACTCCATGTCATCTCACATGGTTTATGTCAATTAGAAGAAACTCCCAAGCCTAAAGTCCCTGAGTCCCAAAGTCTCTAAGTCCAAACGCTTCAAAGTTTCAAAAGAAAAGAATGATAGAAAAGCTTTTATAAGACTAAATGTTATGACTCACTAAATTTACAAGTATGATTGGTTATACATGATTTTATATTTTGATATTTTGGATTATCAAGCTTATGTGAATCATATACATCCACATGCATTTACTTTCTAATTATGATGATGTTTACTTATGAATTACACCTCCTTTATACTCAGTACATCCTCAAAGTGCTGATCCACATATATGTGTATGTGCTACATTGTCTTATAATATAGGTTCAGGTGCTCAGTATTAACAATGTGAGTAGTTCGAGCATCTTTATCTACGCTCCCACAGTTGGTGAGTCCTCATGATTCGAGGGCCTACTTCTTTAGATATTCATCTTTTATAGTATTTGAGTTATCATTTTTAGTCTAGTGTGAGTCAGTTGGGGGTCTGTCCCAATGGCTCTCTAGTTCTTTATTAGTAGTAGAGGCTTGTTGGACTATGAGTTTATTTACAGACTTTTAGTATTTGTTGTTCAGATATTATCTAAAGTTTATTCAGTTTAATTTTGGTATAATATAGTATTATTACTTGATTAGATGATCTTGAAGTAAGGTTCAGACTTAGTAGAAGGCTCAAAGGGTTAGCTTGAGGCTACTCGTAGCATTGAGCACTGTATGATGTCTCGGGATCATATTTTAGGGCGTTACAGTCATGCAAAATAGCAATGTCCTAAACAGGAATAGCCATATCTAGAACACGCATGAATTCACAAACATAAAGAAAAGAGTCCAAATATAATACAACGTATACTACAAACTGGTAGATTTACATCAAAAAAAAACTTACCTCAATAAGAAAGGAATATATTCTTTGAAGGGAAGTGGTTGAAGATGTCACACCAAAAAAATGCAAGAAATAAATAAAGCTGAGTAGAATAAAGACTAAGGAGGGACCTATTTATAGAGGATTGAATCTCGATGTGTCAGGCAAAAAGGCACGACTATTCAGCTCCATTGTATTAATTACATTCAAACTGGTGGCATTTTATTTTCTGTGAAAAGTCACAACTTTTTGTTTTACATTAATACATCTCACCTTTTCAAAATAGTTTGAGACTTGATAACAACCATTTTTATTGAGCTATTGCAACAGATCGTCCATCTGTCGCAATAGATTTACCATCTGTTGCAATAGATGGTCTGTATGTGCAACAGATGGTTTGTCAAAATAGATTTACTATATTTTGCAACAGATGGTTTGTATATGCAATAGATGAGATATCTGTTGCAACATATGTATTATCTTTTGCGATAAATGGACCATCTGTTAGAGGAGATGTTTTGATTTTTTCTAATAGATGATTCATCAGTTACAACAGATGGAGAATTCAATTCATCAGCTATTTTGAATATGTTAGATAAAAATTCACGACTCTTTACCTCTTTTTTAATAGTCATCATATACGTGTAGATGAATAAACATATATGGTCTATTGCAATAGATTTACCATCTGTTGCAACATCTGTTGCAATATATATATTATTTGTTGCGATAAATGGACCGTATGTTGGATGAGATGTTTTGAGTTCTTCTAATAGATGATTCACTAGTTGCAACAGATGGAGAATTTGATTCATCAGCTATTTTGAATGTGTTAGATAAAAAGACATGACTCTTCACCTCTTTTTTAATAGTCATCACATACGTACAAATGAATAAACACTGTCTAACATGTATTGATGGGGTAGGAAGAATAAGGTGTGTGCAGATGAATGGATCCACTTTCATGTACGGGAGTTATGTATTATTGATCAGGTTACCATGACAGACACACATAAAGTACAATGATTTTGTGAATGCAGTTTTTTATCGATTAGACATTGATCCTTCATATAAGATCCTACATTGTGTAGTTTAATTTGATAGGTGTGAACTAATAAGGCCAAAGGATTCCAAGATGGTGGTGTCGATACCTTGTTATAATTTAATAACTGTTTATGCTTATATTTTTGTGTCAAGTTTGGGGAAGGGTTTAAGTTTTTGGCGGCAGTGTAAATATCCAGTAGTGATTGGACTGATTTTAATAGCGCAATGGACTTCTTTAAAGGCCTCTAAAGCCTCGCACTGCAGCAAACAATGATGGAACCAGTTGAAATTCCCCTGGCCCAAATTTATATAAATTGTTACTCGAGGAGACTATGATACAATAGAAGGTGCTTAGGAGAATACCTGTGCGGGAAGGGGGAGGTAGAGAAGACCACATTATCTCAGACCTTGTTTAAGAAGAAACATAGGGAAGCAAGTAAGGAACTTCTAGCAAAGATGGTCAATGAAATTGACATGAGAAATGAAAAAAATGAATAAGCTTCAAATGTAGAAGTGAATCCAAATATAAAAATTAGTCAGTCGTTGAACAAAAAAAAGAATGGTTAAGAGGAATGGAGCTAGTCTTTTTGCTAAAGACTGCAACTAGTGAGCATGGCCTCATTGAAGACTCACAAAGTGCAGGACCAGAACTCTAAGGAAGAAGTTTCATGATCACAGGAGATTGGTAAGATTTTCAGTAAAGAATGAAACCTAAACCAATAACCCCAGAAGTAAGAATAAGGAAAGCCAAGGCATCAATTTCTCAAGTCTAACTTGCATGTCATGCCTTCATTTTGTGGCTATGACCAGGTTAATGACAGTAGAAACAAAAAGGTTTGAAGTTCGGCAGAAATCCCATGCTTTGTTGTTTCCACTGCCTTTGACCTGACCAGATCCATAAACAGGAGGCATGGGATGCAAGTTTAACTTTACAAATTGCCACCTTGGCTTGATCCCTTATTTTTAATTCAGGAGTAGTTGGTTCAGGTTTCAACTCTGACCTATAATCTTACCACTTTTCGTGCATGCGAAGCTGCTTCCTTAGAGTTTTGGTCCTGCATTTTGTGGGTCTTCATTTAGGCCATGTTAGCTAGTTGCATCCCCCTAACAAAGTGAACAACTCCAGTCAACTTGAGCATTTTTCTTTTACAAGAATGACTGATGGATTTTTATTTTTGGGATACACTTTCACATTCGCAACTCATTCTATTTTTTCATTTTTCATATCAATTTCATCAGCCAGTTTATCTACACTTCCTTTCCTACCTTGTGTTTCTTATTTAATAAGGTCTGATTTGATATATGGTCTTCTCCAGCTCCTTCTTCTCACACAGGTATTCTTACAATAACCTTCTGCTATATAATAGTCTCCTTGAGCAACCCATCCATATAAATTTGGACCAAAGCAATAACTATATTAATTTCCATTCTTGTTTACACCAGCGTGAGGCTTTGGAGGCCTTTTAAAAGTACATTGAACCCTTAAAGTCAGTACAATTTCTATTTAAATGTTTACACTGCCATCAAAACCTTAACCCATCTCCAAACTTGACACATAAACATTAGCAAAATTTTTATTAAACCATTACAGGGTATCGACACCACCTACTTGGTCCCACAACCTTACCAGTTCGAACCTAACAATCTTAACTGTAAGATGCCATATCTTGTTTGAAGGATTAACGCCTAATAGGTAAAGAACTAACATTCACAAAATCATTATACTGGATGTGTGTTATTAGGATAGATTGATCAGTAATACATACCTCCCACATATGAAGTGGTTTCATCTACGAGAAGCTTATTCTTTCGAACCAATCTTTACTCAAGCCTTTAATGTTGGTCGGGCAAAAGTTGATCCATTTCACTTCCTTTTATCTGCAAATAAGGGAAATACATTTGATGTCAAACAAGAGAATAACAAAAAGAACATTACAAAAGGTTAACACAAAATTGAATGAATCAGCAGATTATTAATCTGATGCAACAGATTCTCCATCTGTTCAACCGATGAGGCATCTATTGCAATAGATGGAAGACATGTTGCAACATATGGGTCATCTGTTGCAATAAATCAAATCATCCTTGCTATTGGTTTGATTTCTTCAAACATTTGTTCCGTCTGCTCCAACAGTAGATTCATCGGTTACAATAGTTGAGGAAATTGTTGCAACACCACCACCAACAACATCAATAATAAAGAAATAGCACCATATGCTCCAACACCATCAACAACTCGAACACCACATGTTCCAATACCACCACCACCCCTAACAACAGCACCACCAAACTAACAAACAAAAGACTTAAAAAAACTATACTAACAATAAGACTTTTTAAGTTCTCACAATAGATGACTTTTTTCGCATATTGTAATAAAAACAACAGTTCATTCATTCAAGACTTAAAATTCACCTTTCCTTTAATTTTCTCAATAAATAGGAAACTGGTAATGGGTAAATCATTAATAGCAACAGATGTAAATATCTAATTTAAATAACATACGAAGAAGAAGATGAGAAAGAAAGAGCAATAGTGAACCATACCTGTAATGTCAAAAAAGCAAAGGGGTCAAAACATCTAGTTCAATCGAGAAAAGATATTGATTGGTTGAAATCTGAAAGAAGAGAGAAAGAGAGAGGAAAAAGAAAATAAAGAAAATTGAGAATAAAGAAGAGAGAGAGAGAGATGAGTTGAGTTTCTCATCTCGAGTTTATGGATGAAGGAGAGAGTATTTACTCCCTTTGTTTTATGTTAGTTGAGTTAGCCCCTATAGACTTGGTATATCCATTAAGAAAAATATTTATTAGGGGTCTATTTTACCAAATTAGACTTATTAATTACGCTAAGGGTATTATTGGAAGAACATATTAAAATCCTCTTGATTTTATCATTGGGACAACTAAATTAAAACAAATATATTTAGAAACTAAACTAAAATAGAGGGAGTAGATATGGGTTTTAAATATTCACTAAGAACTTTTGAGGGGCACGAGAAGACGGTGACATTGAAAAGACCAAATAAGACTACTCACTGAGGAAGCTTTTGAGTTATCCAAGTAATTTTTTTACCGCCTTGGTATTTTATCTTCTTTATCTCAGACAGAAAATACCTAAATTGCTTTAAAAAGGATCATAAAACATCAAAGTCATACTTTGAAATAGATGATAATTTTCTTTTGAAAATTTCCAAAACCCGGTCATCTGTCACAACAGATGATTTACAACAGATGGGTAATCTGTTGCAATAGATAACTTAATCTGTTTGGTTGATTTCAATATATGAGTTATCTGTTGCAGCAGGTTGAACATTTTTTTTTATATAATTTTAATTAAGTTCATATGTTCGACTAATGCCTTAATTGATTACTTTAGGAATATGTGTGAGTTCTCATAGGGTCAATTACAACTTTAATTGAGTTTTTTAGTAATGACATGATGAGACGATATTGTATTTCTCCTGACTAGAGTCGTCCATCGATCACTCCTAGCTGAATTGACACTTATTACCTTATATGTTCAACTAATACCTTAATTGATCAATCTAGGACTAGTGGTGAGTTCTCATAGGGCCAAATGCAACTTTAATTGAGTCTTTTGGCAATTGTATGATAAGACGGTATTGCATTCCTCCCGACCAGAGTTGTCGATCGATCACTCTGAGCTGAATTGATTCTTATTACCTTATATGTTCAACCAATACCTTAATTGATTAATCTAGGACTAGGGTTGAGTTCTCATAGGGTCAACTACAACTTTAATTGAGTCTTTTGGCAAATTCACGAGGAGATGGTATTGTGTTCCTCTCAACAAGAATCGTCGATCAATTACTCTGAGGTGAATCAATTCTTATTACCTAATATGTTTAACTAATACCTTAATTGATCATAGGGTCAACTACAACAGATGGAAGTGGCTATTTGATAATTTAAAACAGATGGGTAATCTGTTGCAATAAATGACTTAATCTGTTTGATTAATTTCAATAGATGGGTAATCTATGGCAACGGGTTACTTAATCTGTTTGATTAATTCTAATAAATGGGTCATCTACTGCAACAGACTTAATTTGTTTGATTAATTTCAATAGATGGGTAATCTATTGCAACGGGTTACTTAATCTGTTTGATTAATTCTAATAAATGGGTCATCTACTGCAACAGGTTGAACATTTTCTTATGAAACTTCAATTGAGTTCATATGTTCAACTAATCCTTAATTAATTAATCTAGGACTAGGGGTGAGTTCTCATAGGGTCAACGACAACTTCAATTAAGTCTTTTGTCAATCGCATGATGAGACGATATTGCATTCCTCCCGACCAGAGTTGTTGGTTGATCACTCCGAGCTGAATCAATTATTATTACCTTATATATTCAACTAATAGCTTAATTGATCAATCTAGGACTAGGGGTAGGTTCTCATAGGATCAACTACAACTTCAATTAAGTCTTTTGACAATTGCATGATGAGACGGTATTGCGTTCCTCCCGACCAGAGTCGTCGATCAATCACTCTAAGTTGAATCGATTCTTATTACCTTATATGTTCAACTAACACCTTAATTGATTAATCTAGGACTGGGGGTGAGTTCCCATAGGGTTAACTACAACTTCAATTGAGTGTTTTGGCTAATGCATGATGTGATGGTATTGCATTCCTCCCAGCCAGAGTCTTCGATCGATCACTATAAGGTGAAGCAATTCTTATTACCTAATATGTTTAACTAATACCTTAATTGATCATAGGGTCAACTACAACAGATGGCAGCGCCTATTTGATAATTTACAACAGATGGATAATCTGTTGCAACAGATTGAACATTTTTTTAATACAATTTCAATTAAGTTCATATGTTCAACTAATGCTTTAATTGATTAATCTAGGACTAAGGGTGAGTTCTTATAGGGTCAACTACAACTTTAATTGAGTCTTTTGGCAATTGCATGATGAGAGGGTTAAAAATGATGCATATGTTTTATAATTTTAAAAAATAATTAAGATCAATTCGGACCAAATTAAAATTTTCAAAACTTGTCATTCTTTTTCAAAATACAAATCAACCCATACAAATCATCCATTTACGAAAAAATATTTCATCATTTTAAATCTCGAGTTCTTGGTCTTTTCTCTCTCTCAACAACATAATAACTACTCAACAAGTTGCTTAACCCTTCACAACAGATCAATTTTCTTATCATTTCTGACCATATAGGTGTTATTTTTTACTTCATTCTTGCTTGTATCAGTCATTTTCTCTATCTTTGTAGGTAACAAAGTTCGAGAAGAATTCTATATTTGTTATTTTTTTTTAAAAAAAAAAAAGAGTTTTCAAGTTAATTATGAAAAATAAAACTTTTAGTTGTATTATCTTAGAGAATGGGTTTACAATTTTGAGTTTTGATGGTAAAATTGTAGAAAGAACTTGAGAAAACCCTAGTTTTTGTCACAGTGTTCGGTTGACTGTCGTGGTATTGTTGGATGGTATTGGTGGTGGTGGTGGTGGTCGTCGTTGTGGCATTGGTGGTGTTTGTGGTGGTTGTTGGTGGCATTGGTTGGTGGTGTTTTTAGTGGCTATTGGTGGTGTCGATATTCGTGGTGTTTGTGGCATTGGTTGGTTATGTTTGTGGTGGTGTATGTTGGTGTGTCAGTATTGGTGGTGTTTGTAATATAGTTTTTAAAATTTATGCATACATCAATTGTAATGTAAATTTTGTTTTCTGTTGTTTGTAGGTAAAACATGTCTCCCAAAAGAAAAGAAAGTGAAAGTGGATCAACTTCTGACCACCCAACAACAAATGCTACAGTACAGAGAGATTCAGAGGAGCTTCCTGAACAATCTCAGTTAGGTAAAAGTAAAGCTGAGGAGATATATGAAAACGACATTGAGGGAGATGGACAGGGGTCTGTAAATGGTGATGAAGAAAATGAAAGTGAGAAAGAGGAAGAATTAGAGAGTGAGAAAGAGGATGATCATCAACATGATGATAATGCACCACCAATGGGGCATGAATTAATATCGACATCCTAGCATGATCCTGTCAAAACTATTAGTATTGACAGGTTTCAAGTTGCGATGCCGATAGATGACCCAAAAGAACTAATTGGTGAACATGTACTTAAATGTCAGTTGGAGAAATTTTTTAATTATTTTAGGAATATTATGAAGAAGGAAAACATAAACAGATTTTTTAAGAGGAGCTTCTTTAGACACTTTCTTAAGCTGCCCGAGGACCCTCCTACTCATTTCCAAATGAGGATGGTATATGGTCTTCTCAAGCACTGAATAAAGTACGTGGGAAATGATAAAGATTCGGAGGAGGGGGGCAAAAAGATGGATGAAATTTAGATCAACTATTGTGGCATGACGATTTTTTTTGGCTTGCAAGAGTTTGCCATAGTGACGATCTTGAGATGTGATTGTCCAGAATAACCTATCGCTAAGGAAACACCCCATAAAAGTTCCAAGGTAAGAAGGACAATCAAACCACCACAAGTAAATAGAGGGAAGGCATTGCCCCAGCGACCACCCAGCAAAACCAATAAATGTAAGGAAAAAATAGATGGATTGTTGGACATTGCTGGACGTGACTACAAAGCATCGGATTTATTGACAAATCTCATGGATAAAATCATACCAAAGCAGTATAGGGAGCAATTATGCTTAGTTTGGTTTGCCCATTTGGTTATATTGGCAAGAAACGTCAACAAGGTCATAGAAGCTAATTTGTTGGCGCGTGTTGGGGATTTTGATAAATTCAACAATCATCCCTAGGGATATGACAACTTCTACTTGACTGTCCAATATTTACTGACAAAACGATCCCCAAGTACGACCACATTATATGGCTTTCCTTGGGCTTTCATGCTTAAATTAATCACTACTCATCCATGAATTTGTATTAAATATAGTTATTATGGATTTTTTTTGCTTGCTTCCTGTTTATATTTTTTAGGCTTGGGCATCTGAATAGATTCCTCCCCTCCGAAAGTAGGTAATGGATTACCCGGATGAGGTTTCTTAACTAATAATGTTTAGGTGGTTTGCTGCAAAGAACAACACAAGAATTAAGGAGGTTGATCTCTTTAACCCTTCGGATAATGCAGTACGTCTTCCTCAAGTAAAATAATTTGACTCAATGAAATATATTGAACAGATGTTATATCTGGTGCAACAGATGTTATATCTAATGCACCAGATGAGACATATGTTGCGACTGATTACCCATCCTGTGCCAACTGGTGCAACAAATGGGTAATATGTTGTGACAGACGATTGATATCTTGCATCAAAATACCTATCTGTTGCTTTAGTTCTCTGAACCCTACTCTTAATAGATTAAACATCAACTGTAAATTATGCAATAGATGGGTAATTTGATATAACCTATTGTTAATCTGTTGCGATATACATATCATCTGCTGCATAATATATAACCCAACAAATTACTTGTCTTGTGCCAACTGGTGCAATAGATTGATAATCTATTGTGATAGATGATTGATATTTTGTATCAGATTATCCATTTGTTACTCTGGTTCTCTGAACTTGACTCAAATGAATTTTAACCATCTACTGTAAACTAGGCAACAGATGTGTAATCTAATTTAACATATTATTAATTTATTGCGACATACAGATCATTTGTTGCATAAGTTGTCTGTGTTAACATGTAACCCAACTGTGAAAATTATTATATTATATGATTCAAATATATCTATCTTTTTTATAGGTTGTGCGTTCATAGATCGTGCCTACTTAGCAAGAGTTGGAGATGACTTTCTTTATTTCTCTAGGTCATGTTGATACTATAGCAGACACAATGGTGGAGTTAATAAAAAAGGAATTGGCGGGAGCAATAGTCATAAGAAGAGCAGTTAGGCAAGGTCAGCCTAATGTTGAGGCTCTTCATGACCAACCTACTGAGGCAGATCCTGGTGCTTCTTCTGGTGGAGTTTTTGGTGCTGGTGGCAGGAATGCTGATGCTGCAACCACTCGTGATAATGAGAATTTTGATTCTAAAAAAAATAAATATGTTTGAAAACACCCCTTTCACAAGTCCCCCTCACCTTTAGACAAGACCTTCTCACCCTTACACTAGTCCCTCTCACCCCTCTCCATCCCCATATTATCATTGTAAATGTGAAGAGTACAAAGACAGCCAAGATAAACTCTTTAAAAAGGTAGAGGCTATCGCTAAAGCTCTCAAGGAATTCAAATCCAAGAGAGGTGTCATATCATCCAAGAATGTGAGGGAGCCATACACTCCTAAAACGACAGTTAGGAGGAAGAAAAGAGCAATTAACGACTTAATCTCTAGTCAAAAATAAAAAAAAATTAAAGTTTAGGGGCCATTAAAGAAGGTCGACATATACACAGAACTTGGCACCAAAGAGAAGAGGGATTTGCGACGGGCCAAGAATGCCGAGCGAGGCGCACCAGATTACCCTAGGACTCGCTTCCCCCCTCTCTCCAAGACTTTCAGATTATGATAGATATGCGTATGTGGTACGAGGACAAGGTAATTTTACTTTTTCTAACCAAGCCTTCTAATCTACTCCATGAAGAAGAATCTACGCAACAGATGTGAAATCTATTGCAACATTTGGGTATTCTGGTGCAACCGGTAGAGGATTCTTGTAGTCATGAGTGTGGGCGGCATATATTATCGGGTTGTTGAGATACTACTCAAGTAGGGAAAGATCAATGTTTATGACTGCAATGAACCTGCCATTGATGAGGTCATTTATTTTATCCACGTGCAGCCACTGATGAACCTATTTCCCATCTTGTTGAGGTAAAGTAAACTAATGTACCATTTTTCAGAGAAAGTGCTGATGAAGAAATCATTGTATTTTAAAGGTTAAAACAAGGGCATGAACCTTCCAAAAAATAATACCAGTTTCGCATGCAGCTCGCACGTACTTGTACACATCAAATATTTTCTGGTCGGCACAGAAATGGCTGAGCCAATGACCTTTCTGTGTGGCAACGCTATGGAAAAATTGCAAGAGGTCTAGGATTATGGGGTACTAACTAGATTCTTGGAGCCTGTGTATAAAGAAGAGCCTATGAAATAACAATTTTTTATTTCAAGTCACACTTCACTTTACATTACATGAACAGTGGCAATAATTTTTTCTGATGAAAGTTGAGTTTTTTATAAGGCAATAAATTGTCAGTCTGTTGTAAAATATATTCTATCTGTTCTGGCAGATAGTTTATCTATTGCAATAGGTTGGTCATTTGTTGCATTATTTTGATTTTATTTCTATCTAATCTAAGTCTAATCTTTTACAACAGTGGGAAGACCTGTTTGATAATTTCCAACAGATGACCTAAATTTTGCAATAAATGCCTAAATCTATTTGACATTTTCCAACAATTATGCTTGAATATCCATGTGCTCAACAACACCAAACTTGCAGCAAATACACCACCATGAAAATTTCAGCAATTAGTCTTGAATATCCATGTTCCCAACACCTCCAAACCAGTAGCAATAATGGCAACAATATAGTATCTTGTTGCTCGATTTTGTTTCTCTTCAAAAGCCTTGACTTTCTTCAACAAATCCTAGATTACACGATTTGCTTGTGAAGGGTGTCGTTCTTCATACCAATCAAAGTATTCGGATCCATCCAATTTCTATAAAAACAAGAACACAATTACAAAATAATTACAAGTCATAATTAATCAACTAATTAAATAAAAAAAAATTACCTTTGAAATCTTACAAGTAAAAAACCTACGACCTAAATTTTATTTAGTCTAAGAAGTCTTCAATAGAGCTTTATGATCGCACTTACAATATCGAAAATCTTTGTCACAAAAAGCAGTGGAAGATGAGCTCGACATTTTCAAGCTCAGTTGGAAAAATGAAAAAAAATATGCAGAAAAAATACAAATAATCAAGATGAATTTGGATAGAGAAAAAAATGAAGAAGAAAAAGAAGCTTTGGGAATTTAGGGTTAAATTTTAGGAAGAAGAAGAATATATAATACAATAGGAGAAAAATAACTGTTGGGGGCCAAATCAGCAAATATGGGGGTTCAACGAACCTTGGCTGCATGAATTACACGTGAGCAGCCAACAGGGCAAAAAGAGACAATGTGACACATTTGATGCCTATTTTATTTTACGTATTTAAAGTGAACATTGTCTACTTGATACCTATTTTAATTTAGGTGTTTAAACTGAACATTAACGATGGGTTTTTCCTTTTTTATTTTAAGTCACTTTCACTTTTTTATATGTAGTGGCAATTTTTTATTTCTAATGAAAGTAGAATTTTTATAATGCAACAAATTGTCCATCTATTGTAACAGATATTCTACCTGTTCTAACATAGTTTATCTGTTGCAATGGGTTGTTCATCTGTTGCATTATGTTAATGTTTCTATCTAAGTCTATCTGATGCAACAGTGGGAAGATCTATTTGATAATTTCCAACATATTACCTACCTGTTGCAACATATGTCTAAATTTGTTGAATATTTTTCAAAAGATGTGTTGTCTGTTGCAACAAATACATTATCTGTTGCAATATTTAAATCTAGAATTCTATTTTAATTAATAAGTTCAAATCTAAGGAAAAATAAAATTCATATTCAAAATAAAATAAATCGAAGCCTTTAGAAATTAGCTGAAATAAATCAACGAATAAATTAAATGCAAAAAAACTATTATGAGTACAGATCTCAACAAATACATCAACAAATTAAGTATTGATGCCAAGAATTCCTAAGGAGGGGTGACGTTATTACTTTGACAGACTCAAGCTATAAAGATCTACTCAATATGGACAAGTTGTTCTTTATCTGGTGCTATGGAATTCAACTTTGGTCATCGTGGATCTTTATTATTGCTTACATAAGGTTTCAGCGCTTTTCGTTCTTTGTATTTCCATAAAAAGAGTAGCATATTGTCAATGTTGTTCAACAGTATCTTCTACATCTACTTGGAAAGCCAGAATTGGTCAATGCTAATCACAGGGATACAACAAAATGGAAAAGGATAACTCATCTGTTCTAATAAATCAAACAAGTCTTCCTCCTATTTTAAATTGTCCCAAACAGATTATATTTTTGTTGCAACAGATGAATCAACTGTTAGGACAAATTTCTACATGAGGAAAACCTGTATAATAATTTCCAATGGATGAATCGTATGTTGCAACATATGACTCATCTATTGCAGCAGATAGGTCATCTGTTGGTACAAATAAAAGGGATATGAAGAGCTATTTAATTTGCTAAAACAGACGAGACATATTTTGCAATGGATACTTTATCTGATGCAATAAGTTAGTCAACTATTGCAATAAATGTATTCATCTGTTTGATAATTTTTAGCAGGTATATCAAATGTTGAAACAGATATGTGTCTGTTTGTTAGTTGGAGTAGACATATATATTCACATTCTTCAGCTCGTGCTACTTTCCTTTGGCCATTGTACATTGCTCAATCCAAAACACGGATAGAGGAGTTGCAGTTTTGCTTTTTTGGATGCTTGATAATGCCTTGGAAATTACTTTTCTTCTCCTATTACCCTTAATCTCTAATGGAGTGGATGGATATAAAATTATCTTTGATGGAATGACATCCCTCTTAGATGTCAATTCCTTTACAAAAGCAGTTAATGCATTAATAGCATTAATCACTACATCATGTTTCACCTTGCAGTCTTGACATTTGCATCCAGAACATTCGCTAGGAGAGAAAAAATCTATTTAACCAGTATGATCATACTTATAATGGTTGTTTTAAATACTGTAAGAGAAGCATCATTAGCACCAGCAGCTGCACCACAACCACTACCAACAGCTCCATCACCACGAAGACCATCAACAACAACAAATCCACCCTCAAAAATTATTTTTCTTGTAATGGTTGTTGCTCCAAACAATTCCATTTTTTATTTTGTCAATGACCTTAGGGTCTGATAAAATTTGCATAGACCGTAAAGTAAGAAAAAATATTATCTTCAACTCTCGATTGGTCGGAACTAGTGACGCACGATTTAACATAAATCATTACTATATTAGAATGATGATTAGACCATTCAAAAAAAATTAATTACAACAAAAACTTAATTATAATTATACTTACTGCATCCTTCGGGGGTTGAAGAGATCAAGAAATTTTATATTTTTATCAGTTTTGGCCGAAACCATCTCAAGATTCTTGGACAGGAAACTTCTTCCTGGTAGTTCACTTGTTTTCTCAAATAAGGAATGGCTTCAAATGCCCAAGCTTATAAAATAACGCCAATAAATCAAAATCATTATAGATAAAAAAATAAATGACATCATAATAAAAGAAAGAAACATTTACCATAAAATCCCATGGAAAGCCATATAAGTTGGCTTTTTTTTGCACTAACGGAGTCAACAAATATTTGACAGTCATTTTGAAGCTTTCATAACCCCAAGAATAGTTGTTAAAAACCTCAAGATCCTCGAAGAGCTTTATTAAACCAACGCTTATGTTGTTGTTAACGTCTCTCGCCCAAAGAATATTATGTACAAACCAAACCAAGAACAATAACTACTTGTGCTTCTTTGAAATTCTTTTACCTTTCAACGCTTTTATCAAATTTTTGTTTTTAAAGTTTAGACCAACAATGGACACCAGGTCTTTTTTGGGTGTGCGGGGTGATTTTTTGGGTTAGAATAGGTATAACATGAGAAGGAGGATAATATTTTAATCCAGTAACTATCGCAAACTCCATCCAACCAAAATAAACAGGCATGCCAAAGTAATTTATCCACACCTCATCCATCTTATCTTTGTTTTCATATATAAACCTATGCTTGAGAAGTTCATATACCATTTTCATTTGCAAACGAACATTGTTTTCCTCCAGCAAATCAAGATATTTCCCAAAGCAGTTGTCCCTAAAATAAGCATCCAATTTTTGTTCTCACATGGTTGACTTAACCACAAAAACACCCGTTAAATCTGTGGCACCATCGCACTACATTCTCACAGGATAATAATTAATGTGAAGGTTTTGACCAACTCTTTGGTGGAAGGGCTATTAGCATTTGGATCATCTCTTTTGAAATATTCCTCCTCCCCGTGTTCATCATATTCTGCTCCTGATTGAGATAACGCTTGTAAAGAAAGCTCATACAGTGGTGGATATAGCCTCGCTGCTTCACTTGTTCCTTTACTTGGACTTGATTCAGTTTCTATTCTTTTGGGAGTCATATTATCTAAAATTAATAGGAACATAAAAAAATAAATTATAGTTGATTAATGCATTATTAAAAAGGATAACAGTAAATCTAACATGCAAAATAGTAAAATAATAGTTGTAACAAATCATACATCTGTTGCACCAGGTAGGTTATCTGTTGCACCAAATAACTAACCTGTTGCAACGGATGAGTAATCTGTTGCAATACAAAACATATCACTAATCTTTTAAGACAAATGAATGGTCAGTGCAACAGATCACACATCTGTTGCAACATATGAGTGACCTGTTTAAAAAATTAAATAACTTATTGCAAAGGATGAGTAATCTATTGCAATAATATAAAATATATCACTCATCTGTTAAGAAATATAAATGGTCTGTGCAACAATCACACATCTATTGCAACATATGAGTGATCTGTTGGAACAGTTAAATAACTGTAGCAACGATAGAGTAATCTATTATGACAATACAAAATATATCACTCATCTGTTGAGAAAGATGAATGGTTTGGGAAACAGATCACACATCTGTTGCAATATATGAGTGATCTATTGGAACAGTTAACTAACTTGTAGCAACGGCTGAGTAATCTTTTATGATAATACAAAATATCACTCATCTGTTGAGAAAGATGATTGGTCTGTGCAATAGGTCACGCATCTGTTGTGACATATGAGTGATCTGTTGAAACAGTTACCAATGATCAATATTGTTTAGATTTCTTCTAACAAAAAGGTTATCTGTTGCGACAGATGAATGATTAGTTGGAAAATCAAGTCTAAGACATATCCTGTTGGAAGAGTTGATAGGATTTTATCCAACAGAAGGTTCATCTGTTGCATCAGATCTTTAATCTAATAGTTCCTCTATTGCATTAGATGGTTAATCTATTGCGTCGAATTTTTAATCCGATGGTTCCACTATTGCGTCCGATAGAAAATTTGTTGCATCAGATGGTTAATCTATTGTAACATATGGTTAATCTGTTGCATTAGATGGTTAAACTATTGCATCATATGCTAAATTTGTTGCATCAGAATTTTTTATCCTATGGTTCCTCTGTTGTATCAGATGATTAATCTGTTTCATCATATGATTAATTTGTTGCATCAGATGGTTAATTATTGCATTAGAGTTTTAATTTGATGGTTCCTCTGTTGCATTAGATAGTTGATATATTGCATCATATGCTAAATCTGTTCCATCAGATGGTTAATATGTTTCACCAGATGGATAATTTGTTGGAGAAAAAAAATAGTAGCATGATTTTGTTTAACAGAACAAAAGCAATATCACCATTTTTACCAAGAACAAGAACAAATTTGTCACGATTGAAATGGCCATGAGTGACACCCACACTAATCTTCCTGTAGGAGAACCATCTAAACTGAACCATTACCCAATAACTTAGTCAATATTAAGATGATATTATTATAAAATCACATAATAATAATAATCTAGGACTAATCATTATTAATAAGGAATTCAAACTACTTAATAAAATCCCGAAGACCCGAAATCATTGTACAAAAACTTCTAAACAATGATGATGTCCAAAAATAAAGTATATAAAAATGTTTCATTGCCCGAAAGATGGGCAGGAACAAATAAGATGACCCATTGCAGCCTGGCGATGGAGTGCTCACCCTTGGATCAAGATCTGTTATCAAACTCTAGAGATGAGGTCATGTCTGAGCCTCTAGAACACTTTTGCACTCAACAAAAGAAGAGCACAGGGTAGTATCATTACAAATTACTATGTACTAGTAGTTATCATAGGTCAACTCAATTTAATAGCATATACATAACATAAATAGAATAACAAATAGACATGCATCGTCACATAACAAATATTCAATGACTCAATAATACAGCAACAATAGATAAAACAATGCTCACAAATAAGCCACATAACCATAAAGAGTATCAACCATACTATAAATATCCACAGAATCCACACAAATATGTACACACATGCTATGGGACTTATTTTTGCCCAAATAGTCATGACCTGTAGGGAACAATCTATTGTTCATGTACCGTATTAGCGTGGTACCCGATCCAACAAATACATATCTATACCGGCGTGGTACTCGATCCAGCAAATACTATCCGTACTGGCGTGGTACCCGATTCAACATATACATATCCATACCGGTGTGGTACCCAATCCAGCATATACATATCCGTACCGGCGTGGTACCCGATCCAACATAAACATATTCACACCGGTGTGGTACTCGATCCAACATATACATATCTGTACCAGTGTGGTACCTGATCAAACATAAATATATCCATACCGGCATGGTACCCGATCCAATATATACATATCCGTACCGGCGTGGTACCTGATCCAATATATACATATCCGTACCGGCGTGGCACCTGATCCAACATATACATATCCATACCAGCGCGGTACCCGATCCAACATATACATATCCGTACCGGCGTGGTACCCTATCCAACATAAACAAGTAATATCAATATCAAATTTATGCTACCACACATCATACAACACGATGTATCAAGTTTACAAGTACACTTAAAGTCATAAGACAATTTCATCAAGTAAATTTTCAGTAATCATTTATACACGCTTCAACAATCCAAACATCAATAATTTCAAACATGTTCTAATTTTGCCCAACTTTATTCACTACACACGTGCACTACCATATCTTTGATAGAATTGTTTAGGGCCTTCACTGTGACTAATCAACTGTTCACTGCAACACCACATTGACACATTACTGCCACCTATTCCAACTATCATCACCCATCTTTGTTTTTATCTCAACTCAATTTGCACGAAATTCATAAAAACTCTTTAGTGGAACCTAAGATTTCATCTCATTATAAGCGTACTGTTGTATTTAAATTAAACACAAGCATGCTACTATTTATATAAATTAAACAAATCATACTTGAAGCTATACTGCAACAGAGGCACTTGTTTTTCAAAATGCAATGGTGAAATCAATTTTGTTCCCCTCTCATCCTATCGTTCTGATTGTATTGTTGGTGTAAATGGTAAATCATACCCACTTAAAAATTATTTTTATATTAACCTTATAAGTAAGTAAAATTATGGGTTTTGACCCATTAAATTAATAATTACACTAATTATCTAAAAATATGTCAAACTCTTAATAAGTCCTCGTAATTTATTCGAAACCTCATAGAAATAATTAAAATATACAACTTGACTAAAAGTACATTACGAATATATTAAAATCACTGAAACACTAATCTAGGGTCATCTTGATCGAAGGTTGACCATGATTAAGCTTAAATATATCAAAACTCAAGGACCTAAGTAATGACTTAAATCACTTTCGACCACCTCACGAATATTGATACTACTCACCACCATAAATCATAAATCATGTATATTAACTACGGAGAGCGCTAAAATATGAAAGATGAAAAAATTTCACAAATGACTGAGAAGGTCGTTACATCAGATACCAATTAAACAATTGTTCGTCCCTGAACGACAAAGAAAAGACAAGAAGGGAAAATAAGAAATTACTTAAATCAGTAAAAAGATGTGGATACTTGCTACACATGTCTGCTTTGGTCTCCCAAGTGGCCTCCTATTCTACCAATGGACCTTCATAGACACAATCTCCTTAGTTCTCAACTTATGGATAACCAAATACCTAGTTGAGCCTATGCGTACACCCATCGCTCTAGACTCAAAAGGTTCAATCAGCATACAACAACATAAGGTATATTATTCACCCATATGTATACAACCGTCCTATACCAGCTGATAAATCTAGGTGCATACTAGTGATAGGCGATGCGTATGCAGGAATGAATGCAAAGTACACAATTAATATCACAACTCATCATAACTATCCTCGTCAGGACCATCATCATCATAATCAACCTCCGTACATGCAGGATATCAACACACCATCAATAGTATCCTCTGGCCTTTCCGGTATCAGCATATCATAAATATATCCTCTAGCCTCGCCGGGTATCAATATCATCACAATAGTATCCTCCAACTTTGCTGGGTATCAACATATCATCATAATAGTCAAATAACATACACTAAAATACTTATAAAATAGTCATATCACCATAGAATATCTATCTAGTCAATACTTTCCAACTACTCGTTATTAGCTAACCAACACTTATTATAATAGGATCACTAGTTCTCTAGTCATCACATAACCTCTAGTTATTAGCCCATTATCCTTCACATAATCCTTATTCACAGAATAGCAACTAACCACTATTTATTTAATAGCCAACATCTAACATCTAGTCAAGGTTCATGACTAGACCAAAATCGCCATTTATTCATCCTCCATTATTATCAACTAATTATTCTATATCTGTTAATCATTACTAGACAACACATTACTACTGGTCACCTCTTATTTTCATTTCTTATTAACTGACACCATTCATTCTTTAACCATCATTTACCAATTAATCCTTGCTTAACTATTCATTAGTTAACCATTTATCAACTATTCAAAGTTATTAACTAGACACCTCTTATTTCCAACATCTCTTATTATCTAACCTCACTAACACACAACTCCTCATTTATCGACTAATCGACATCACAAACTTAGTCATCAATACCAACTAAGCTTCACCTATGCTAGACCCGATCTCACCATAAGTTAAATATTAACCATCGCTAGCTACCTTGTTTCAACTAAGAAAAAATCACTAACTAATACATTAGATTCCTATCCATCACTGGTGTCTAATTAATAAAATCGTAAGCAACAAACCGCATCTTCCTCCATCCCATACTGGAGAGATATGTATACAAATATATATGTATTCATAAATTGTAATCACATCATTTACACTGATAAAAACTCCTCAGACATTCAATCATTATCATAACACAGCCATTGATCCATTGATTTATCCGAAATAGTCACAATATCATAATCACAGCCTTAGGCCCATATACATATCCGTAACTCATATCAACAATCATATTTATAAGACGTAGCATATCTCTAATTATCTCATATATAGGAGGCATAATATAGATAGACATGTAATCATTTATAGGATATCTTATATCTATAGGTCATGCATCATGACTATGGGGAATATCACCTCTCTAGGACAATTTGCATATATAAGAGAAAATAACATCTCATAGGTCAGTCATCAAGTCTAAGAGGAAATAGCATCTCTATAGGCCACATAACGTATCTAGGAGGAATATCATCTCTAAATGCCCAATATCACTTCCACAGGAGTATCATAACTATAACTCAAAATCATAATCCGAAAACATCAATACAAGTTACTAACTCATCTCCTCCATCATCGCCTTCTTCCAGTGAGGGGCACATAAGGCTTCCCTTCTAGTCTTTGATATGGATACCTAATTACAAGTGGATATAAAGGCCTTGTAGGAGGATGACAATTTTGGATAGGATATATAGTAGTTCAATGGAAGCATATGTTGTTGCGAAGGCTAAGGAATATGGTGATGCAGTGCTAACCGAAATATATCTTCGAATCTATTACGATGAGAATATCTCGAGTGTAGAGAAGAATATCTCTGAAGAGCAACTAGCTCTCCTGATCGAAGGTTTACTAGCCTCATATATGTCTAACATATACAACTAAGTCCACAAGACTTAACACAAGTTTAGGCCTAAGTAGGCCAGACGATCCCACTTTTAATCCTCAATTTTCATAATTAGGCACACTATGCCCCAAACTAGCCTAAATAGACAAATCATGCTTCAAATACTAAAATCATATCCCAAACATAGGTTTACATCACAACCACGCTAGAACTAATCTAAACTAGAGAGGGGAAGTAATAGGATTCAAAAGGGGTATAACATGTTATTTTACTAGTCCCAAGCCCGCATCTAAACTCCGAACATCAACAATCGAGGCCAAGTCATCCTACTCATAATCAAGCCTAACATCCATATCCATACACAACATATATCACGCATCATCTATGAAGAAAAGTAGAAAGAAGCCTACCAGAACCCACACCTAGAAAACTTTGCATCAAGTTTTTTCTCTTCTAACAAAACCTAAAACAATCCTTAAGCGATTCTCATGTTCCTTTTTACTCTAGAATAAATTAGAATACAATCAATAAAGGCAGTCACGAAAGAATTCAAGTAGGGTTTAAATATCACATTCGTCAAACTCATAAAATTAGTTGGGGCATTAGTCAGCCCAAAAGATATCACAAGAAACTCATAGTGCCTATACCAAATTCAGAAAGTAGCCTTAGGAATATCGTCAGGCCAAATTTTAAGCTGATGATACCCGAAGCTCAAATCAATCTTAGAAAATATGGATGCACCCTGCAACTGGTCAAATAATCATTGCTACGGGGCAAAGGATACTTATTACGGAATGTAACTTGTTCAACTGCCTATAGGCTATACATATACGAAGACTACCATCCTTCTTCTTCACAAAAAAGACAGGAGCACCTCATGGAGAGGCAGTTGGATGGATAAAATCCTTACTCAACAAATCCTGCAACCCTTTAGCTCCCTCAACTCAGCCGGAGCCGTCCTATAGAGAGGAATAGAAATAGGACGAGTACCTGACTCTAGATCAATACAGAAATCAATGTCACAGCTTGGTGGCATACCAGGCAAACCCTCAGAAAAAAACTCTTGGAACTCACATACCACAAAAATGGACACAATAGATAGGACCTCTACAGAAGTGTCGCAAAGATGTGCTAGGAAAGCCAAACAACCTCTCCCAATCAAGTCTATTCATTCTCGATATAGCCATAATTACTGTCTTAGCATGACAGTCTAATATATCATGATACGGAGACAACCAACTCATACCCCAAATTATATCAATATCTACCATGTCTAGAATCACTAAATCTGTCCAAGTTTGATACCCATAAACATAACAGAACAGGAACGATAAACCCTATCAATAACAATAAAATCACCCATAGAAGTAGACACGTGAACTGGAAAGTCAAGTAAATCGCACACCATGTCCAAACCCACAGCAAAATTGATAGACACATATGAGAAAGAAGAACCAAGATCAAATAATACAGTGGCCATCCAATCACAGACATGAATAGTACCTCCAATGACAACATTTGATACCTCTGCCTCGGGTTTACCTAGAAAAACATAGATATGGGCCATACCACCAATTTGAGCATCATTTTTATCAAGCTGGGAACTACCTCGATGAGGTTGATTACCACCCCTACCTACCTGATGACCATAATGACCACTCTGTGAATGACCTCTACCATTACCACCACCTTCTCTACCTGCTAGAACTAGAGCTCGAGAAGCCTTCTACTATCCAAACTAACCATAATATCTCAAATTAGGACAAAACCTCCTAATGTAACTCACTCCACGGCACCCATAACAAACTCATACCCCTAGAATAAAAACCACTGAGACTACCTCTTCTGCAGGTATTCTTTTGAAATTGGAAGGTAACCAGTTCTACACCACACCTCTCAACCATACACATTTTTTAGAATAAGAATGAAAGAAGTTAGATACCAATTGAAATCAAGAAATAGCACGTAAGGAAGAAGAATTTAAATTTTCCTAGTGTCTGATAGCCTTTCGAAGAAAAAGTACAAACGTCTCCATACCATTCTGTAAGGCTCTACTAGACGTGTTCTTGTACGATGAGATTGACGAACATAGGGCTCTGATACCAACTTTATCACGATCCAAATGGTCATGAGTGGCATCCACACTAATCTTCCTATGGGAGAACCATCTAAACCGAACCATTACCCAATCACTTAGTCAATATTAAGATGATATTATTATAAAATCATATAATAATAATAATAATAATAATAATAATAATAATAATAATAATTCGGGACTAATCATTATTAATAAGGAAGTCAAACTACTTACTAAAATCTTCAAGAACCAAAAGTCATTGTACAAGAACTTCTAAACAATGATGATGTCCAAAAGAGATGTCAAAAAATAAAGTAAATAAAAAATATTTTATTGCCCGAAAGATGGACAAGAACAAATAAGATGACCCATGGCAACCTGGTGATAGAGTGCTCACCCTTGGATCAAGATCTACTATCAAACTCTAGAGGTGAGGTCATGTCTGAGCCTCTAGAACACTTTCTGCACTCAACAAAAGAAAAGTACAAAGTAATATCATTACAAACCACTATGTACTAGTAGGTATCATAGGTCAACTTAATTTAATAGCATGTACACAATATCAATCAAATTGCAAATAGATAGGCACATAACAAATATTTAATGAATCAACAATACAGCAACAATAGGTCAAACAGTGCTCACAAATAAGTCACATAACCATCAAGAGTATCAACCATACCGTAAACATCCACAGAATCAACACAAATATGTACACACATGCTATGCGACTTATTTTTGCACAAATAGTCATGATCTGCAGGGAACAAGCTATGTTCATGTAACGTACTGGCGTGGTACCCAATCCAACAAATACATATCTATACCGACGTGGTACCCGATCCAGTAAATACATATCCATACCGGCGTGGTACCCAATCCAACATATACATATCCGTACTGGCATGTACCTGATCCAACATATACATATCCACACCGGCGTGGTATCCAATCCAACATAAACATATCATATCGGTGTGGTACTCGATCCAACATATATGTATCTATACCGGCGTGGTACCCAATCCAACATAAACATATCTATACCGGTGTAGTACCTGATCTAACATATACATATCCGTACCGGCGTGGTATCGATCCAAAACATATATATCAGTACCGGTGTGGGTCCTGATCCAACATATACATATCCGTATCGGCGTGGTACCCAATCCAACATATACATATTAGTACCAGCGTAGTACCCGATCTAACATATACATATCCATACCGGCGTGGTACCCTATCCAACATAAACAAGTAATATCAATATCAAATTTATACTACCACACATTATACAACACGATGTACCAAATTTACAAGTACACTTAAAGTCATAAGACAATTCCATCAAGTAAATTTTCAGTAATCATTTATATACGCATCAACAATCCAAACATCAATAATTTCAAACATGTTCGAATACCAATCAACAAGTATCTAATTTAAGAGCATACACGTAATTAAGTCGAGTCTAAACTCCAATTAAACCGTAACCTACCTCAACCAAAGAACCCAAATACAAGCCACTTTACAAGGGTTTTGCCCTTCCGTAAAACTTTCGAGTGTTTCAAATCTGTTCAAATATATAATCCTCATAAGAGTATGGATTTAATGACACCCTTTTATAAATTCTTACTCTAAAAATCGTAGGCCTAAACCTCAATTTCCTTAATCCCGAATTAAGGAGAAAATTACCAAAAATGAACAATTATATATAAAAAATTGTAATCCAGTGGTCTTCATAATAACATAACATGTACTATCTTTCTGTAGAAGGCTAATGATTGGCTCTTTCATGAAATTTGCCCAACTTTATTCACTGCACAGTGCACTACCATGTCACTTTGATAGAATTGTTTAGTGCCTTCTCTGTGACTAATTAATTGTTCACTACAATACCACATGGACATATTACTGCCACCTATTCCAACTATCATCACCCATCTTTGTTTTTATCTTGACTCGATTTGCACAAAATTCATAAAAACTCTAGTGGAATCTAAGATTTCATCCCATTATAAGCATACTATTGTATTTAAATTAATCACAAGCATACTGCTATTTATATAAATTAAACAAATCATACCTGAAGCTATACTGCAACAGAGGCACCCGTTTTTCAAAATGCAATGGTGAAATTAATTTCATACCCCTCTCCTCCTATCTTTCTGATTGTATTATTGGTGTAAATAGTAAACTCTATCCACTTAAAAATTATTTTTATATTGATCTTATAAGTAAGTAAAATTATGGTTTTTGTCCCATTAAATTAACAATTACACTAATTATTTAAAAATATGTCAAACTCTTAATAAGTCCTCGTAATTTATTCGAAACCTCATAGAAATAATTCAAATAAATAACTTGACTAAAAGTACATTCCGAATATATTGAAATCACTAAAACACTAATTCAAGATCATCTTGATCGAACGTTGACCATGATTAAGTTTAAATATATCAAAACTCAGGAACCTAAGTAATGACTTAAATCACTTTCGACCACCTCACGGATATCAATACTACTCACCACTATAAGGGCTCATTTGTTTGCACTTAATGGAGGTTTTAATTTGAATGGTTCAAACTTCAGACCATTAAGTGCATTTGTTTTTTATTAAGATTTTAGCTCTTAATAGGTCTGAATGAGTCTTAATCATTCAGACATAGAATCAAGTCTTAATAAGTCTGAAGAGGTATTCTGGTGTTGGATAATATTCACCGCAACTGTATTCATAATCATCAATCACCACCTCTGCTACCGTCATCATTGTCAACCACCACCCACCTCCACCACCAGAACCACCATCGACAACAAATATTGCTACCAACCACTATTGACAACCGCTACCACACCTACTACCTCTATTATTCTAATTATATTTAATGCCACCATCGCCGTCAACAACACCACCATCATCAACCACTACATCCCTACTATTGACCAACTCATTTATCACAACTAGCATCACCGCTAACTACCTCTATCAAACAAACATAAATATATCACTAAAAAACATAAATATATTTTTTTTTCAATCAAATAATAATTTTGTTGTATTAAATTACATACTTTTCTGATATATAATTAGTTTTTTATTTGAATTGTATTTTTTATTTTATTATATATACAAATAAATTTTTTTGTACATTCAGATTTTGAAAAACAAACAGTCTTAATCATTCAGTTTTCAGATCTAGAGACAGCATCTTAATCATTCAGACGTGCATTCAAATTCAGACATCTGAATTTTAAAAAAATAAATGCATCCTAAGTCATAAATCATGTATACTAACTACGGAGAGAGCTAAATTAAGGAAGATGAGAAAATTTCACAAACGACCGGGAGGGTCATTACAAAATCAACCCAGCAACGAGGCCAACATATTAAACTTCAAAATCAAAAAACAAAAGAGAAGAGAAGAAAAGAGAAAAGAAGAGAAAAAATACCAAAAATTAGGGTTTTATTCATACCAAATTTCAAATTAAACAACAAATATTGAACTTGTTAACCAATACTATATAAGAAGTTGGCTCAAGTTACTCGTTTTCTTCAAAACTAAAAAGGCCATAATTTTTTACTTGTAAAAGAAGAAAAGAAACGATAAAGAATTCGAAGTTGTTGTGGCCAGAGAGCAAAGCTGTCACATCGATTGACGGTTGAAGTCAAAAGGAACTCGAAGCCCAACTATTTTTCTTCGAAGGTAGAAGTCATCAGGGATTGAAAGGAGAAATTTGCAAAACTGTTGGTTGAGACGAAGCTATCGAGAGAGAGGAGAAAGACGATCGATGATTTAGATTGATGAGGGGTGTGGGTTGGGTTGATTTGTATTTTTAAAAAGATTAAAAAGTTTTGAAAATATTAATCAAGTCCACAATTAACTTAATCAAGTTTCCTAATTATGTTTAACCTTTAAGTTGGTCAATGTCACCCATCTTTCATTCAAGAATTAAAAGACATTTTTCCTTCGATAGGTGGGAAAATCAAAAGAGAGATATTTCTTGAGTGTAGTAGTCTTTAGAGTATTTTATTCGTACTGACAAGTGTAAAATCCCTTGCTTTAGTGATATGAGTTGCTCCTCTCGGTCCATGGTTTTTCCCTCATTTAGAAGGGTTTACATGTAACAATCAATTGTTGTCATTGTCGCTCATTTTATTCTTGTTGATTAATTGTATTATTATTGTGTTCCGCTTTTCATTGCTGCAAATATTATTTCTACCATACAACTGCCATCACCATCGTATGACCAACATAGCTTAGGCTTGGAATTTTCTTTCAAATTTAAGTTTAAAATGGGTGAATCCAGAAAAGATCTGAAAATATGGCCCCACGTTTGTTATTAACTTAGGCTGGATGACAGGTAAAATATCTTTCTATTTTGGAAATAATTTAACTTTAAGGTTCTCGTGGCCACCTTAATGACATGCTTTGATAGTCATGACCAACATGTTTAAGACAAGTAATTTCTAGTCTTTGACTTTTTGCTTATATTTCATACAGACATTTCCACATAAAATTTTAAAGGATTACCTTGATAACTTAAGAGCAGTAATTTAATTAAATATCATAATCTATGTTCTAAAACATGTTCTACTCTAGGTTTTCACTTAATAACTGTCATTTCATGCAGTATCACTAGTGATGTTTGGGGAGGGTAGGATGTTCGTAGACCTTAACCCCTACCTTTGTTGGGGTTGAGAGTTTATTTTCAATAGAAGTGTAATCAAAGCACGTCAGAAAGGAAAACAGCGACAGCAGAATAGCAAGATAAACAAAGCAAATAACTATCCAAGTCAATATTATTGAATGACATATATACCAATGAGTTGCTTGCTAATTTCTGTGTTTCTCCTTCATTTCCTTTTCCTCTATCCATGCATGCAATCCTCAGGATCTGATCTATCAAGAGAAGACAAGTATTAATCTCTAATTAAGGAGTACCAGAAATACTGTCCCAAATATTCATACCTTAAAGTTGATGGATTAACAAGCTTGTTTCAAGAAAGTAAACACAGGGAATCAGACAGAAAGAATAAGTTGTTGAAGTAATTAATTAATTGGCTAATGACAAACTTGAAAGGCAACTAATCTCTAATTAACACTTGAAATGTCAAAGATTAAGCTTGTTTGAGAAAGTAAACGTTGTGAATCAGAAAGAAAGTTGTGTGACAGAAAGAATAAGCTTTTTTAAGTATGAAATAGTAATTCATTGACTTCTCAATTTAATACTCCCTCCATTAAAATTTTAAGATGTAATTTTTAATCAAATTGAAAAAAAAAAAAAATTACAACATTTTAAGATGTAATTTTTAATCAATTTGGAAAAAATAAAAAACTACAATTAGTACTTTTCATATAGTTTTTGAATATCTAAATTTAAAAGTTATAAGTCCCTTTTTAATATACTCCATTCATTCAATTTATGTGCCACTTTTATCTTTTCGAGATTCAAACTTCTTAATCTTAATTGTGTGTTTGAACATAGAAATTGGGAGAAGACCCAAATATAACAATTCAAAATGAACCAGTTTTATCCTCTGTTGTATTTTTGGTCAAAAATACCCACCCCGTCTTTACAACTTCATAATCAATTGTGAAAACTACAATATATTATACTCCACTTGTTTTGAGATCTGAGCTAGTATAACTCTTTTCTTTTTGTTGCTAATTAATTGCCTATGGAAATCAGAAAGAAAGAAGTTGAAGTAATTAATTGGCTAATGACAAACTTAAAAGGCCACACCCAATAGAAATTAAAGAAGAAGAATTAAATAGTAATTCATTGACTTATGAATTTACGTATTTTTAAAAAAGAAAGAATTTAAGTACTTTTAATACTACATTCGTCTTAGTTATGCCACACCTTGTAATCAATTGCTGGAAATTACATAGAAAAAACTTGTTTGATGATGAAACTGTAAGAGAATATTTATTCAAAATAAAGTTCAAGATTCTTGATTGGGGATGGCCAACGCGATGATGCCAAACTTGATGACGAGCTGTGGCAGTGGCAACTTGAACATTAGGCTTATTAACTGTGAAATTGGGCCATTTACAGAGTACGTTCCTATTCCGACTGAATACCAGAGGAGCCTGCATTTTCAAGTCCTTCACAAAGAAAGAAAATGGAAAAAATTCAATGGAGGTCAGATTATCTTGACAAAATTTTTATATAAAAAGAATATTTTGTTTGATAGCAGGGGCACACAAAGCATCAGTTAGTTTAAACACATTATTTGATGCAACTAATTCAACAGAACCATGGCAATTAATTGGAATTATTTTACCATCGCCCATATCTATACCTTCTAAACCATTATATATATTCTTCAAGATTGGTAGGCTCTATTGTGACATGACGAGTGGCACAGGAATTGACAAACCATGGGTTTGTTGCAGCATGGTTACCTGATAAAAAATTTGTCTTTGCCTTTAAATGATTGTGAGACTGTAACCTGCAAATATTTGCAGTATGATCCTGTTTGTTGCATAATTGACAGCAAACAAGGTTACTGGTGTAACGCTAACGCCCAGGAGAACTTATACAGTTGTTGGAACGCTATTGTGAGTTGTTGTTGGGATGACGAGCAGTGCGATTTTTGGTATTGGTGGATCTGTTGTGAGTTGTAATTACACTGGTTTCTATCTTCAATTCCTCATGATTTAGAAAGAGCTCATACTCAATTAGTTTCTAATACAACTCATCATACTAGATGATGGAATCTCTTATGTGAATTACAATGGAAATTTCATGAAAATATAACCCAAGGACACTCAGAATTTACACTACCAACTCATCGTTGGTCGCTGTAGCACTGGTGGTGGCAAGCTCATTGCAAATCGAGCGTACTTGATGGAGATAATCAGTAACTAAGAGGAAATTTTTTGATAGACTTATGTGGTCACAAAGGCTAAACATTTGTGTTTGCGACCTGTTGGCATAAGCAAGGTGTAGGGAGTCCCAAGCAAGTTTAGCAGTGGAGGCAGCAGCTACAATTGCATCAATCGTCGGATTGACAGAAAACATTATGACATTCTGGATCAATTGATCTTGGTGGAACCAAACGGTATATACTGGGATCGTTATTTCTCTAACATTCTATGTGATAGTTGTAAAAGGAGTGGGAGAAGAGCCATCAAGATGGCTAAATGGATTGTGCCAACTCATGAGCATGAAAATCTGGGCCTTTCATGTAGAAAAGTTATGGCTGCCAACAAGTTTTACGTAATACCCCGTATTATTCTTAGCTCAGTTCAACTTTTAGTTGCATTCATAAAGGACTTAAGGCCTGAAAATTTCACTAACTATTAGGGACTTAGTCATTTTTAAGGCTTCTAAACTTGGGAGATTTTTAACTTAATTTTTCTGACCCCAAGATGTTGGTTTTTAAGTTAATTCATGTTCAAGGATGTAAGGATCATGTCTCGAAGAAGTTTTGGATTTTTTGGGCGGGATTTGGGTCATGTTTGGATCATGAAACATTATCGCGATAAGCCCGCAATGCGGTGTTATTCCTGTCGTCATTGAGACCGCATCGCGGTAGGCTTGTTCCATCCAGTTTCAAATTTAAATACCTAAGGGGAAATTGGGTCTTTTCCCCCTCAACCCAATCGTTCATAACACGAAATGGGATATCTATTAGGGAATTATTTGCCCTCCTTCTCCTATTTACCCTTAAGAAAACCTACCCTTTCCCCAAGAACAAAAATTCAACTTCTTTTCCCTAAGTAATCTAGAATCCAAGCTCCCCAAGTTCAATAAACTTCAAGAAAGCATCAAGATTAGGGTTTTATTCCTAAATTAAGAAACTTAAGGTATGTGGGACTATCCTAAACCTCATGGGCGTATTGAATTATTTTTAATAAGTTTTAAAAGTATGGAATTTTGTATATAAGAAAGGTTTTTTGGAACACTTTGAAGTATATGTATCATGAACCCATTTTGATGATATTTTTATAAAGTTTTCCACAGATTTAAATTATATATATACATGTGTTTGAATGTTGTGTGAATTTCGAGAATTAACATGAGAGCATGATGCATAAAACCTCCCTCTCAAAGTGGATTTTTTTTATTTATACAATATGGGTTATTCAGCATGAGTAAAATATTTTATGATCAATCATGGAATTGACGTTGGTTATGAATTGATGAGAGGATGTTTTCTTTCTATAACAGTACTCCTTGCATTAAATGAAAAAATCCCATGTAATTAAATAATTGAAATGGCCACCGCATGTTTAAGTTTCGAGAAGAGACTTATGTGTTTTCAAAATAAGAATTCTTTTGTGATGTTGTAAATCTTGTAGTGGTCATTTGCATATTTTGAATAAGAAGGGTTGTGGATTTGATATGATATGAATGACTTGCAAGTCTGGGTATGACGATACCCGGTGATGATATATCCTTAAAAGAACAAGCATTGAATGTTTTAAAAGCATAAAGCATGATTTTAAAGGACTAAAATTGGTCTTAAAGAGAGTTAGATGGTTACTCGAAGAAGGCTTGAGTTCAGCTAACTCATAGCCCGAAACCGTGTTTTGCCAATATGAGACTTATGATATTTTATCCTACATGGGAGGATAATTAGGACATCTCACATGGGAAAATTCCTATAGTACGCTCACATTGGGGGTATTACATATTTTTGAACTCTAATCCTTGCAGAAAACTTTTATTGGGGGCTTGGTTGCCGAGTTAAGGACAGATTTCATATAGCTCGTGGGATTGTATAAATTTAGGGTGTACCATCTAGCTCAGAAGTAAAAATAAAGAGTAAGCCATGAATACAACAAGATGTTTTGAACTCATCAAACTATGCCCATGTGTTTTCATTTATCTTATGTTAAATATTTTATGAAATACTCTCACCTATGTTGTATAAAAACATGTTATTTTGGATTGTTCTACATACCAGTATCTTTGTGTATTGACCCTCATATATTTCAGGTCTTGAGGCCCAATCTCGTGGTCTCACTAATTAGTAGATCACTATCAAACATTTGGAGTTAGTGAGCTTCTCTTATTTTGGAAGGCCTTTTATTCATGTGTTGATTTCATTTATTTTTAGTTCATGGTCCGACCGGGGGCCTTGTCCTAATTTCAACAGATTGTTATTTTCAGCTTAGTAGAGACTTCTTAGACTTGTTGTAGATGCTTATGGGTTTTTCTTATGGACTTATGTCCCGCATTTTGTTAGGTTGAAATAAATGAAATACCATGTTACCAATTTACTTTCGCATTATTATAATAGATGGGTGTTTCTTATGATGTCAAGCTAAGATGTCTCTCAAGCCTTCATAGTTAGGGATGCCCGTCGTGACCAGGGCCTCAGCTCGGGTCGTGAATAACTTGGTATCAGAGCCAGGTTCATGGTCCCAGTGTGTCTATGTAGTTGAGTTGAGTAGATTCCTTTTTATGGATGTGTAGCACATCATACTTATAAGGAGGGGGATACTAAGTATTTAGGAATGTCTCTTTTTTCTTCATGTTCTAGTTCATGCTATAGAGCCTAAATATCTCCTAACTTATGATTTCCTATATTTTAGAGATTTATCATGCCTCTCCGTAGATCCAACGAGCAGAATACCTATGTTAATGATGTCCTCTCTACTCATGGGATGCGAACCCATAATAGAGCTCGTACTCTAGAATTTATTGCTACTTTAGGGGTTTCTCCGATCAAAACTTGTCCACCTCATGCCCCTTGATCCGGTGTTAACTGTAACCACCCTCCTCAGAGAGAAGAATGGAATGCTGAGTTTTGATAGTCCATCCATATGACTGTTCAGCTTGTGACTTCTCAGTCCTATCGGTTTGAAAATGTAAACTCTGTGCCTGGTTTATCTAAAACTACTCGAGTTGGTCAATTCATAAGGTTGAACCCACCCATCTTACTGGCACAAAGGTTGAGAAGGACCCCTAAGGATTCATTGATGAACTGGAGAAAAATATTAGAGTCATGCATGCTAGTGAAATTTAAAGGGTTGAGTTTGCTGCCTATCAGTTGAAGGACGTAGCTAACCAGTGGTACAATGAGTGGGAAGATTTGAGGGGTGGAGATATTGAATCTTCTGTGTAGGGTGAGTTTGTAGAGGATTTCCTAGATCGTTTCTTTCCCCAGGAACTGAGGGAACCAAAAGTAGAAGAATTCATGAATCAAAAACAAGGGAAGATGAGTGTCAAAGAGTATGTATTAAAGTTATCCCAGTAGTTCCATTATGCTCCAGATTTAGTGGGCAATATGAGGGCTTATATGAGAAAGTTCCCATATGGTCTCTCGGATGATTTGGTGTTAGAATGTAAGAGAGTTATGCTAAACAGGGATATGGATTTCTCAGGGTTATCAGTGCATATGCAGCAGGTAGAAGAGGAGAAGAAGAGACGGGCAGAGGTAAGGGAAAAAGAAAAGCAAACTAAGAGGGCTAGGTCTGCAGTTTAGAATGTCAGTCAGCAGCAAGGTGGTAATTGGGGTAAGAAATAGTCTAAGAAGAAATTTTAGAGCAATACTCAGTCCTCAGATAGTGCCCCTACACCTAGTCCTTCGGGTGAACAAAGGTTCCAGTCAAGATATAGGCCTAGAGCTCAGGGTAGTCAGTCCCAGTGAAATATGACTCAGCCTGTCAGGTCACACCCTCGATGTGGCAATTGTGAGAGAAATCACCCAGGGAGATGATTTTTCAGTGAGAAAGTATGTTATGCATGAGGTTGTTCCTGCCATCTTCAGATGGACTGCCCCTTAGCTAGAGGAGATGTTGGAGGTATGAAGTCCCAATCAACTTCCACAGCTCTACCACCTAAGGTTACTACTTCAAATATTGGAGGTTGTCATAACAGGTTATATGTTTTATCTACTCGCCAGGACTCAAAGGCTTTACTAGATGTGGTTACTGATATGTTACAGATTTTCTCTCATGATATGTATGTGTTACTTGATCCCAGGTCTACCTTGTCTTATGTGACCCCTTATGTGGTAGTTAGTTTTGGTTTTAGGCCTAAAAATATTCTAGAACCCTTTTCTATTTCCACTCTTGTTGGTGATTCTATTATGGCTAGGAGAGTTTATAGAGATTGTGTGGTATCTATTTTTCATCGTGATACTGTGGTTGATCTTGTAGAACTGGACATGATTGATTTAGATGCTATACTAGAAATGGATTGGCTCCATTCATGTTATGATACATTAGACTGTTGAACTAGAAAGGTCACTTTTTCTTATCCTAATGAGCCAGTGATAGAGTGGGGGGATATTCTCTAGCACCGAGGGGAAATTCATATCTTATCTTAAGGCCCGTAAGCTCATATCAAAGTGTTGTTTGTATCATCTTGTTTGGGTCAAAGATTCTAACACGAAAAGTCCTTCCCTTTAGTTTGTCCCTGTAGTTAATGAATTCCCATAAGTCTTTCATGACCTTCTCAGGGTACCACCGAATATGGAGATAGATTTTGGCATTGACCAATTACCGGATACCCAGCCTATTTCTATTCTACCATATAGAATAGCTCCTATAGAATTGAAAGAATTGAAAGAACAGTTAAAATACCTTCTTTACAAAGGCTTTATTCAACCTAGTGTCTCTCCTCGGGGTGCTTTGGTACTCTTTATGCGTAAGAAAGATGGATCCTTCTGAATGTGTATAGATTACCGTCAGTTGAACAAGGCTACAGTTAAAAACAAGTACCTTCTTCCCAGAATTGATGATATCTTTGATCAACTCAAAGGTGCTAAATATTTTTCAAAAATAGACCTTCGTTTAGGGTACCATCAGTTGAAGGTTAGAGAGGTTGGCATTCCTAAAATCGCTTTTCGAACTTGGTATAGTCACTATGAATTCTTAGTTATGTCCTTTGGACTGAGTAATACCCCTAAAGTGTTTATAGACCTAATGAATAGGGTTTTTTGCTAGTTTTTAGATCTTTTCATCATAGTATTTATTGACGATATCTTGATTTACTCTAAGAGTGAGGAGGATCATGTCAATTACCTCTAAATTACCCTTCAGACTCTTAAGGATCATGAGTTGTATGTAATGTTTTCTAAGTGTGAATTTTATCTTAGTGTTATTGCTTTCTTGGGGCACATTGTTTCTTGTGAGTAAATTAAGGTTAACCCCCAAAAGTTTGAGGCAGTGAGAAAATGGCCAAAACCACAACTCTAACCGACATCCGAAGCTTCTTGGGTTTGGCTAGGTATTACAGAAGGTTTGTAGAAACTTTTTCATCCATAGCTACTCCACTTACTAAGTTAACTCAGAAAAAGGTGAAATTCTTGTGGTCTGACTCTTGTGAGAATAGCTTTAAGAAACTGAAAGACAAGTTAACTACTGCGCCGATTTTGACCCTTTCTGAGGGTACAGAGGACTTTATTGTGTATTGTGATGCATCCCGGTTGGGACTCGAGTGTGTAGTTATGTAGTGTGGTAAGGTGGTGGCTTATGCATTTAGGCAATTAAAAGTGCATGAAAAGAACTATCCCACCTATGATCTAGAGTTAACAGTTGTGGTTTTTTGCACTAAAGATTTGGCATCATTATCTTTATGTGGTGCATGTAGATATATTTACTGATCACAAAAGTTTATAGTATGTTTTCATGCAGAATAACTAAATTTTAGGTAGAGGCAGTGGTTGGAATTATTGAAGGATTATGACATGAGTCTATACTATCACCCGGGTAAGGTTAATATGGTGCCGGACGCCCTTAGCAGGTTGTTTATGGGCAATCTTTTTCATGTAGAGGAAGGAAAGGGGAATATAGTGAAGGATATTCATCGGCTTGCTAATTTGGGAGTTCGACTCCTGGATTCTGAAGATGGGGGAGTGTTCGTACATTAGGTAGCGAAATCCTCCCTATGTGTAGAAGTTAAGAAAAAATAGACCAAGGACACTATTTTGATGCAGATTAAAGAAGATGCTGGTTAAAAAAAGGTAATGGCTTTTGAAATTAGAGGTGATCGTATTTTAGGGTATCAAGGTAGGCTATGTATGCCGAATGTGGATGTGTTGAGATAAAGAATTATTGATGAAGCTCACACTTTCAGGTATGTAGTTCACCCTAGCTCCACTAAAATGTATCATGATCTTAAGGCAATTTACTGGTGAATTGATATGAAAAGAGATTTTGCTAACTTTGTGGCTAAGTGTTTGAATTGTCAACAAGTTAAGATGAAACATTTGAGACCAGGTAGAACTTCCCAAGAGATAGTCTTGCCTATGTGGAAATGGGAGATGATCAACATGGATTTTATAACAAGACTTCCAAAATCCCAAAACAAATATGACTCCATTTGGGTGATTGTAGATAGGATGGCCAAGTCTACCTATTTTCTTCCAGTGCAAACCAATTATTCGGGGGATCATTATGCTAAGCTTTACATTCAGGAAATAGTTCATTTTCATAGGGCTTCAGTGTCTATCATATCTAACCGAGGCACACAATTCTCTTCTCAGTTTTGGCGATCTTTTCAGAGGGGTTTAGGTACCCAAGTAAACCTTAGCACCTCCTTCCACTCTCAAACAGATGGGCAAGTAGAGTGCACCATTCAGGTCTTAGAAGATATGTTGAGGGCTTTCTTGATTAAATTTAAGGGTAGCTGGGTGGATCACTTGCTATTGAAAAAATTTGCCAATAATAATAGCTACCACTCGAGTATCCAGATGGCTCTTTTTAGGGCTCTTTATGGGGGGAGATGTAGGTCACCGATTGGGTGGTATGAAGTAGGTAAAACCCGTTTGTTTGGGCCTGACCTTGTTCATCAGGTGATGGAGAAAGTAAAAGTCATTAGGGAGAGACTTAAGATAGCTCAGAGTCGCCAAAAGTATCACACCAATGTTAGGAGAAGGGAGTTAGAATTTGATGTTGATGATTGGGTATTTCTAAAAGTCTCCTCTATGAATGGAGTCATGCGATTCAGAAAGCAAGGAAAACTTAGTCCTCATTATGTAGGCCCTTATCAGATTACAAGGAAGATCGATGGGGTTGCTTATGAGTTAAATTTGCCTGCAATCTTAGCTTCTATTCATCCTGTATTTCATGTATCAATGTTGAAGAAATGTATTGGAGATCATTCTCTTATGTTACTATGGAAAAGATTAATGTAAAAGAATCACTGTCATATGAAGAAGAACCCATTGCTATCTTAGATTGCCATGTTCGAAAGTTGAGAAGCAAGGAGATAGCTTCGGTTAGAGTATTGTGGAAGAATCAATGTTGAGGAAGCTAACTTTGAGTCAGAGAATGACATCCATGCAAGATATCAAACACTCTTTTAATCCGCAGATGATGTCAAGGAAGGTATTAGTCTTATCCTACTCATCTTAATTCTTGTACTGCTTAAAAATCATACTAAATGTGCTTAGAAACTTCATTCGGGGATGAATGATCCCAAGGGGGAGAAAATGTAAAACTCCAGATTATTCTTAGCTCAGTTCAACTTCTAGTTGCATGCATAAGGGGCTTAAGGTCTGAAAATTTCACTAAGCGTTGGGGACTTAGTCATTTTTAAGGCTTCTAAACTTGGAGGATTATTGGTCTTCCCGACCCCGAGATGTTGGTTTTTGAGTTAATTCATGTTAAGGGATGTAAAGAGCATGTCTCGGAGAAGTTTTAGATTTTTCTGACGGGGTTTGGATCATGTTTGTTGGGTTTGAAATTGAGAGGGTGTCATGTGGAAGTTATTAGTTGCAAACTATGAGACGATAAATAAGATGACAATGAAAAAAAATACTAAAACATAATTTTATTATATGGTTTGGCCAATTGGCCTACATATAAAACCTAATATTAAAAACATAAAACTAATAAGAGAGAAAATCACCCCCTAAACAAAAATCTTAAAAGACTACATTGTGAATGTTATTGTGTTATGGTATGAGAAGGGGGTTCTTCTATTTATAGATGTCCAAAACCTGTCCTCCAAGAAAGAGGTTAGCCAAATATGGAAAAGAATTCTATTTTTTTCTTTCAGGAAAAGTAAAAGTAAGTATGGTAACTTTTATTTTCCTTCGAAGAAAAAATAAAACTTAAATATAGTAAGAAAATCAGGGCAAAAATCCTAACAATGTTTGGATCATGAAACCAGAGGATTATCGTGATAAGCTCATGACGCAGTTTTATTCCCGTCATCATGCAGATCGTGTCGCGGTAAGGGGAATGAACTACTGTGATAAGACCGCGTCGCGGTAGGCTTGTTTCATCCAGTTTTGAAGCTAAATGCTTGAGAGACAATTGGCCTTTTCCCCCTCAACCCAGTCATTCATAACACGAATTGAGACATCTATTAGGGCATTATTTTCCATTCTTCTCTAATTTACTCTCCAGAAAAATCTTTCCTTTTCCCAAGAACAAAAATTCAACTCCTTTTTCCCCAAGTAATCTAGAATTCAAGCTCCCCAAGTTTAAGAACCTTCAAGAAAGCATCAACGTTAGGGTTTCATTCTAAAATTAAGAAACTTAAGGTATGTGGGACTATCCTAAACCTCATGGATGTATTTTATTGTTTTTAATAAGTTTTAAAAGTACGGAATTATGTTTATAAGAAAGATTTTTTAGTATACTTTGAAGTACATGTATCATGAACCCATTTTGATGAGATTTTCATGAAGTTTTCCACATATTTGAATTATATACATGTGTTTGAATGCTGTATGAATTTCAAAAATTAACATGAGAACATTATGCATGAAACCTCCCTCTCAAAGTAGATTTTGTTTGATTTATACGATATGGGTTATTGAATTGCATGTCTTACAGCATGAGTCAAGTGTTTTATTATCAATCATGGAATTTACGTTAGTTATGAATTGATGAGAGGGTGATTTCTTGCTATAACTATACTCCTTGCATTAAATCAAAGAATCACATATGATTAAATAATTTAAATAGCTACCGCATGTTTATGTTTCGAGAAGAGATTTATGTGCTTTCGAAATAAGAACTCTCTTATTATGTTGTAAATCTTTTGATGGACATTTTCATGCTTTGAATGAGAAGGGTTGTGGATTTAATATCATATAAATGACTTGTAAATATGGGTATGATGATATTCGGTGATAATATGCCCATAAAAGAACAAGTATTGAATGTTTTAAAAGCATGAAGAATGATTTTAAAGGACTAAAATTGGGCGTAAAGAGAGTTAGATTATTACACGAAGAAGGCTTGAGTTCAGATAACTCGTGATAACGCTCAAATTACACTCTTGAATGGATGTAAGCAATCATTGTCAATATAAAATCCAACTAGGTTGGGGTCGAATCCCACAGGGAATAGGATGTGAACTTCAATTTGTTTACGAAATACTTTACTGATAGTTTACTATTTTCGAAGATGGGGGTTTAAATTTCACAGAGAGTCAATTGTCACTTTCAATATTTTAGTGTTGTAATCAATATAAATGAGAAACCAGAGTTATATTCACCATGGATATTGGGAGTTAACAAATACTAGGTAATGCTTGGGATTCTTGGAGTTAGTAGAAACAGCAGAATATCCTTGTCTATGATACTTTCTGACTTATCTCTCGACCTCACCAGACAATTTATTATCTAATTCTCTCGAACTTAGATAACTTATCTATTTCCAATAGGATGTTATCTCAGGTAGATTAATCCAGTTACGACATCAATCATTAAACAGAAGGTTGGTAGCTTCCAAGTCCCTGTTGATAATTCATGACCTCTAGTCTATTTCTCCATTAGAAGCCAATAAAACCTAAGGCATAACCTAATGTTTGCAACCACTAGATTTTAGTTAAAACAACAGAATTTAAGATGTTCTACTACTCTTTGAATCTGTTAAACACCTAGCATCCTATCAAACCCTAATCCATGGATCCCATAACTCCGGCTAATGGAATTAGTCGCTTATGATTTGATGAACGAAATAACAAGTTGAATTCATGATGATAAGGATCAACTAATGAATGGATGAAAAACAACAAGTAGTTCCTTCAATTTAATCAAAAGGTGGAAGACCAAAAATAGTTGATAAGAAACAAGAAGAATAATTGATGAAAGAGAGCAATGCACGTCCCTCTCTTCTCAGAGTTAATGTCTGATAAATAATGACCAATTCCTCTTATTTTTAAAAACCCTAAAACAAGTCTTTAAATAGTCAACCCTAATTAAGGAAACAAAATTAAAGTTTCAGTTTTCTCTTCGAATTAGATGATGATGCTTTTGACTATGCGTCAGACACCTGATGACACGTGCGAAATATCATCAAAGGTTTCAGTGAATTGTTATCTTCTGACTCTTCAGACGGTAATACTGATGGTGTGTCAAATATCTTGATGGCTCTTGCAAACTTGCATCACACTTCACTGGAAATCAGCATACTCTGCCCTCTGGTTGATGGCAATTTTGACGAGATGTCAAATATTTGACGGCCTTTCCAAATCATCATCACAGTTCTTCTAAGGTTCTATCTAATCTTGACGGTGACTTTAACAGCCTGTCCCATTTATGACGGTGCTTCAAAATGATCGTCCAATATATTTCAGCTTATTTCCACCTGATTTTAATTGTTTTATTTTTCTTTCCTTTGGTTTTCTCCTCGATCACTTGTATCTATATTAACACACAAAAACAATCAAAAACAACAAAAGTTGCTTAAGACTTCACAATTATTCAGAGTTAAAAGCTTCAAATGTGTTAGCATCATCTCACACATCAACACCCTCAACTTAAACAATTATTTGTCCTCTAGCAATCAAAATGTAACTAGGAGTAAACTAATTATAATTCGGTAGCTAACTGCTCTTATCAGTTCAAAATACATGCACCATCTCCATGATCAATCAAAATAAAATAAACTGTGTATAATATTTGAAAACAACAATGTAACTCACAAGCATCTAGATATGGAAAAAATCTCAGCAATAACAACCTAGCACATACCAAAATTACATTCTCCGAACAAAGTAGTCCATATAAACATACCTGGTGTGCCCTCACAACAAAGAAATCCCTTTCTCACTCAGATTCACATGTATAGACATAAGGATGAACGTAAGACTCACTCTCAGAACAAAGTTCCAACATTGCGCATCAAATGCCATAGGCTTGTATAACACACCAATTTTCTGAACCGAAATGCTACACGGTGCTCATGACCCCGAAGGACCGCAAGCTAACCCATGACTGATATCTGTACCTGTAAACTGCATAATATCTCATAAAATATGTGGAAACATGAACTATAAGGCCATAAGGTTCAATACTGATACATATCTAAAAAATATTGTATAATAATACCAAAAAAAACATAAATACTGAAGTCTGAACATCTAATCTGACATCTAGTCCGAAAGCCTCTAACTGAACTGATAAGGAATTGAAGGAACATGTCTCCAACTAACTCCATGAACTGAAAAAACTAATCTAAAATACTGTAATAAAGTAATAATAATATTGTCCTCGAATGAAGAGGAGCACTGACTGCTGAAATCTGCAATGCTACTGCTGCTCTGAAACTCGTGCCTCTGTACCTATGGCATCAAATAAAACACCATAGTACAAATGCGCCAGTACGACTGAATGTACTGAGTATACGAGTGAGGTAGGCTAAATGCAAAGGGTTTTATATGCATAAACAATGTTGACTAATATGAACATGAGAATACATACATACATATGTAACTATAACTAAACTCATAGTGATACTGACTACTGAGTCTGAATACTGACAATATGAGTTTACTGATGCTGAGATACTGAATGACTGACTTTACTGATATTAAGATACTGAATGACTGAGTTTACTGATATTGATGTAGAATTCACTAATAAGTGAGGAACTGATACTGTATTACTGAATACTAGGAGACTGATACTATATTACTGATAAAGGAATAATTGTTTCTGATAGTTCTGATTATGAATAACTGATTTGATTAACCGTATATAACAGACCTGAAATTGAGCTCGTGATAACATGACTACTGAGTATGAATACTGATGACATATATTTACTAATAACATATCATGAATGATAACTGAACTTTGAAAACATGAGTTCTGATAATTGATAGCATGAATGACCGTATCTGATAGTCCTAAATCTGATGGAACTAGCTAAGCTTCGTACTATATCTGAGTTGACTGTATCTGACAGTCCTGATATCCTGAAGAACTATCTGAGTTCTTTTACTGAGACTGATACTGAGCCTGTGGGAAGTAGTTATCTAACCGACATGCCCCAAATATGCTATAATAGCAAAGCTAGGGTCCAATCTCTGCCCTAATTGGAAGGGTGTCAATACTGCGCCACTGGTAAGGACAAGCTGTGAGTGACCCTTATCTGGCAGGTACTCTAATGAGAACGGTAAAAACCCTCATCTAACATATCAAGCCACCTCATCTACCTTCAACTGACAGGTATTGATGTCTCAACCTATGCTAGCTACATAGTTCTAGAACGCAAGGACTGCTTCTAAGAATCACACCCGCTACTAATAGGTGAGTTCCCATCCTTAGGTTCGCTCGGTGCTGAATCCTACTCCCAACTGAATGACACTAAACTGATTTCCTAGTTTATACTAGAATTAACTGACCTGTTGCTGATTGTTCTATTTAACAGAACTAAACATGGACTGAGTTTATTGAGTTCCGATGACTAGTGGAACACTACTGAATTTTGTTAGATGACTGAAGTCTACTGAGCATGGCTTGACTGAGAGTATCTTGAAAACATGACATGGCTCTAGGCACACAACTATATTTTTTGGGTACGAATACTCCCAGGACACGATGGAAGGAAACTGACATAACTTGACATACAAGAGTACTTGACCAACATTAACAATCCATAATATAGCATCTACGGGGAATTCATAAATCATGTGGTTTTCATAACCTTTTCATATAGCTAACATCATGGTCAATTCTAATATCATGACAAGCCAACAACATATTTATATCACATTAATAGCATAGAAATGTTCTTGATCAAGTAGACATGGCATAACTTAAGAGACATGGCAAAATCTTGGAGCATGAAGACTAGGTACTTGATCATCATTTATTCGTTGAGTCACATTATCAAACACATGGTAGGCATAGCTTTAGCATGGGATTCAACTTAAGCACATGGATATGGTATGGAGTCATCATTTAGATATCAAATAGGTCAAAGTGCTCAATTCTTCTTCACTTAGGCATTTTAACAAACACCTTGCATGCACTATTTAGGGCATAGGCCTAATGATCAATTTTATACACCATAACACCATAATTCAACTCAATTTCACCAATTGAATCCACAAAATATCATGGTATCATGAACAACATGTAAAGATTTGAACTTTATTCACACAACATGGAATTCACGTGATTGAGCACTCTTAAATCATAAAAACATGATTATGCCTATTCTAGGCATTTCGTCGAACACCTTCCATGCACACTTTATGGCATAGGTGTTCTTAATAATTTAGACATCTTAAACCACCCAATTTCATGGGTTTTAACTACAAGCACACATACTTCATGAGAATCACCCTAAATTGACATCTTGAAGAATAAACAATAACTATCAACATGTACATGATCATATCTCAACAAGACAATCACAATATAGTATTTAAAGCATAGTTCTTGGACTCCTACGGATGACAGGAATCCGTGGGTGAACACTACGCATACCTTAGGTGGAAGATTCTTGAGAAATTCTTAGACATGTTCTTGATTCCTTGACTAGGGTTCTTGTTCCTTTAAGTGAAAATAAATTGGCTCTTGAGTTTGAAAAACTTGAATATCATATATTCTTGAAGAAGGATTTGATTCTTGTTATAGGTTATGGTCTTGAGAGAAACCCTTCTTTTGATGTTGAAGATAAATGAGGAGTTACGTCCTTCAATTGATGAGATTTGGGTCTTCAAATTGAAACCTTAGCTTGAGTTCTTGAGAGGATTTGAGAAGAGGAGTATATTTTGCTGCAAATAAGTCTTAATCCTGTGTTTGGGGTATATATAGGGGTGGAAGATGACCAAAATATCCCTAAGGAACAATTAAGGTTAAATCTGTCCTAATTGACTGTCTGATAGGCTGAAGTAAATTGATCATAACTTTTTATTTAGATGTCCAAATGGGATAAAACTAATTTCATTGGAAAGAAGACTCAAAGATCTTTCTATTGATATATAGAATCTCTCATATTTCATTATATATTGGGAGTTATGATCATTTGAAGTTGACCCTGAAATGCTGAAAAAACTAATCAAGCACTGGAGTTAGCAGGCTGCGCGGGCTAGTCACCCGGAGCTTCTATTTTGGGCACCCAAACATGCCTTTACACTACTCCAAAAATTCCAAAACTCACCCAGGATATAATACGATCTCTCCCGATCGTAACTCAACTTGAAAATTGAAAAACAGACGTCGGAAAGTTCGCCAAATAAATCCCCAAAGTTTGAAGGTCTAAAATAAGACTAAGTGTTGAATCTTGAACACTTAGCAAAATTTTCTAAGTCTTGGGATCTTTCATGGAACTTTACAAGATGAATTTTACATGCGATTTTGTGGGGTATTATAATATCTCCCCCTTAGGAACATTCGTCCTCAAATTAGACTGACTGAGAGAGGAAAAATGATAAACTGGAGTACGTACAAGACATTCACTACTGAGACATGGGTTCATGACTGACATGACTGAAAATTGAGCATATTATATTGAACATGCACATCTGATGCATGGGTAACTGGTTTATGAATGAAGGACTGAGTGTTCTGATGAACTGAGTTTCTCAAATGGGAATGCATATCTGATGTATAACTGATAACCTGAATCCATGCATATCTGATGCATGGTTATAAGGCTGATATGATACATAAATACATGACTGAAAGTATGGATAAGCTGATCACGCATAATTGATGGGTGAATACATGACTAAACTGGCTCATGAACATGCGACTGAACATGCAATGGTAAAAGATACTAAGTTTTGAACTAAAAAATAGGCATGGAACTAAATACCAAGTTTGGTACTGAAAACTGAACATGAGAAGGAGTAAGCTCAAGGAAGGCTGTTATGTTTAACTGAAAATACCGTTGAGTCTAAGAGAAATCACTCAATATGCATGAGCGAAAACATGAGAACATAACTGAGTCTGGAACATGATACATGAGTTGAACTAAGTCTGTAATATATGACATGGACAGAGTATCGTGGGCTAAACTAATCCATTAAGAACATAGATCACAACTCAAAGTTGGAGCTAGAGGGTCATCTTATAAGTAACCCTTCCTCCAGCTGGATTCATCTAGAGAAAAGAAAGTCGCATGTTTAAATCACATAAGTCGGGGGATAGAGGGTATCTCCCCTTGGGACTCTAGGTCCCTTGAAGAATACTGACTTAGCTGAGATACTAAGGAAAACTAAGGCGGTGTACAAGGCACTTACGAACAGAATTGTGACTTAATAGCTGGGATCTGAAACTGAGACATGATGTATGAACTTAGCTGATTACGAGTGCATAAATATACTAACTTATCTTATTAACTAAATAAATGGTAACTGAATATTGGGTATGCAAGACTGAATTGTACTTAGTCTGAATAGCTGGAATGAGACCATAGAGTATTATGCATACGAGAAAGGATTGACTGACTAACATGAGGTAGCTGAGCATGGATTTACCAAAAAGGTTTAAACTTAGGATATACATGACGTGGTATGAATTTATCTGATCTATAGGGGCATAGCATGAGTCATAAAAGCTGAGTATACTGTAAAGATGATACGTGTACATGAGTCATGAACTGTATGACCTAAGTTTCAAGTTTTTTGTATTCTTGAGACATGATTCGTGACACTGAGTAATTTAGATCTGACTTTCTATGCTGGAAACTGAAAGCGCACATGATTCTATGGAAAACTTGTGAACATAAGCCGTGTTCATGGAATTGATTCGTACTGCGGGGTAAACTGGGATCCTTTATACTGGGAACTGAAATCATACATAATTTATGGAAAAGTGCATGATCGTGGTTCATGACCATAGAGTTGATATGTAAGACCTGAGTGGATTTCGTAATAGTTGAAGTACAAATCTTTGTACTGAGAAGAGAATGGGTTGGTAATAGTCTTCCCTTACTGCTTTTCTATATATACTGGCACTACTACTGGAATCTGAGAGTCTGACTTGGTCACTTGATCTATCATCACATACTTATACTCTGTTCGACACCTGCCTATCCTACTAAACACATCAGCTGCTTTTGTTTCCTCATATACTACTAATATCACATCTACACCTTCATGCTTAATTTCAAGTAAATAAACTTAAACTCTAGCTTACACTGTTCAAGCCTCCTGATTTACCTTGGTACAACTATCCCCATGAATACATAATCCAATCAGACTGGATAATACTATCCCAACTTATCTACTGCTAAACTCTTGGGTCCATGCTTAAAATTCTAAGTTTATACTGTCATAGGATTCTGAGAAGGGATCTAAATGCATATCAAAAATTGGGGTTGAGTTTATAAAGGAGTTCTCATGATCATAAATGAAATCTGTACAACTTTGGAACATGACTGAACTGGGAGGATATTGTCTGAGCATGTGGCAAATCCCATAACTGTCTCCAGGGACTGCATAAGAAAGCCCTATCTTTAGGATTTGAGCTTCACTGTTTTTGTTACCTTGAAAGTAAGGTAAGGTTGACATGAGGGGAGCTTGATGTGAATCTACATGGGTTCCTTAGAGAACCTTACTATAGCACGATCTTGAGACATGAAAGAAGGGAAACTATGCCTGAAATATCTCATAGCCTCCTGCACATAAGTGTGGTGCACAACATGCCCATGTACAAAACTCTACTTGATGCAGCTTTCAGACTTTCTAGGACACTGTTGAACCTTAGGCTCTGATACCAAGTTTGTAATGCCCCAATTTTCTAAACCAAAATGCTACATGGTGCTCATGATACCAAAGGACCACAAGCTAAACCATGACTGATATTTGTACCTATAAACAGCTTAATATCTCATAAAATATATGGAAACATAAACTGTAAGGCCATAAGGTTCAATACTGATACATATCTAAAAAACATGGTATAACAATACCAAAAAGAAACATAAATACTGAAGTCAAAACATCTAATCTGACATCTAGTCCGAAAGCCTCTAACTGAACTAAATAAGGATTTGAAGGAACATGTCTCCAACTAACTCCATAAACTAAAAAACTAATCTAAAATACTGTAATAAAGTAATAATAATATTGTCCTCGAATGAAGAGGAGCACTGACTGCTAAAATATGCAATGCTACTACTGCTCTAAAACTCGTGCCTCTGTACCTATGGCATGAAATAAAATACCATAGTGTGAATGCATCAATACGACTGAATATACTGAGTATACAAGTGAGGTAGACTAAATGCAAAGGGTTTTATATGCATGAACAATGCTAACTGATATAAACGTGAGAATATATACATACATACGTAACTACAACTAAACTCGTGGTGATACTGAATACTGAGTCTGAATACTAGGAACATGAGTTTACTGATGCTAAACTACTGAATGACTGACTTTACTGATATTGAGATACTAAATGACTGAGTTTACTGATATTGATATGTAATTCACTAATAAGTGAGGAACTGGTACTGTATTACTAAATACTGGGAGACTGATCCTATATTACTGATAAAGGAATGATTGTTTCTGATAGTTCTGATTATGAAGAACTGATTTGATTGACCGTATATAACAATCTTGAAACAAAGCTCATGATAACATGACTACTGAGTATGAATACTAATGACATATATTTACTAATAACATATCATGAATGATAACTGAATTCTGATAACATGAGTTCTGATAACTGATAATATGAATGACTGTATCTAACAGTCCTAAATCTGATAGAACTAGTTGAGTTTTGTACTGTATCTGAGTTGACTATATCTGACAGTCCTGATATCCTGAAGAACTATCTGAGTTTTTCTACTGAGACTGATACTGAAACTGTGGGAAGTAGTTATCTAACCGACATGCCCCAAATACACTATAATAGTTAAGCTAGGGTCCAATCTCTGCCCTGATTGGAAGGGTGTCAATACCGCACCACTGGTAAGGACAAGCTGTGAGTGACCCTTATCTGGCAGGTACTCTAATAAGAACGGTGGGAACCCTCATCTGACATATTAAGCTATCTCATCTACCCTCAACTGACAGGTATTAATGTCTCAACCTATGATGGCTACATAGTTCTGGAATGCAAGTACTACATCTAAGAATCACACCCTTTACTAGCAGATGAGTTCCCATCCTTGGGTTCGCTCGGTGCTGAATCCTACTCCCAACTGAACGACACTGAACTGATTATACTGAACTGATTTCCTAGTTCATACTAGAATTAACTGAACTATTACTGATTATTCTGTTTAACTGAAATGAACATGGACTGAGTTTATTTAGTTCCGATGACTAGCGGAACACTATTGAATTCTGTTAACTGACTAAATGCTACTGAGTTCTATTAGCTGACTGAAGTCTACTGAACATGGCTTGATTGAGAGTATTGTGAAAACATGACATAGCTCTAGGCACACAGCTATATTTTTTGAGTAAGAATACCCCCAGGACTCGATGGAAGGAAACTGACATGACCTGACATACAAGAGTACTTGACCAACATTAACAATCCATAATATAGCATCTACGAGGAATTCATAAATCAAGTGGTTTTCATAACCTTTTCATATAGCTAACATCATGGTCAATTCTAATATCATGACAAGCCAACAACATATTCATAGCACATTAATAGCATAGAAATTATCTTGATCAAGTAGACATGGCATAACTTAAGAGACATGGCAAAATCTTGGAGCATGAAGACTAGGTACTTGATCATCATTTATTCGTTGAGTCACATTATCAAACACATGGTAGGCATAGCTTTAGCATGGGATTCAACTTAAGCACATGGATATGGTATGGAGTCATCATTTAGATATCAAATAGGTCAAAGTGCTCAATTCTTCTTCACTTAGGCATTTTAACAAACACCTTGCATGCACTATTTAGGGCATAGGCCTAATGATCAATTTTATACACCATAACACCATAATTCAACTCAATTTCACCAATTGAATCCACAAAATATCATGGTATCATGAACAACATGTAAAGATTTGAACTTTATTCACACAACATGGAATTCACGTGATTGAGCACTCTTAAATCATAAAAACATGATTATGCCTATTCTAGGCATTTCGTCGAACACCTTCCATGCACACTTTATGGCATAGGTGTTCTTAATAATTTAGACATCTTAAACCACCCAATTTCATGGGTTTTAACTACAAGCACACATACTTCATGAGAATCACCCTAAATTGACATCTTGAAGAATAAACAATAACTATCAACATGTACATGATCATATCTCAACAAGACAATCACAATATAGTATTTAAAGCATGGTTCTTGGACTCCTACGGATGAAAAGAATCCGTGGATGAACACTACGCATACCTTAGGTGGAAGATTCTTGAAGAAATTCTTAGACATGTTCCTGATTCCTTGACTAGGGTTCTTGTTTCTTTAAGAGAAAATAAATTGGCTCTTGAGTTTGAAAAACTTGAATATCATATATTCTTGAAGAAGGATTTGATTCTTGTTATAGGTTATGATCTTGAGAGAAACCTTTCTTTTGATGTTGAAGATAAATGAGGAGTTATGTTTTTCAATTGATGAGATTTGGGTCTACAAATTGAAACCCTAGCTTGAGTTCTTGAGAGGATTTTGAGAAGAGGAGTATATTTTGCTGCAAATAAGCCTT